>NW_021851167.1:943906-957365 GCF_003651465.1 Formica exsecta
ATATATATATTTATATAAAATAATTAATATTTACAAACACAAGATATGCAACGCAAAGACAAGATATGTAGAAATATTATTCAAAATAGAAAAATATCATGTCCATTTTTGAAAGTGTATGTGTGCCGCGCTTATCAGAATAACAGGATACTATGTATCCTGTATTGGATATGTACGTGGTCCTTGAATCGATAACATTTAAATGCGAGTCATTACTCGACAGTATTACATGAATACACATACGAAGTACGTAGTAATAGCTGTCCCGCGGCTTTTCGACGGGCGAAAGGACGAAAGCCCCCTTGATTTAATTTTACTGGATTCCCTTGCGCTCCGCGTGGACAGGGCCACAAGAGAGGGTACTGAAATTCTCCGGTGACACCGGGCCAATTTCCAGAAGGGTTCGCCGAGTGGACGGACAAACATGCGCTTTTGAATTTCCACGCTGTTCCATACGACGTAGAATGGTATCTCCAAGCACCGTCACGAAGTGCTTTGCTCTTCAGATTTGAGCTTTCCGGATATAGCATAGTCTATTTCCGTTGTGCTTCGAGTTTAACTTCGATTATCACTCAATTCCTATATCGAAACTTTGTTAGAATAATGTCATTTTCGAGGCGTTTAGTATCAATGAGAGATAACTTATATAAACGATATCTATACTTGATGTTCCACCAATTAAATATTTTTTTAAATTATTTAACGATAATCGCAAGTATATGTAACAGTTATCAGCAAAAAATAGGAAAAATTTTAAATTAAATTTCGTATGAAGAAAATATTTTATAACTTGTTCGTTTTTTGCACACAGGCTGATGAATAATTGAGATATGTTTTCAGCGTATTTTGTAACAATTTTGAAGGATCTATCCCCCCCCTCCCCCTCATGCGGAATAAGCTTTCAGTGCTGCGATATTTCTTGCGCAAAGCAATTACGATACGAATATGGAGAACCCATCCGCTGGAATTTTGTTCGTAAATCTTAATTCTCTTGAAAATGGAAATGCAATCCGAGATACGTTTGGATTTCAGCTCTGCGTAAATATATATATGGATGGTATATATGGATCGATCGTATAAGCTTCGTTTATTATCGCGTAAGAGGAATTCGAGAATCGCGAGATCGACTTAGACGCGACGGGTATTTCGAAAACAATTATGAAATCCCATAAATATCGATCCAGTGACGTGTGCACGTGTGGCACGCATATTCTCTACGACTTTCCAGAGCTCCGGAAAGTGAATCAGCCAGATTTCTGGAAGTGTGATAGTTCTGGAAAAGAGATTTCCGGATATACACAATCCCGCATCCCTCACATACGCAACCATATCCGAACAAAAATGCTATGATAGCATAAGAACGCGGGGCTGACGCGGGACAGAGACTTTTAATATAAAATACCAGACGTCCCGGATTCTAAAGCTACGGACTGATCCCGAGAAAAGAGGAGAAAATATTGATACCGCTTCCAAGCTTGTATCGCATATGACGAGTTTTTCTTTATCATTGGATCACCAACTGTGCGCGTGAATATTCTCGGCCGCCGCAAATCATGCTTATTTTGCAATTTTCGTTGAATTTTTGTATCGAAACTATCGCACAATGTGCATGTTGCGAGAGAAATATTAGGTTGTAGAAAACACGAATGGGCGGAACAAAAAAACAGGATAAAAGAAACGGTATTTGAATTATTGAAGGAAAAAAGTCAGGTTTGCGTGAGTGCGTGCGTGCATTTGATAGGTAGAGCCGAGCAAATTGGCTCTTTATTTTAATAATGACAATAAGAGCGCGATTCAGAGGGTAATATTTGTCTGCATACGCTACGGTACACTGTATAGAATAATTTTGCACGAGCAAAAGCTTAAATATCGGAGCGATACTTTATTCAGTTCAATCCAACTGGCTGACCCATATCCTGACCCATTTCACTACTTCTGACATAAGAATGACTCTTGGAGTAAGCTTCTGTAGAACTTCTGAAAGTCTGCTATCTTTATTCCACTGTCACACCCTTAGGAACACACCCGCATCGCGGTCGGTCTGAATTACCAATGAGTATTCTGATCACGTTGTCCCGGGCGAGCTGTTCGCGCGGAATAAGAGAGCCTCTTTCGTAAAGACAAGACGCCAAAACAAAGGGGGCGAGCAAATGGAAAAACGGCGTGTATAAAAAAGATAAGTTGGATGAAAGCTGGGTTAGTTCGATTGGCGGTGATCATCTATTGGCGCAACCATGTATATATATCTATTTTTTATACGAAACTTTTTTATCGAAAACGAGTAGCATTCGAACGAACAAACGTGTACGTACTTGCGTGTTTGACCGTGTAAATTATTTTTTAGTATTGTTGTTTGTGGAGAGAAGCTCGTGACTTTCGGGTAATAGTTAATACAAATAAAAAAAATAGTGTTCGATACTATGTGCTTGATCGTATGTCAGATATTATCTGGCGAAATATATGTATATGTATGTATAAAATATATACACAGGCATAGCAATTTTATGAGAAATAAAATAATGTCTCTAATATATTCATATATATATATATATATACTTTTTTACATGAACTATTCAAATTGTTTGTATTTGAATACTTAATTGTTGGTATCGAATTGTCTGATAGATATATTGCATGTATAAAGGATAAAATATGTCTAATTTTTATAAAATGTGATATATGTTGAATTGATTGATTTATAATGAAGTAAATGTTTGTTCCCACGAAGAGCTGGAAGAAATTCAGGACAGGTTTTCTTCATTGTACTCTTATTTTTGCCAGAGTGTGCGTCAAAGTATGCACCTGCTTACCTATCGCGATATTCCTCTATCCTGCCTTTCGTAGTCGCTCACGAAAGCCTACTTTTCACGGATAAAAATCAATGGCGCATTTTCGCGCACGTCTGCACACGAGGCACGTCGATGTAGAAGGCACTTTTTCCACGAAACACCTCGAACTCGTAGAATCCCATAAGGCGCTTAACTTCCAGACTTTCATCGCTATTCCATACCGAGGCATCACTTTTTCTTCCCATCCTCCTATTTTCGAGAGAGAACTATCTACCATCGGAACATTCACCTAAAGATTTTACAGTTCGTCTTCACACATGTCTAAAGCTCTTTAGTATCTTTCAGAGAATCTGGTGGTCAAAACATTTTACGGCATTTCAGGTCATTTTAGGGCTTGTTGCTTGTTAGCAGCTATTAATAAATTGTGTTTTTAAGACGCAAAAAATAATAGTGTATTATTTTGTTACTATAAAAGAAAAATTCTAAAGAGAAGGAAAGGAAAAAATTCATTGTTTTATATTTTTATAGTATCTTCTATTCTCGTGTACGTACATTGCTGGAATGCATTTACTTATGCGAAAAGTGGTTCAATTAACTATATCTTTTGTATGCTTTTTGTGGCAATTATTTTACTCATATTCAGTCAGTTTTGCTTTATCTTATGCTTTGCGAATTTGCAGTAGCGGTTTTTTTTTCTTCCCAAAAGGTTGCTCAGGATACGGAGACTTCAATTAAATTCCTGGGAGTTCTCAAGTCCACCGCGACGGCGGCGGCGGCCGCGTGTTCGTAGACGGGGCTGGTCGGCAGCAAATTTAATTAAAAAAGTGCAAGCGCGGGATTTTTTAAAATTTTCTGTTGGCGAGTGCTCCACCTGGAAGACAAAGAACTATATTTGTTCGCTCGTCATATAATTTTTCATCCGAAAGACGGACGTTCGCATTCATTTGTTCGCCCTCCCGTTTCTTTGCGTCGGTTATTGGGATCTCGCGACTCGAAAACTCGTAACGGAGATTTAGTTCCATGGATCAAGATCTTGCTAGTTTCTTGAAGTGATTCATTACTGCTTCTTAACTTTAGTAGGAGTTAAGTTTTGGGATCGGACTATCGTGAGAACATTTCCTTTTTCTTATCGTTTTTAGTATTCTCTCGTAGATAGACTACAATCAGTGGAGTCTGTTAATAAAATAATACTTCATTAAGCATGTTTCTTACAATAAGGTTTTGATATTATTATCACATACTATTTTAAATAAATTTTATATTTTAATATGATGTATAATACGATACATATGCGACTGCGGATTATTAATTATTTCTTTTTATATATTTTTTTGTTTTTTTGTAACATTTTATGTTGGCTTTATAATAATAAATGCACGTATCAATTTATAAAATTAAATGCATTTAAAATCATATATTTCTAATTATTTCCTGTCTGCAACTTGCTTTTATTTTTTACTTTTCTTCATTTATTTATTTTAACTCGCTGTTTTTTCTTTATATATATTTTGTTTAGCTTTATTTTAATTCTTATATTAATTTTAATTTTTTGTTAACAAGTTAGCAGACATACAAAAGATAAAATTTACTAAAATTCAATTATCATTAATAAATATTTTTATTTGCAATTGAATTTACAATTTGTTAATGCCCAATTTTGTGTGCTAAAAAAATCTTGTGATATTATATAGGAATCTTGTAACATTTCACGAATTAAATGATTAATCTTTGTAGAAGCCACATCTATCAAATTGTATTTTTCTTATATATGTTACTCAAATAGATATTTTTATTAAACATGCTACTATGATATATAGCATTTTACATATGTATACGCTTATTCTACTCGTAAAGCAGCAGAATGAGGACACTTCGTATTCGTGGCGCGTCGCGTTGGGAAAATTGAGTATGCTTTCGAATTGTAAGAGATGAAAAATCGAATATCTAATATAGTTCGGGTCTTCTTATAGTTCGGGGAAGCAAGGCAATTCTTTTTAAAATTCAATATGTTATTAAGATATATAGAAATTCTTTATATTATAGAATTATTTACATCACATTAGTAATGTCGCAACATTTTTGTGTTAAGAAACTTTAGAAGAAAGTAACATTTTTGAGAAGTTGAACTATGTCAGCATAGTACCAATATAACATTTATATTTTATTGAATGAAAATATTTTACTTTTTTAAAGTTATTTTTTGAAAACATTCTCGATATGATAAAAGCCGAATGAATGTGCACATCGTGAATGCAAATTGTTATATTTCGGCGAAATGTCGGCGAAACCTTTGTCCGTAATTTCAATATAATCCCTTTGTATAACTATACAATGTTATTATCAGCTTACAAACGTAAGCTCGGCTTTTGTCAAATTCTGAATCTCAATGTGCGGCGCATCCGTCTAAGAGATCTGGTAATCCTCTTCTCCCTCGGCAGGTACATATCTCTGGATTGCGCGAAAATAAATTTCTTGCCGCAACGTTGTCGTGGATATAGAGGGGTTTGTTGCAAAGAGGAGGACCGCGGTGAGAGGCGCGCCTTTAGACGCGTCGTAGAATCTTCTCTCAATTTCTACGAGCTATCCAACGATAGCGTTGTTTCATAAACGTATTCGAGAGAACTACCCCTAGGGTATGCGCTTTCTGAAAAGTTTTATTTATTTACCCGCGCTACAAAGCTGTCGCGTTTCTTCCTCGAGGAATATTATTAAAGTCGCTGCTCATGTTTGACTTCGGCGGATTGTGCCGAGACGAATTGAATAGATCGGGATTCGAAAACTATTCGTATGCCGGATGTATTTCGGAGCAACGCGATACACAATACGCTGCCGAACGAGTGCCGAATAAACTGTACGGATTGGCAACTGGGTTAGATACACCCATGCAATAACGACCCGCAGCATACGGTTGCATTCGTGCGTATTATATGCGTAATACGCGTTTGTTTTAAGTTTGTTACCGTTGATATGTGCACGAGCATGTATTACCGCACGCGATTGCGTTATGATGGTAATGTCGTCCAATATTGACAGACGTATCACTGAAACGGCTCATTAGAAGTTTGTAATGGATGATGGTTCAGCCGAATTGCACCATCCTCTCATGCGCGCGATCTGTAATGTAAGTTCTACAACTTCTCTCTCTCTCTCTCTTCCTCTCCTTTGATGTGCGTCATGCAACTGATAAAATTTGATATAATCGTTCCATAGATTAAAGCTTCTCTGATGGTAATCTACGATCTTATATATATATAACTTATAACTACAAATTTATATAAATAAAATATACAATAATTGATATACATAACTATAATTGTAGAAATATCAATTAATTCATTAATATAACAAAACATGTTTTTTGTTGCAATTTTCTTGTTTTAATTTTTTCAAATTGTGAAATTTTGATTCTACATAAGTACGCGCCACGCACATGCAAAGGATAATAAAAATCGTAAGCTACAATGAGAATAAAGAGCTTGCAGTCATTTGAACAGAATGTTTTGTAGCTTTGTTTACGTTTCGATAGAGAACTTTTCAATTCATGCCCATACCATAGGTTCTAACTTTATTACGGTCTGACCGCAATTTTAGCGAGCGTTCTAAAGCAGGGCAATATACGCACGCGATTTTGCGTTAGTCGTATTGCAACAGCATCGAAATTGCATCCATACGCGTACGGTGTCTCTCGTTACGCGCTAATGTACTTTTCAATGGCGATTAGAGCTGCGTCTACTCTCACGTAATTGTGCTCGATAAATTGGTGAACTTAATGATAACTGATGATCGAAATTTATTAAGCGTTTCGCCAGTGACCTGCCAGTGCTTGCAAGTAATATTTACTTGCTTATTATTACTTGAGAAACTTTTTATTACTTGAGAAAATTACTTGATAATGATTGAATATTTAGAAAAATATAAAATAAACGTATTAAAAACTTATTCCACAATTCGCAAAATACACCATTTTTTTAGAGCTTCGAATTGGCTCCAACTAGAGTCTATTTTTGAATATAGCTTAGCAAACTTGAAGAACACTTGCGGACAATCAAGGGCCTGGCAACCTCGAGCTGAAAAGCTGGAGATGGAGTCAAAGAAGTCTTCCTCTTTGCGCACTCGGCACAATTTTTCCGATTCCACGTCCCAGCGATTCTCAACTCTTCTCCTGTTCCCGCCGTTTCTTACTCTTTGTTGAAGCAGCCATGCGAGAGAAATTTCTTTCTATGCCTGGCGCATCAAGAAAACGTGGTGTATTGTTAACTTTTTAGTTCGCCATAGGTCGATAAGCCCATTTCCATGCTTTTCGTGGCTTTATTCTCTCTCTTTCACATAAAACATTCCACCGGAAAATATCATACTTACGTTATTAACTAATCATCGCAATAACTTAAAAGTCCACCACAAATTCAATATTTGCATTTTTTTTTTTATAAATTTGATTGCTTAATATATTTTATATATTTCAAAATTTTGAAATGCTGCAAGTGCATTGATGGAAAGTTTTAATATACAATTGTGTTTTATATCATTGCTAACATATATGCGCAAATAAATTTAAACACGCGTTGTGTGATAAGGACAGTAGTTTCGTTAAAAGTCAATCGGAAAGAATTGATTCTTAATTCGTGATTAATTTCAATGATGATGTAACTAGTAAGTTTGCCATTCTTATCATACCCGTCATCCATCTCCATTTCGATTTCTATTCAGGCGTCGATTCCTCTTCGTAAACCTCCATCATCGACATCGCGGCTACCCTCGAACCGCTACGAAATGTACACGTCTGCGAAGCAAATTCCAGATTACCGTTGGCTTCGGATAACATTTACATACGGCATACATTTACCGTTGCATATCGGGAGTTACCCGATCCTCGTCGTAGTAGAAACTGATAGCGATGCTCCATACAGAGAAATAGATAAGAGAAAGAACTCGCGAAAAGAGAGGAAGAAAGAAAGAGAGAGAGAAAAGGCAGTTTTATGATTAATAAATAATAAGCAAAACAATAAAATAAACGTTACTGTAAAAATCATCATGGAATTTCTTTAACCCCTAAGGCGAAAGAGTAGTTCTCGATGATGACGTTCTATAGATGGGATAGGGTTATTAGTACCTAAAAGTTGAAAGTGGCAGGTTACGATTCCGCGGCCTTATCGCGAGGATTAACCTAAAGGAGAAGGGAAGTTTGCCGAGGCAGTTAAAAGTTGGATGCTGCGGGCGGAAGGAGGTTTATAGTATAGATGCCAGTGAAGGAATTATAAAATCTCTGCGAGATACCAACAGTAGCATGATTTATCTTGGAACAATTACGAGTTGGATATATGTATTTTATTTTAATAACGATGCGCATATTCTCGCGGAAAATAATTTTAAATAAAATATGTGCAAAACATATAACATATTATTTTGATATATATATTCCGTATTTTTACTGTGTTTTTTACTTCTCTCTTTTTATATATAATGTAAACTACATTTAAATAAATTTTTGGGGTATTTATTCTGTTGGAATCGAATATATTTGAATTTGAAATTTAATTTTAAAATGCCTGATGGATTCTTGGAAAAGACCGACTAAATTATATGTATATTCCGTACAACTGTATATGTATTTGAGTGGATAATGAAAGTTCTCTTAATAAGCTGCATGATGAACGTGAGTGCGCCTAGTGCAGGGAATCAAACTCCACGATAACGCGTAACATTCCTTGATTTTGAGCAGCCTGAAAGGTAGATTGGATACGGAGTAGCGAAACGCGATGCGTCGAAGTCTCATGGTATACGCGTTTTTTCCAATCCTTTAGTCGCATCTTTCTTAAGTCGCAGTATGCATTTGCATTTGAAATCGAGATGAGCCGACGAATAAAAGGCCGCCATGTTTTGATACCAGCTCGAAACACTCTTTTCTTGGATAGCGCCACGTGAGAAAGAGATTGAATAAAGATCGCAGCTGTAGAAAAGAAAAGGAGAAGTCGGTAGGGCGCGAAAAAACATGGAGAGCTTTTCGACTATATGCTTTTCTACGACCCGTTCAGGAACTCGTCGAGATCTTCGCGGAGCAGACCTGCGGAGACGCATCAGGGCGTAAGAGAGCCCAAAAGAGAGGGCGGAGAGGACGCGGACGCTTCTCATTGTTTGACGCCGGAATGGATGCGAGCTTGATGGAATACAAAATAGAGACGTGACCTACCTCGATGGTGCAAGGCGGTAGTACTGATGGTAGTGCGAAGAAAGAGAGCGGGAAGAGATGGGAGGAAGAAAGATACTGTAAAGCGACGGAGGAAGTCGAAGCGAATAAAAAGTGCGGGGTGAAAACGTGATGGGAGACTACATATATATGAAACGACGGACATTTGTTAATGTTCTAGGCGACTACGGTATGTCATGTAAAATATAGCATTCGAGACACATAGACCAGAGATATGCAAATCTGTAAATTGGATATTATTTATTTATAAATTCATTTGTGTACAGTTTACAGTAGTATATGATTGATTTTATGAAACTGTAATACGATTATCATAAGGAGTTTTTAAATACAAAAACAAAATAAGAATTTTTATAGAAAGAAAATAAAATGAATTGAGATAAATGGTAATTGAAATTGAACAAGATGCATATAGGTAATGAAATCAGAAGTAAATTTAGTTCAAGTTTTACAGAAAGAAGTTACATTACGCGAGGAAGCTCGTTTTATCGCAATAGATATTGAACTTTGTATGGTGATTGCGGATGCTCTGAGAAATAGGAGAACATTCTATAAAATATAGCCGAAGAAGAAGAGGCAAAAAGGGAAAAGAAAAAGAAAAAACGAAGATGTGAAGGATGAAAATAAATAAAGGGGATGCAGGCAATGCTATCGGTGTTCGCAAGGGACAAAGTACTTCATAAGACGAAAGACAGCAAGAGGATAGAAGGCGGGGAAGGAAAAGAGAATAGTCGGTGTACGGGGGGGAGGCTCTTCCTATCTATTGTTCGAACTGCAAGAGTATCTAATGGCGCGAAGTTCCGTCGGTGCTTGCTTCGAGCTAAAGTTTTATCGTCTACTATCGACTTCGACGCCAATTTTTGAGCCGCCAGTACTTCGCTTTGCGTGTTGCACCGTCGTCCGCTTCTTTACCGCTTCACGACGCTTCTAGGTACTACTTCGTTGGCCTTTGACTCATTCTCACTGCATTTTACTCCATACTTTTGATGTTGTTTATCTTTCATCGACTTTACATGACCCTAGTACATTTCGAATTATAATTGATGCTTTAATATAGAAGTTTATTTCATAAATAAGAATATATGCAAAAATTTTGCAAATAATTTTAGTTACCTGTAAAATGATTAGTTTTTATTGATGACGCCAATAATATCGAAGAAATAAAATATTATTGAAAAAAAACATGTGGAATTAAAATTTTATATAACACAAATTTTTTTTGAATAACTTATGTAAAATAATGAAGTTAATAAAAATAATAAAAAAAATAATTTTATAAATAAATTTTATACAATTTGCTATATTTTTATATATGAAAAACGCATTATATATTAGTATAATTATAACTTTTTTGTTAATATTTGAATATTTAAATATTTCGAAATAAATAGAAATAAATTTTGCTTTTGTGCAGTTAAATAACAATAATAATCTCGGCAAAGAAATCAAATTGATCAAAGAACGTATCTGAAAACTCTATTTACATTGCAAATTGAAAATTAAATATACTTTAGCATGCAATCCCATTGGTTTCTGAGAACGGCCATAAAAATTTCAGTCGACTATCGTCATATAACTGCATTCGACACGCGAGAAATTGCATCGCTATAAACGCAATCAACTTTTCAAACAATCGTTAAATATTTTTATATCTTATTTTCATGTTCTTCATTGTTTTATAGCCGTCCACTCAAGACTGGCACTTTGACATTATTAATGACTACTTTTATTATTTTTCAGGATATGCAGGATATCTTCTTCCCTTTCCGAGAAATTATAATATTTTTCCCCTTATTATTGAGTATTTGTGAATATTCTTTCTCAATCCTTTAAGAATGATTGATACTCGAGATATATAATTTTTTTACTTTCTCTTTTATTATTTTTCTCTCGCTCAGCAGTAAGTGAGTTATTTATTTTATTTTATTAATATTTTTGTTGTAATACATATACATAATTTTCACAAATCCTCGACGCCATAGCCATGTAAGATTCAGCTTGCGGGTCCCACGACCGCTTTATCTACACATTAATCCCGGAAAGGAAGCATAATTATGCTCGGCGAAACTATTACTACGATTCGTGCTTGCTTCAAAGTTTCGAGCCGCCGAGGACGAAAGTCTAACTATATTCTACCACCTCTTGTATATAATACGTGCATCTATACATGTGCGTGTGCATTTATATATAAGCGAATACGAGGCTTCCAGGATCCCCCGCTGACAAATTGTTACCGCGACTGTGCTTGTGGTTTCAGAATAACGAAATACATAATTCAGACACATCCGTAGCAAGCCGACTCGGCTATTGTCGAAATGTCCAGCGCAGCTATAGAGATTTTGCGTTAAGAATATCGATTCTTACTGGATTCTCATTAAAAAACGCCTTGTCTAGATGATTGTCCTTAATAATGTAATTTTAACAGAATCGACACAAAATTTTTTACCATTTCTTTATAAATTGTGAAAATTTTATTTATATACATCGGTAAAAAAGAAGAATGTGGATCATTGTCGTAATTTGAGAGGCGTCTTGCGCCGAATCGTATTCGAAAAATTGGCAGAATAATTACATTATTTATTTGTGCGCGAAACTAAATAAACTGAATTTACAAAACACTGGATGTCGGGTATCAGAATTTCTCAAGTAAAATAGATGTTGAAAAATATAACATTTCTCACGATTCATGCGGGGAAAATTTCTTTTTGCTCGGTGCCATTTTTGTAACGTCCCCCGGTTCGCGAATTATTTCGCGACGATGGGCCTCTCAAATGTAGCATGTGTGACGAAAATGCTTCGAGCGCTCGCGGAAAGACGTGAAACGAGGAATGCTTTCGAGGCTACCTCATCCCTGGAATTTTCGGAGACTTTCCAGAGGACACGTTCGAGCTTACTCGCTTTATCCCTTCATCCTGACTCGCTAAATTATTCAATTCATTTCTGTGGAGCTTCCAACTAACTCGAATACCGTCTATCTCGCACCCGCTGCTCTCCCTCTCTCTTTCTCACCATCGCCAATCCAATTCTTGAAGTTGAGACTCTCACCTTTTGTCGTAGATTTAGCATGCTGGCGCAATGGGACGTCCATTGGAAAGTTTCTATTTAGACGGACGGAATGGATCATAAGAAATGCATGATAAATCTGATAAACTAATGCATTTGATGTACATTATTTATTTAGCTTTACATTTTACTAATCCTAGCGGTTGAAGCTTTCATTTCGCGCGCGCTTTTACATTCACACACAAGCAGGGGATATTTATTTTTTATAACTTCAATAATAATAACATATTTGCATTTATTTAGAAGTAAACTTTTAATGAATTGTATTAAATTGTGTAATAAACATAATATTGGCGTTTGTTCACGATCAATTTAATTTGTATTTTTTAAAACAAAAGTCTAAAAGAATATCTTTCATTTTTTTAGTCTTATTCTTTGATAGAATGCTAAAATATGGAAGCATCCTACCGCTGATAAAAATTTCTTAATTTACGTCTTGCAAAGTAACAACAAAAGAAACACAATATAAATAATAAAAACGGTTCAATAAATTTTTTTAAAATTTACATTTGTCTTAGTTTGCATTTCATTAAAAACGGATTTTGATTTGTGTGTACGGAAATGTTGCGTGTGTAATTTACAATCTACTATTTGTCGAATGGTTCGTCAGCGCGTTCTCTTCAAACTACTCTGTCTGCAATAAATATCTTAATTTAACGCAACACGGGCATATTCACTCCGCGCACTTCGTTCGTTATCGTTATGTAAAAGGCGAATTCGCGATAGATGGAGAGAATTCAGTGAAACGAGGTTAAAACTCGGAACGAAATGTCGTGCAAATTTGTTCCTAAGGGGCGTCTCCGTTGATGAAAAGAGCATCCTGGATGCGAAGTCTGGAATGTCTGATATCTTTCGAATTACGATAACGAGTGCTTTTGTTATTTTCCATGCGTCTCTTTTGACGTCATTTCGTATTTTCTTAACAGCGCGAATGTTATTGCATGCTTTCAAAAATCATACCAGTAAATTTTTCTGAATGAGACTGCGTTTAGTACAGTTGTCGCACTATCGTCTTTAAAGATCGAAAAGGAGAGGAAGAATGGGATATCTAATTTTACATCAACATATTTTACATTCGATATCTAGATCTGAAAAGATTATTACCGCTTTATGCATTAAAATCCCGGGGAAAATGGAGCGTAAATCTACTCTTTTTAAACTTCTTGGACGCATAATGGCACATTGTCATATTTTACATTGTGAAACGTGTAGCCCGAGACCTGTGCTGGAATACGAGAATTTCCAGAGCATTCACGCAGCTGTATCCGCGAGTGATTCCCCAGGGAAGAGATTATCTCGAAAATTGGTTGTAACATAACTCAGCTATATGTTAATTGCGTGTTAAAAAATTTAATCCTGTTACCCGAGAAATGGTCTTTACGTTACAATTAAATGCAATCTA
>NW_021851167.1:958801-962601 GCF_003651465.1 Formica exsecta
AAATAAATTTTATACAATTTGCTATATTTTTATATATGAAAAACGCATTATATATTAGTATAATTATAACTTTTTTGTTAATATTTGAATATTTAAATATTTCGAAATAAATAGAAATAAATTTTGCTTTTGTGCAGTTAAATAACAATAATAATCTCGGCAAAGAAATCAAATTGATCAAAGAACGTATCTGAAAACTCTATTTACATTGCAAATTGAAAATTAAATATACTTTAGCATGCAATCCCATTGGTTTCTGAGAACGGCCATAAAAATTTCAGTCGACTATCGTCATATAACTGCATTCGACACGCGAGAAATTGCATCGCTATAAACGCAATCAACTTTTCAAACAATCGTTAAATATTTTTATATCTTATTTTCATGTTCTTCATTGTTTTATAGCCGTCCACTCAAGACTGGCACTTTGACATTATTAATGACTACTTTTATTATTTTTCAGGATATGCAGGATATCTTCTTCCCTTTCCGAGAAATTATAATATTTTTCCCCTTATTATTGAGTATTTGTGAATATTCTTTCTCAATCCTTTAAGAATGATTGATACTCGAGATATATAATTTTTTTACTTTCTCTTTTATTATTTTTCTCTCGCTCAGCAGTAAGTGAGTTATTTATTTTATTTTATTAATATTTTTGTTGTAATACATATACATAATTTTCACAAATCCTCGACGCCATAGCCATGTAAGATTCAGCTTGCGGGTCCCACGACCGCTTTATCTACACATTAATCCCGGAAAGGAAGCATAATTATGCTCGGCGAAACTATTACTACGATTCGTGCTTGCTTCAAAGTTTCGAGCCGCCGAGGACGAAAGTCTAACTATATTCTACCACCTCTTGTATATAATACGTGCATCTAAACATGTGCGTGTGCATTTATATATAAGCGAATACGAGGCTTCCAGGATCCCCCGCTGACAAATTGTTACCGCGACTGTGCTTGTGGTTTCAGAATAACGAAATACATAATTCAGACACATCCGTAGCAAGCCGACTCGGCTATTGTCGAAATGTCCAGCGCAGCTATAGAGATTTTGCGTTAAGAATATCGATTCTTACTGGATTCTCATTAAAAAACGCCTTGTCTAGATGATTGTCCTTAATAATGTAATTTTAACAGAATCGACACAAAATTTTTTACCATTTCTTTATAAATTGTGAAAATTTTATTTATATACATCGGTAAAAAAGAAGAATGTGGATCATTGTCGTAATTTGAGAGGCGTCTTGCGCCGAATCGTATTCGAAAAATTGGCAGAATAATTACATTATTTATTTGTGCGCGAAACTAAATAAACTGAATTTACAAAACACTGGATGTCGGGTATCAGAATTTCTCAAGTAAAATAGATGTTGAAAAATATAACATTTCTCACGATTCATGCGGGGAAAATTTCTTTTTGCTCGGTGCCATTTTTGTAACGTCCCCCGGTTCGCGAATTATTTCGCGACGATGGGCCTCTCAAATGTAGCATGTGTGACGAAAATGCTTCGAGCGCTCGCGGAAAGACGTGAAACGAGGAATGCTTTCGAGGCTACCTCATCCCTGGAATTTTCGGAGACTTTCCAGAGGACACGTTCGAGCTTACTCGCTTTATCCCTTCATCCTGACTCGCTAAATTATTCAATTCATTTCTGTGGAGCTTCCAACTAACTCGAATACCGTCTATCTCGCACCCGCTGCTCTCCCTCTCTCTTTCTCACCATCGCCAATCCAATTCTTGAAGTTGAGACTCTCACCTTTTGTCGTAGATTTAGCATGCTGGCGCAATGGGACGTCCATTGGAAAGTTTCTATTTAGACGGACGGAATGGATCATAAGAAATGCATGATAAATCTGATAAACTAATGCATTTGATGTACATTATTTATTTAGCTTTACATTTTACTAATCCTAGCGGTTGAAGCTTTCATTTCGCGCGCGCTTTTACATTCACACACAAGCAGGGGATATTTATTTTTTATAACTTCAATAATAATAACATATTTGCATTTATTTAGAAGTAAACTTTTAATGAATTGTATTAAATTGTGTAATAAACATAATATTGGCGTTTGTTCACGATCAATTTAATTTGTATTTTTTAAAACAAAAGTCTAAAAGAATATCTTTCATTTTTTTAGTCTTATTCTTTGATAGAATGCTAAAATATGGAAGCATCCTACCGCTGATAAAAATTTCTTAATTTACGTCTTGCAAAGTAACAACAAAAGAAACACAATATAAATAATAAAAACGGTTCAATAAATTTTTTTAAAATTTACATTTGTCTTAGTTTGCATTTCATTAAAAACGGATTTTGATTTGTGTGTACGGAAATGTTGCGTGTGTAATTTACAATCTACTATTTGTCGAATGGTTCGTCAGCGCGTTCTCTTCAAACTACTCTGTCTGCAATAAATATCTTAATTTAACGCAACACGGGCATATTCACTCCGCGCACTTCGTTCGTTATCGTTATGTAAAAGGCGAATTCGCGATAGATGGAGAGAATTCAGTGAAACGAGGTTAAAACTCGGAACGAAATGTCGTGCAAATTTGTTCCTAAGGGGCGTCTCCGTTGATGAAAAGAGCATCCTGGATGCGAAGTCTGGAATGTCTGATATCTTTCGAATTACGATAACGAGTGCTTTTGTTATTTTCCATGCGTCTCTTTTGACGTCATTTCGTATTTTCTTAACAGCGCGAATGTTATTGCATGCTTTCAAAAATCATACCAGTAAATTTTTCTGAATGAGACTGCGTTTAGTACAGTTGTCGCACTATCGTCTTTAAAGATCGAAAAGGAGAGGAAGAATGGGATATCTAATTTTACATCAACATATTTTACATTCGATATCTAGATCTGAAAAGATTATTACCGCTTTATGCATTAAAATCCCGGGGAAAATGGAGCGTAAATCTACTCTTTTTAAACTTCTTGGACGCATAATGGCACATTGTCATATTTTACATTGTGAAACGTGTAGCCCGAGACCTGTGCTGGAATACGAGAATTTCCAGAGCATTCACGCAGCTGTATCCGCGAGTGATTCCCCAGGGAAGAGATTATCTCGAAAATTGGTTGTAACATAACTCAGCTATATGTTAATTGCGTGTTAAAAAATTTAATCCTGTTACCCGAGAAATGGTCTTTACGTTACAATTAAATGCAATCTACTATTTGCCGTATTTTTTTAATGTTAAAATGATATTTTGCATATGTGCGCGGTAATGTATAATTATAATCATTTATATATTATTAATATGAAAATAAATTATGTTATATTTTGCATATTGTTTTAATAAAATTAATAAATTTGAAAAAGTATGATTAATACATAGTTTTGTACTATGAGTACAGTAATGTAAAAATATATTAGATGAATTCTTTAATTTTATTCTTTCTTTTCAATTTTTATTTTTATCATGATTTATATCAACTTGAAGTGGTATAATACGTCCGTCTGACCGTCATTTAGGTTTCCTATGCGAGGTCATTCCTTGGTTACTGCGGGTCATTACACGCGCAGGGGCGCAGACTTAAGTTCGAGGGGATTTGCACGTAATAAAAGCACTGTAGCTTTCTACTCGTAATACGTTCCGGCACCTTAGGTTGATTAAGCGTCAGACAGTCTGGTGCGCGCCGGCAGGACCGTTGCTAAATGTCTCGCATCTGTCACCGGGCTTTTCCACCGCCGATCTACCTGTCCTGCACGCACTAACACACGTATGTACTTGAGCGTAGGACGTACGTATAGAACGGGAAAAGCGGGGGGGGGGGGGGGGGGA
>NW_021851167.1:962630-1005859 GCF_003651465.1 Formica exsecta
GGGGGGGGGGAAACATACCGCCGGTCGTACATACAGTCGGAAGCGAAGCTCTGCTCCTCGACTACATTCATAGCCATTCTTTAGAGCCCGGCCCAACCTACCCGCTCAGAGTCGAGGTGTTCGGTATCCAAGGAAATTTTCGCCTATCAACTCGGTGAGATGCTACGGTAATACGTTCACCCCCGAATGCAGAAAAGTAACGTAACGTTATTTCGAGAGATTACATTCGGCGATTAAAAATGGATTATCTTGTAGAAATATTTCACCGCGTGTTGTCTTTCTCAGGGAGTAATTAAGGATGACGCACGGCAGAACTTTTTGCGCGGTTGGACTCACAACGTTGAAGACTTTCTTCTTGCGCTTGCAGACGATTGTTGAGCGCGATATAAAATTACTTCATGGAGAATTAGCTTAGATTAATGTATGGCAAGAGGTCCTTATTTAATGTGATTGCAAAGAGAGTATAATATAATACATTTTTGAAGAATCGCGAAGAAACAGCAGATATTAAGAAACGTATAGCGAGTTCCTTTTTAATTATCCGATAGATATGTTATTCCGGGGACGTTTATTTCAATGAATAATGTCAACTCGAGTTTTTCGCTAAAATTGCGATCGTGAAGAAAACTTTCCTATTTCCTACACTTATTGGGTTCAAGTTTGTCGCCGCAGGAAAACGCAAGCGCGATGTCTCTCGCACGCTCGACGAACGGACCAGCAATTTGCGAAACTGCGAACTACGTGGTCGAAAGACACGACAGAAAACGAAAGAATTCGTCATCGTTGAACGAATTCTATGTACGGATAAATCTCGAATATTCGCTGATTAAGGATATGAATTTTTTGCAAAGTTTATTGTTTTTATAATTAAAAACACGCGGCAAGAAATAGGCAGAATCCGACTTACTGACAATGAGCTGGGATCTTTTCAAACACTGTTAACTATATCTGAACTAAATTCTATGAACTACAGTCGTTTTAACTATCAAACGACAAGAACATGAAATGAAATTTTCCTTTCGGAAACATGGTTCTATCTGCATGCCCAAATTGTTTGAGTGTCAAAATAATATTTCCAATTTAATAAAATTAGATATTGGTAAATAATACAAAAAAGTCTAAAATATTAAGAAATTAAATAACATTCTAGAATAATGTTAGTCATTTTTGTTTGCTGAAAATAATCAATGACTATAGACCATGACAAAAATCGATATTTAATAATATTTTTTTTCCTCTACAAATTTTTGATCTAAACTAAACAATGAGTATAAAGAAAAAATTAAAATGAAAAATTTGGCAATATTTCTAAAAGTATGTATGCCCTTAAAAAATAATCATATATTATGTGTTTTATGGATTTTTAATTTTTTGTAAAATTTTTTAGTATGTAATTTATTTCAGTAATTGTATTTTCAAACCTATATAATAATTTCATTTATATTATTCATTGATCACAAAGCTTTGTGAAGATTATTTATGCGCCATGATATGTCAACGTATATACATATATATATTGTTTGTTTCAGTTATTAATATCAGTAATTTATTATTATCATAGATTATATAATTGTAATAATTATTATTTTTTCCGTAATGATCACGATGCACATAAATAATAGCACTTTCAGTGCGTGACTGTATCATGTCGAAATCAAAATGCTGTTTCTAAGATATTTTCCTCTTGCTCGAGATTCTTAGCTGAAATTCTTTTATGACATTTTTTGTATGGACAGAGTTTGTGCTTGCGCTTGGCATGTACTTATCATGATAGCATTTCTCCTGATCAAGAAAATAAAATAACAAAAAAAGATTTCTTCGTCGTATTGGAACACATTTTTAATTTCGTGAACGTTTGTCGCGAGTTGAATCGTTAGATATACAATTCTTATAATTATTTATTAGAAGTAAATACTTAGAGTGTATCTCTGTTATTATTTTTTATTTCTTCGTGATTTTTTCTTCTTTAGTCTGATCTGTAAGAGAAGATTCCAGGACAATTCCGTATAAGGATTAATTGTCGGCTTTAATTTTGAAAGTTAGACAAGTTAGACATAAAATAATTACACCCTAGAAGATCAATACTTTACTCAACTCAGAAGATACGTGAACTATTTGCGCCATTTGTTTTTACTTTGAGAAAATTTGAATAGTTTACGATTCATCAGTTTCTCTGCATTTACAGTGTCATTAATTTCCTGCGATGTGGCTATCATCATTTGTCTTTAGTGAAAAATAACTTTTGAGCTAACAAAAAGATATGCATGGTTTTTCCTAAAGTATTATTTATGTTTCTTTTTCTTATTTATTTTTAAAATATTCCAAAATTACTATTTTTTGAAATATTTTCCGCGATTACTTCATTTCTTGAACTGAGTAATATGATTTATTTTGTTATATTATATTGATATTAATAAAAATATTTTTTATAGATATTTGAAGTATACTTTCGGTGCATTTAATCGCACAAAAATTTTTACAATTCTATATTGAAAAAAATAAATAGACTAAAATTGTATCGCAATAAATAGTAATAGAGCGCATACTTATTTAGCGCAGCTTGTATCTTATTATAATTATAAATGTGCATTGTATGCATTACCATATATATATATAAATTATTATATTTCACACATGATATATAAGTTTCCATTTGGACAGAAACACGTGTAAAGGTTGTAACTAGTGCACGGCCACATATATATCGAAGCTTCTGTTAACGGTCCTCATAACTCCGCTCCTCTCTCGGCATGTAACCCACGGCATGGCTAAATTACGCGTAAATGTACCGTGCCGGTATCCCCATAATGTCACCCGTGCACCGTCAAATCCACGAGTCCAATGACAGCTGAGTCCGCCTCGGCGAATAATGTTCTCTCCTATCGTCGCTTAGATGCAGGTGCGTGCATCATCCGATATATTAGTGATCGTCATCGAGCGGATCGGCCCGCATACAAGGGCTCTTGTATGTACATTGCAGCGCCCAAGGAACGTTAATCAGGACGATTTCCCGCAATACGATTCTAATCCGGCGCGTTCAATCTCGGGGCGAATAGACGGTGAGTTTGCAATACAATGCAAATCCGAAGCGGCTGTTGATTCGTGTGCGGCCCAAAATCGTAGCCCCCCCCTCCCCCCCACTGCCCAGTCTGTTGCGTATGTGCGCGTGACGTTTATGGGACGGTGACATTCTGCAAGAGGCATTACGACCAGTAGGTTGGTATCTCCATAGACTTGGCCGGTCATATCCCCGCGAGCTTCTAACCGCGATCTTATATACGAGACTATATGTCCTTGGCAAGCCACATCGCTGATATCCGGGCGATAAATTCCGCATATCAGCTGCGGGATGACAGTGCGCTGTCGCCAGGAACGATGAGATGTCTCGGAAAGGATTTTGCCACAATGCTATTGTGTGTCTTCCGCTTTTGTAATCAAATATGAAATTGATATTAAATGTTGATAGTGGAGAAGAATTGTAAACATGTCACTAGACGTAAAAGGACAGTATTTAGTAATATTTACGTCATTGCAAAGATACAGAGCACTGTGAGAGGAAAAAAAAAAAAAAACGACAGATACTTTCAGTCATTGTCGGGAAAGTATTGCACCTCTGGTGCCGCTGCTAGTCTATTGTATTAGTTTGTTGTGCCAACTTTTTTACTGCGATGTATGTTTAATTAGTCCGAGTAGTGCCCACTATTCGCCTCTGAGAACGAAATAACACATCAAAATTAAAACTGCTTATTTCTTCTTTCCTCTCTTCCTTCTCTTATATACTTAATCTATTTATTCTATTATTCAAAAGGGTTTTTATGTATGCAGAAATTATACTGAAACTCGGAAAATTAATTATGTCTTAAAAGGTTTTAACTGAGAATCTAAATAGATATAAAATTGATGGATTATTTTACGATTTTACCAATAAGAAAATTTATTAAGAACATTTATAAACTTTAATGTATAGATTTTATTATAGTTTTTAATAAATAAAGCAGTAAATTGTTTGGATACAATCAATTTCTAGTTAGTTTTATATTTTAACAAGCGATGAAGATTAAGTTGAAAATTTGTGCTGTAATACGCATTTTAGATTTACAAGAGATAGAACAACGGAGATAGAATACGAAGCGTACAAGTTTCAACAGAAAATATGATTTGCTGAATCGCGCTTTTGCTACAGTAAATGTTTACTTAAGTTAAACGATCTGCTTAACTAGGATTTTTACATGGATTAAACAAAGTATGAATTTTTAAACGGTGCATAAATGTTCGTTTACTTTTGTTCGTTTATATATTCGTCAGTATGATTTTTCCTATCCTAAAATTTCAGTTATACTGCGGGATAGGGTGACAATGAAATATAAATGAAATTTTATGTGTGCTGAGAATGGGTATTTACACTCATGCGGTTATTTCAAATCAAATAATGTTGATATCACCAATACTTTTTTGTCAGAGCATTTTTATATTTATTTTTGTGAAAACGTAACCAATTTTTTTGTTTGACATGATTAATAGAATAACGAATCGACGATAGTTGAAAGTAGAATTAAATATTTGATTTGGTATTCAATATATATTATTCTTTTCGAGATTTTGTATCATGTTAATATAAATGAAAAAATGTGTATTACGCAAAAAAGTGGGGGTGGGGAGAGAGAAAGAGAGAGAGAGAGAGAGAGAGAGAGAGAGAGAGAGAGAAAGAGAGAGTATACTTTAATTGAATTATTGATAAGTAGAATTTTATTAAAAATAAAATTTTGCAGTAAATTATAATTATTGACAGTATGCGACGTTATAATTAATATGGAAAAAGGATGGAAAAAATATCGCATGAAAAAAATGCGAAATATATCTGATATTCTCGAATTTTTAATCGCAACTCTTTAACTTTAGGTATATTTAAGATAAGGCAAGTAATTGCGCTGTTCCTGACGAGATTTCTTTCCTGAAGGAAAGCGCATTTTACGTCTGCAATGTACAATCAGGATATAAAAGGTTTCGGAATAGGGACTGGTTGGATTTAAGGATCATTAGTAGACGCCCACGTACTACACGTAGGTAGATGAGTGAGGTGATTGAATTTATCTGATCGGCGAATTGCCAAAGGAGGGGGATTTCTGCTACGCGCTCATCTTCTCTCTCATTTCCTATTCTTGCCGGTTTCTCTGCTCGCTTTTCCTTACTCAAGAGCAAACTTCTTTTTCTCGCTGTTCTGCTACTGTCTGTCTTGCTGTTTCCTCCACTCGAGATAAAAGTTGAATAATCCCGCTCGGCGGCTGTAATCCTGCTCTACCGATAATCCGGGCTTTGGTTAATTTATTATTCGCAAAACTGTGCATTTCGTGCTGAACGGACTTTGCACTTCGATTTGCAATTTTAGATAGACTGATGTTCGCTACGGACGGATCGGAAAAGAATAGTATTACGAAAGGGTAGTTTTTTGCGTTTCTTTCTGTTGTACGTGAATCAACATGGAGATAAATCTGAGGAGAGCATAAATAAAAACTCCTGTATTATACCATACAGTTGTTGTACATTATCATCATAAATTGTAAACATAAAAAGAACGTAAAAAGGAATATTATTCATGTAGTCTATGTGGTATGCAATATCTGAGGCAATTCTGAGGGAAAATATGTACAGTCAAATATACATTGGGAAAGAACACACGGTAACGCGCGACAATCTAGATTGGATATTGACACAAGAGTCGACTTCGTGATAACAGAGGAATAATCGCGTGAGATTGTAAGAAGCGAGAATAGCAATGCGATAGTGCGGCACGCGATCGTGCCTGACGTCGCGCAGCATCGTTTTTTCCATTAGTCGTTATTCTTTATGCTGATGTACTGTTTTTGTCGAACGCGAACTTGTTGGCACACGACTGTTCGTCACGCGATTTACCGATCCGACGTTACAAACGCTTACAATCCGTGCGCCCGAACGAGCCAATTATATTCTCAACGATCGATAAAATGATGGCGTCAACGGGATGCCGAGCGACGCCAGATTGCCTGTAAATGACGAACAGCCGATTTTACTATTTTATGGGATCGCACGTGCATACCGGCCTTAATTGGATCATTTAATTGAACGATAATCTGATTAATCTACGTGTTTAGCGTGGAGATTAGAATTTAAACAAAAAACGAGCAACACAAATAAAATATTTTTTTTACGCGTAATATTTTTAAATCGCTGTTTAATTTAATTTGCGTTCTATTCGCAATTACATAGGTCGATCAAATATGAACGAGACTTTTCGAATAGGAGCAGGATACCTTAACGCTCGTTGTAGTGACAATAATGGGCTATTGGTAGACGTGTCTAGATCCGTTCTAAGTTGCGCGTTTGTTTTTACAATCGTTTATTTAATAGTGAGCACGATGAATAAACACAAGATGCCTGTTTCGGTTGTGTAACACATAATTATTAAGTTTTCAACGTGCGAACATGTTAAACCAGCTGAAATTTTGTGCAGATTACAGTTCGGTAAGAACTTATTATCGGAATCCCAAGAACACAAACAGCATAGTTTTTTTGTGAAGATCGTGAAGAAGTTGCAAATTTAACTCATGTGTGACAAAGGACGAGTATTATGCTTAAGAATATTCGACAAATCTGCGATATTATTGAAGACGATCGACGAATAATTATTTGTGAAATTAGTAAAGGGACTGGCATAAGTTATGGAAATGTGGAAACAATTGAGAATGAATTATGATTTCAAAAAATCACTGCACGACGAGTGCCTCGAATTTTGAATGCAGATCAGAAAGTCATAAGGTCTGAAATCTCTTGAAAGCTTTTGGATCGCCATGCAGCAGAAAGAGACACATTTTTGATGCGCATTTTCACATATGATGGATTTGTTTGGATCTCTTAAAGAAGTCTTATAGGGAGAAAGGTTTTCTAACAACGGTGAGGTAAAAGACTTCGTGCGCAATTGGCTTTGTACACGTTCTGCTACTTTTTATAAAGTAGATATAAAAAAACTGCCAGTGCGATGGCAAAAATGTGTAAACATTAGTGGATACAATGTAGAAAAACAATTTTGTGTATTTTAGTTTTTACGTATATTAATCAAATAAGTATTTTTTGAATAAGTCTCGTTTATATTTTATCTATCCTAGTATATATTTTCTTTCGATTCTCGATTCTATAACGGTTTAAATGGCCAGCGAGCTTGAGTGATCAATGTCAGGTATCTGGTCTACTGATCTCAGAAGACATTTCCGCTTCATGCTCGAAGACACTTGGGATGGACGTACGAAGGAGTCCTATCTGACCAAATGAGGGCTATCTCTGAGGACGGTTATGGCACGAATGTTACGAGCTAAAGAGCCTTCCTTCGACGGACATCATGTCAGCTTTGTGAGGTAGAAGACTTAAAAATTCTAGTACCTTTCTACTCTCTCCCCCATCAGCAAACAGCAAGTGGATAAAGAAAGAGAGGGAACAAGCGAAAGCGGAGGGAGAAGAAAAAGAAATTCTTGACGGCAAGTAGAGTACTAAAATTTACCAGTTATCTTCGTGCCTCAAGGGTTTTTCCTTGATGTTCTCCATACGGTACTACTATCATTTCTCGCACCAACCACTTCTTTTTTCATATGATAGAAGTCGCTTGGTAATACGGTAAAACGAAACTCTTGAAGTGCTTAGACATACCTGCGAATGTAAAGTGCTCCATCGTTTAAACGTTAAAGAGAATTTGTAGGGGAGAGGGGGGGGGGGAGAGAGAAAGAGAGAGAGAGAGAGAGAGAGAGAGAGAGAGAGAGAGAAAGAGAGAGTATACTTTAATTGAATTATTGATAAGTAGAATTTTATTAAAAATAAAATTTTGCAGTAAATTATAATTATTGACAGTATGCGACGTTATAATTAATATGGAAAAAGGATGGAAAAAATATCGCATGAAAAAAATGCGAAATATATCTGATATTCTCGAATTTTTAATCGCAACTCTTTAACTTTAGGTATATTTAAGATAAGGCAAGTAATTGCGCTGTTCCTGACGAGATTTCTTTCCTGAAGGAAAGCGCATTTTACGTCTGCAATGTACAATCAGGATATAAAAGGTTTCGGAATAGGGACTGGTTGGATTTAAGGATCATTAGTAGACGCCCACGTACTACACGTAGGTAGATGAGTGAGGTGATTGAATTTATCTGATCGGCGAATTGCCAAAGGAGGGGGATTTCTGCTACGCGCTCATCTTCTCTCTCATTTCCTATTCTTGCCGGTTTCTCTGCTCGCTTTTCCTTACTCAAGAGCAAACTTCTTTTTCTCGCTGTTCTGCTACTGTCTGTCTTGCTGTTTCCTCCACTCGAGATAAAAGTTGAATAATCCCGCTCGGCGGCTGTAATCCTGCTCTACCGATAATCCGGGCTTTGGTTAATTTATTATTCGCAAAACTGTGCATTTCGTGCTGAACGGACTTTGCACTTCGATTTGCAATTTTAGATAGACTGATGTTCGCTACGGACGGATCGGAAAAGAATAGTATTACGAAAGGGTAGTTTTTTGCGTTTCTTTCTGTTGTACGTGAATCAACATGGAGATAAATCTGAGGAGAGCATAAATAAAAACTCCTGTATTATACCATACAGTTGTTGTACATTATCATCATAAATTGTAAACATAAAAAGAACGTAAAAAGGAATATTATTCATGTAGTCTATGTGGTATGCAATATCTGAGGCAATTCTGAGGGAAAATATGTACAGTCAAATATACATTGGGAAAGAACACACGGTAACGCGCGACAATCTAGATTGGATATTGACACAAGAGTCGACTTCGTGATAACAGAGGAATAATCGCGTGAGATTGTAAGAAGCGAGAATAGCAATGCGATAGTGCGGCACGCGATCGTGCCTGACGTCGCGCAGCATCGTTTTTTCCATTAGTCGTTATTCTTTATGCTGATGTACTGTTTTTGTCGAACGCGAACTTGTTGGCACACGACTGTTCGTCACGCGATTTACCGATCCGACGTTACAAACGCTTACAATCCGTGCGCCCGAACGAGCCAATTATATTCTCAACGATCGATAAAATGATGGCGTCAACGGGATGCCGAGCGACGCCAGATTGCCTGTAAATGACGAACAGCCGATTTTACTATTTTATGGGATCGCACGTGCATACCGGCCTTAATTGGATCATTTAATTGAACGATAATCTGATTAATCTACGTGTTTAGCGTGGAGATTAGAATTTAAACAAAAAACGAGCAACACAAATAAAATATTTTTTTTACGCGTAATATTTTTAAATCGCTGTTTAATTTAATTTGCGTTCTATTCGCAATTACATAGGTCGATCAAATATGAACGAGACTTTTCGAATAGGAGCAGGATACCTTAACGCTCGTTGTAGTGACAATAATGGGCTATTGGTAGACGTGTCTAGATCCGTTCTAAGTTGCGCGTTTGTTTTTACAATCGTTTATTTAATAGTGAGCACGATGAATAAACACAAGATGCCTGTTTCGGTTGTGTAACACATAATTATTAAGTTTTCAACGTGCGAACATGTTAAACCAGCTGAAATTTTGTGCAGATTACAGTTCGGTAAGAACTTATTATCGGAATCCCAAGAACACAAACAGCATAGTTTTTTTGTGAAGATCGTGAAGAAGTTGCAAATTTAACTCATGTGTGACAAAGGACGAGTATTATGCTTAAGAATATTCGACAAATCTGCGATATTATTGAAGACGATCGACGAATAATTATTTGTGAAATTAGTAAAGGGACTGGCATAAGTTATGGAAATGTGGAAACAATTGAGAATGAATTATGATTTCAAAAAATCACTGCACGACGAGTGCCTCGAATTTTGAATGCAGATCAGAAAGTCATAAGGTCTGAAATCTCTTGAAAGCTTTTGGATCGCCATGCAGCAGAAAGAGACACATTTTTGATGCGCATTTTCACATATGATGGATTTGTTTGGATCTCTTAAAGAAGTCTTATAGGGAGAAAGGTTTTCTAACAACGGTGAGGTAAAAGACTTCGTGCGCAATTGGCTTTGTACACGTTCTGCTACTTTTTATAAAGTAGATATAAAAAAACTGCCAGTGCGATGGCAAAAATGTGTAAACATTAGTGGATACAATGTAGAAAAACAATTTTGTGTATTTTAGTTTTTACGTATATTAATCAAATAAGTATTTTTTGAATAAGTCTCGTTTATATTTTATCTATCCTAGTATATATTTTCTTTCGATTCTCGATTCTATAACGGTTTAAATGGCCAGCGAGCTTGAGTGATCAATGTCAGGTATCTGGTCTACTGATCTCAGAAGACATTTCCGCTTCATGCTCGAAGACACTTGGGATGGACGTACGAAGGAGTCCTATCTGACCAAATGAGGGCTATCTCTGAGGACGGTTATGGCACGAATGTTACGAGCTAAAGAGCCTTCCTTCGACGGACATCATGTCAGCTTTGTGAGGTAGAAGACTTAAAAATTCTAGTACCTTTCTACTCTCTCCCCCATCAGCAAACAGCAAGTGGATAAAGAAAGAGAGGGAACAAGCGAAAGCGGAGGGAGAAGAAAAAGAAATTCTTGACGGCAAGTAGAGTACTAAAATTTACCAGTTATCTTCGTGCCTCAAGGGTTTTTCCTTGATGTTCTCCATACGGTACTACTATCATTTCTCGCACCAACCACTTCTTTTCTCATATGATAGAAGTCGTTTGGTAATACGGTAAAACGAAAATCTTGAAGTGCTTAGACATACCTGCGAATATAAAGTGCTCCATCGTTTAAACGTTAAAGAGAATTTGTAGTATTCGTTTTTTTCCATATATCTCGCCGAAGAGAAATAAAAATGGAAAGACAATTATAGCAAATAATATAAAAATAAAATTTTTGCAATGTATATAAATGTTTTACAAATTTTATATAAAATTAAAATTATAATGTATTTGAATGAATTTGTTACTTGTTTCTCGTTCTCTATTACATCACATGGTTCGAAATCACTAAAAATGTAATTTAAAACGGATTACGCGCATTTAAAATCTCAGTTTCGATATAAAACTCACACAATTACTGTTTTTTACCGACGTGGAAGATATGGAACAAACCGTGAACGTGATTGCAATTGATAAGCATCGATACTGCATAATCCCGAGAGCCATGTGGAAAAAGCATACAACGCATTGAATCCTAAATCCACCGACAATAAAATTCTCTGAATGGGCGTATTTCCGTCGCCGCATTGCATAAGTGTTGCGCTCGTTATATTAAATACATTTACAACAACGTTTTATCGGGTTACAGGAAACGGAAGTTACCGAATTTAATTGCACGTTGAGTCCGTATGCATATTGCAATCGTGCCAGAGTATCAGTTTTCTCGAAATTAATGCGTTATCGAATATGCGAATCGTTTGCAATCATGTTGATTATACTGGTTATTCATGTGTCTAAAGCTATTGTTTGACTAGTTTCAATCTTGTCTGTTTGATAATCTAGTTCCTATGTTTCTATCTTGTCCCCTATGTACTCCTTGTCGTCAATATAGGAGCCATTGATTTTCAGGATGTTGGACGTAGCTCTCGGTGGCAGCCCGCAAATAAACCTAATCACGAGTACAGTGTCCCGAATTGTCAAGCCACTTTCCGTAGTACTTGGCTGAAATCAGATTACTATCTCTGCCAATGAGATGACGTTTAACATTGATAATGATAGTAGATTTTGAATGGTTTGATAGTTATAATACGAGCGTTTTACAATTTTGAGTAGACCTTTGTTTAGATACAATCTATTGTCTTAACATGTTTTATTTATAATAATTTTTCAATTTGTAATGTTGCAGAAGAATATTTTTATATTATTTATTTATTTCGGTTCGATCAATAAAATAATTTTAATTTTCATATTTATATTAGTGAGAGAGACCACATATATTTAAAACACTTTTCTTACACAACCATACAAGTACATCATGTCTACATCAAGAAGAGAACTATGTACATAGCATCGGAAGCACCGCAAATTTCCTGTTTGCTCGTTCCATAGAACAATGTCTTTCCTCTCGGTGAGATCTTTACGCTTTACCGCTGTAATGAGGGCGGATGAAGACAGCAGAACGGGTAGATTTAATTTCCTTCGGTCCCTCACCCCTATCATTCTCTCTTTTGGTCTCCTTCACTTGCGTAGTACTTAATTGTTCTTTCATCTGCTGGCAGTTTTCTTTCGGAGATCTCAATGACGTTCCAAACGTCTCACTTTACTTTTATCTTGGATGAGCGTTAGAGCTGCAATTTTTCGTCTGTATCAGAATAAAACATCGTTCGTTTTAAGAAAATAGTGATTATTACGCCGTTTTTCAACTATATTTCGTCGGTTATTGTCAATTAAAATTATATTCAGTCATTTATTATTCGCTCTTTACATTATCTTATATTTTAATTTGCTTAGAAGTGATATATGTATATAAATACATATATAGTATATATTATTTTTTCGAACATCTGTCAAATAGATGTGTGATTTGAATATGAAAAATTAATTATAAAAATTAATTAAGTATTATGACTTTATAAAAATTATTATATATAGTGTTTCATACACAATACGACGAAAATTTTTGCGTCTCCTTACCTCGCGTTTCCTCTGTCATACACAAAAACCCACGGAAATATGCTCACTCCCAGATGACATACTCCATCAACGCGCGTATGCTTTCCTGCTCCGCTTTTTTCGTATTGAATGGCGATGGGAATGGTGATGGAAGAGACGGCACAACGAGATATTATTCGGCAAAAAATCGAAGTTTCGATAGAAGGCTAGGATATGAATCGACGCGACTCCCGATCAGTGACTTTGACAATTTCTCGCCACATTTCTACAGGATGAGAAGTTCGAGTTGCCGGACACGTATTACGGGCAGAACTTACGAAACTTCACCCTCTTTGGCTCAGACCTCGATCAAAGAGTGTGAAATTTTGCGACAAATGAAGAAACTTTTTTGTATCCACAAATAGCTTTTTTCTGGGTTGGCATTATCGGCGAATTCAGATGCTATTTTATCGATTTTGTATACATTTTTGCTCGGAACGACGAGATATTTTGTATCTCTCTCGTCTTCATTGCATACAAGACGCATCGGAAAAATGGGTATAAATGATCAAACATTTCTATAGATATTTTGTATCTTAAAAAATTTTGTGTCTTAAAAAAATGATTTTGTGGAAAGAGGTGCTGCTAATTGTATTCAGCTATATTTAAACATCGGTGTTAATTTTTTGTGTGTTTTTGACAGTGTGCATTTATGAGAACTTTTTGAACCGATAGTTTCACGCGGCGTGGAAGATAGCAGGTTGTAAATTTTCGTATAACACGTGTTCCAAATATACAGTTTTTCGTTGAAATTTCGGTTCACTGGTTCCATCGAAATCGGCGACGCACATGCATGTCAGCGCGCACGTTTTTCACAGTTGCGAATATATTGACGAATACGAATGTGCTACGGTCTCTGCATTGCATTCGGATGGTAGTTAAAAATTAAATGTGTACTAGTGAAAATATATATGTATATATAATTATGGTATTACTAATTATACTATATACATATATTTACAAACATATAATTACAACAAAAGAATTTATATGTTTAATATTTTACTAGAATTACTGTGTTTATATACATATTTATTATGATATAATAAATAAATTTAAATAATAAATTTTAAAACATCATGTTAAAAGCTCTCTATGTACGAAAAAATATTTTTTCAAAAGTGAATTAGTTTGTATTGCATACATTGCATTCTCATTTTTACTAATTTAAATAATATCACATTTTTATACAGATATACGTATATTTATCGTATCACATATGTATTCGTATTATATTTGCACATACATTAAACGCAACCTAACGCGAATTTTTTTCTTCATTTTACAAAATTTATATACCGTGCAAAAATTTACAGAGCGTGACGTAAGTTATATAAGCGTTTCCCGTAAAATTGAAACAAGATCTCTCACACCGTATTCACGGTACATAAAGAAGGGAAAGAAAAACTCTTGTTACAGCTTAAAATCCTCTCGAGTATTCTCGATCATATCGAGACAGATACATTTTTCCGGCGGAAAAGCCGTCCGCTGCGTGATCCAATTTCGTCGCGATCGTAATCGTCATATTTTACACGCTCGCCGCCGCCCTCCATTTACAATAAACTTCGCAGTTCCGTGTGCCCGATATCGCGGTCAACAATATCCGTGCGCATTGACCGAACTTCCCCGGCCAACGGGGGTGCCTGGCCGCATTCGTCCCCTACTGCGAGGAATCCGGAATTCGCCGCGATGCGAGGTCGCGAACCCCGCGAGTCGATCGTTGCGCGGTCGTTACTTCCAGTCATTCCTGCCAGGAGGCAGCGTGGCACGGAGGGGTTGCATCCCTTTGTCGCATCCCTCTCTGGTATTTGGTCAGAGTATCGTGCGAACAGCGGAGAGCTCGCGGTTTACACTTACAAATGTATTATTCGACCAGTATCGACATTGCATTAGCGACTGGCTACGCTAAATTGTTTGCGGCGAACTGTCGTTATTCTCACTTATGGACAGAAAGAGAGTTGTCGTGGCATCAAACGATTATGGCTCTTGTTTATATTTTATCGTAAGCCATGCGAATGCTTGAAATCTGGATTACTCAACGTCACAGTGATGATGGCGAGCGAGCCATCATCCACCGCGTTTCCCTTCTCGTTTTTTGATAACAATTTGGGGCGTGATATATATTTGTAGTTCTATTCGAGATTAAACTTACGTTGTGATTTTTCATGGCAGCAAAAAATTTTCTCATTCAACGTTCTGTGCATATTCTTTCTTATCATTATTATTATGCCTGACATATATATTGCGTAAATGTATTAATTCATGTGCTCGTCGTATTCTATCTCGATACTACTTAGTCCTTCGTTATCATTCTCATCATAGCATGGCTTATCTGTGACCTATGTAACGTTGTAAACGGCGTGGCGCTAGTAACCATATTATTCTGGCATGCGTTCAAGTAGACGTTTTGGGGTTAAAGGTGAAATTGATCGTAGTTATGCTAGGTTCTAATTAGGACAAAGGACACGAGGAAGATGAAATTACGATGTAATGCTGAAAGAAAGTTTTAGCGCTTTCGATCTGGCATCGAGCTCATAGCGATATACATGCAAAGATAACAACGTCTGTTTTTTCTGATTGATTTTATTTTTACAAAGAACGTATGTTGTTTTTGTTAAAATATATGTTATTTTTATTTTCTAATTCAAATTTGCTTATTTAAAAAGTCTGTGATAATTACTTTTCAGAGTTATTCTAGAAACATAAAATTTTTCCAAGATATAATGTATGAGATGCGTTGATGTCGATATATTTAATTCAGAAAACTTTGTCGTTATTGTTGCAACTCTTGCTGCACTTGTTTATTTGGACAACTGCAGTTTCTTTACGAACTTTCTTGAATAAAACTAAAATCTTTTGAAATATTGTAGCTTTGCGGAGATTTCTGCGGGCCATTTAATGTTTCTGTAGTTTGTAAATCAAGTAGCAGCAAAGACATGCATTAATTTACTTACTATGTTGGAAAAATAAGTTTTAGTGCAGATTTTTTTAATCGCAATCTAATGCTATTTTAGAATTTTAAAATTGTTGTCATTTTTATGTGAACGAGATAAATTATTTACATTTTTACCTGTAAGCACGTATTGAACCTAGCATATTTTTTTATAAACCGCTAGAATGCGATTTTAATCAGTTTAAAAGGCACCGCCAATAACGGAAAATTTAATTGTCAATCCATCAAACATGAACGCAATTTCTTGGCTCCTTTGTAGCGTCCAATAATGAAGTCGCCGGAATTTCCTTCCGCTCGGTGCGATCGTGCATCTCATCAATCTTCTGACATTACTCTAAGAGGAAGTTGCGCAGCCAAGATATTACTCAATATATCTATATCGATCGATCAAATTTCCATCTGTTCGGCGTTTATAAACATTAAGGAGCAACTGCCGTGGAAATTGCGTAATTTTTCTTTAGAATTTTTTTCACGGCTTTTCCACTGGTCTGTCTAGTATGGAGATTTCAGTCAGTTAAGAGGGAGAATCTAGTTACTTAATGTGGTAGAGAGATCTCAGTTATATGTGATTTCGCTTGCTTTCAAAAGTCTCTCTCGGTGTTCTCTCTCTTTCTCTTTCTCTCTCTTTCGCTCTTTTCTCTTTTCTCTCCCTTGTTCTATTCTGCTTTCTTCGTCTACATTTCTCCCTCTCTTTTCCTTCTTTTCTCATTCTCTGCCATGCTGTCTCTGTTGCAGTCGAGTTATCAGCAACTTTCCACTTTAACTAACAACAGTTCAGTAAGCAAACAATTAAGCCTCGGCTCGTGGAAACTTCGTATGCTGTCAGGCTACGTTTGTCGGGTCATGGCAGTATTACAGAAAGCTGCTACACGAAATTAAAGTATTAACGAGGCACGCCGTTCCCCGTGGAGCCCATTTCAAGCAAGATACTGCTAGTGCAACAACAAGTTTCGTGGCTCGAACGTCGTCCAGAATGTATCCTCTAGCTAGATTGAATTCTTCATGAGGTCCGATGGCGTTGCAGATCCCAGAGAGCCAGCAGTAAAGCTGTCTAGCAACGCAGGGCTTATCTGCATTTCCAATTGATAACAGTCTATCAAAATTTTTGATGTATCTCGAGTGACAGATTGATGTCGTTGATCCGGGATTAGATTTTTATATGTGGGATTATAAAAAATAAATTGAATATATAATAGTGATATCCAATAGCCAAGCGCATGGAAACGGAAAGATATAACATGCTTGTAAATCATGTGAGTGGGATGACGTAAATAAACTCTAATACTCGTGGTGAGTTAAATGGAGAACTCAAACTCGAATAATTTAAAGTCATTGATGAAGATGATTTGGGGCGACTTCGGGAATTATGCCGGAGTTGCAGACGTTAGTGACGTATGAGTGTTACGGTATTAGCGCGAGTGCAGCCATCGGTTATGGATCAATTGCATTCGGGAAGGTCCAATCGGTGGTCACGGCCCTGCGTGGAAACTGCACAATCCTGCGATGATGCATCGGAACGCCGGTAATTCCCACGATGCGTCCCCTCCCTCTCCCATTCACCATTCCACTCTGCATACTGACTAAAGTGTTCGGTCTACAAGTCTGCTGGCTTTCGTCCGATCCGCTTGTTTCTGGATCGATCATTTCCAGTTCCACGGCGCACATGTGCGCGCCTATGTCTAATAGCGGCGCATATCACGCATAACCTACCTACTCTACTCGGGATGGCAAGAGGGATGGAGTACGGGAGGGATGATCCCATTTAACGCAGTTGTTCTCGAAACTTTCCTAACGCAAGCTCCAAAGTCACTTCCCCTTTCGCGATCGCTTATATACGTAATCTATTCATGGGAGTGTCGAAGAAGAGCATCGTTAGTAGTTTATCTAGTCCTTGTGACGGTCATTAATCATTCGCTCGCAAATTACATTCGTTCGCTGCTGCTACTAGCGATGGAGCCGGTGAAAGCCGGTTATATCTCATAAAGCTTCGCACACAAGCCCGGATCGGACCTCCGTCCATTTTGAGATTTATCGCGGCGTACGAGATAATTAAATAATATATTTTGCGTTGCGTGTATTTCGTCGTCGTGCGAAATTGCGATGCAGAGGATTACGTTTCTTTAAGGCTATTTATGCGCACGGAGCACAATAAGAATTTCCGTATCTCCACTGGGAGACTTTTGTGGTGACCGCGATTACACAAATGCCGGGAGAAACGAGCGCGCGGTAATTGAATGCAACTATAATTGAAAGTTTCACGACGAGTACCCGCGATTTTTCGAGGTTTCTCTTGATAGGATAAGATCTCGAGAACTTCGGTCGTTACGCTCCGCCAAATTGACAAAAGGCACGAATTTGCGTTCTCTCCGATTTCTTCTCCGTTTTGTCTTCTTTTTTTATTTATTATTATCATTAGTTCTTTATCATTATTTTGCACGATTCTTTCATCCGATTTTAATTCTAATCGGGAGAAATCGCACGCGACTGCACTTTTGATTCTCGTCCTGTTGGCAGCAACCGTGTTCGAAGAACGAGAGATTAATTAACTTTCTTTATCTCGACTGCCTTTCCATCGAAACTTCGAAGTCGCTTTGCTTTATATCAGGGGCTCTCAACGTAGCCAATATTGACACCAAAGACTCAGTAGAACTGTTTGGAAAACGATAAACATCTAAACGTTGAGGGAAAGTCGATACAACGATATGGTCTTAACAAGTTTGTCGAGGAATCGATTTCGAAGTAAAGAATTTCTCAAACGATTATGGCTCTTGTTTATATTTTATCGTAAGCCATGCGAATGCTTGAAATCTGGATTACTCAACGTCACAGTGATGATGGCGAGCGAGCCATCATCCACCGCGTTTCCCTTCTCGTTTTTTGATAACAATTTGGGGCGTGATATATATTTGTAGTTCTATTCGAGATTAAACTTACGTTGTGATTTTTCATGGCAGCAAAAAATTTTCTCATTCAACGTTCTGTGCATATTCTTTCTTATCATTATTATTATGCCTGACATATATATTGCGTAAATGTATTAATTCATGTGCTCGTCGTATTCTATCTCGATACTACTTAGTCCTTCGTTATCATTCTCATCATAGCATGGCTTATCTGTGACCTATGTAACGTTGTAAACGGCGTGGCGCTAGTAACCATATTATTCTGGCATGCGTTCAAGTAGACGTTTTGGGGTTAAAGGTGAAATTGATCGTAGTTATGCTAGGTTCTAATTAGGACAAAGGACACGAGGAAGATGAAATTACGATGTAATGCTGAAAGAAAGTTTTAGCGCTTTCGATCTGGCATCGAGCTCATAGCGATATACATGCAAAGATAACAACGTCTGTTTTTTCTGATTGATTTTATTTTTACAAAGAACGTATGTTGTTTTTGTTAAAATATATGTTATTTTTATTTTCTAATTCAAATTTGCTTATTTAAAAAGTCTGTGATAATTACTTTTCAGAGTTATTCTAGAAACATAAAATTTTTCCAAGATATAATGTATGAGATGCGTTGATGTCGATATATTTAATTCAGAAAACTTTGTCGTTATTGTTGCAACTCTTGCTGCACTTGTTTATTTGGACAACTGCAGTTTCTTTACGAACTTTCTTGAATAAAACTAAAATCTTTTGAAATATTGTAGCTTTGCGGAGATTTCTGCGGGCCATTTAATGTTTCTGTAGTTTGTAAATCAAGTAGCAGCAAAGACATGCATTAATTTACTTACTATGTTGGAAAAATAAGTTTTAGTGCAGATTTTTTTAATCGCAATCTAATGCTATTTTAGAATTTTTAAATTGTTGTCATTTTTATGTGAACGAGATAAATTATTTACATTTTTACCTGTAAGCACGTATTGAACCTAGCATATTTTTTTATAAACCGCTAGAATGCGATTTTAATCAGTTTAAAAGGCACCGCCAATAACGGAAAATTTAATTGTCAATCCATCAAACATGAACGCAATTTCTTGGCTCCTTTGTAGCGTCCAATAATGAAGTCGCCGGAATTTCCTTCCGCTCGGTGCAATCGTGCATCTCATCAATCTTCTGACATTACTCTAAGAGGAAGTTGCGCAGCCAAGATATTACTCAATATATCTATATCGATCGATCAAATTTCCATCTGTTCGGCGTTTATAAACATTAAGGAGCAACTGCCGTGGAAATTGCGTAATTTTTCTTTAGAATTTTTTTCACGGCTTTTCCACTGGTCTGTCTAGTATGGAGATTTCAGTCAGTTAAGAGGGAGAATCTAGTTACTTAATGTGGTAGAGAGATCTCAGTTATATGTGATTTCGCTTGCTTTCAAAAGTCTCTCTCGGTGTTCTCTCTCTTTCTCTTTCTCTCTCTTTCGCTCTTTTCTCTTTTCTCTCCCTTGTTCTATTCTGCTTTCTTCGTCTACATTTCTCCCTCTCTTTTCCTTCTTTTCTCATTCTCTGCCATGCTGTCTCTGTTGCAGTCGAGTTATCAGCAACTTTCCACTTTAACTAACAACAGTTCAGTAAGCAAACAATTAAGCCTCGGCTCGTGGAAACTTCGTATGCTGTCAGGCTACGTTTGTCGGGTCATGGCAGTATTACAGAAAGCTGCTACACGAAATTAAAGTATTAACGAGGCACGCCGTTCCCCGTGGAGCCCATTTCAAGCAAGATACTGCTAGTGCAACAACAAGTTTCGTGGCTCGAACGTCGTCCAGAATGTATCCTCTAGCTAGATTGAATTCTTCATGAGGTCCGATGGCGTTGCAGATCCCAGAGAGCCAGCAGTAAAGCTGTCTAGCAACGCAGGGCTTATCTGCATTTCCAATTGATAACAGTCTATCAAAATTTTTGATGTATCTCGAGTGACAGATTGATGTCGTTGATCCGGGATTAGATTTTTATATGTGGGATTATAAAAAATAAATTGAATATATAATAGTGATATCCAATAGCCAAGCGCATGGAAACGGAAAGATATAACATGCTTGTAAATCATGTGAGTGGGATGACGTAAATAAACTCTAATACTCGTGGTGAGTTAAATGGAGAACTCAAACTCGAATAATTTAAAGTCATTGATGAAGATGATTTGGGGCGACTTCGGGAATTATGCCGGAGTTGCAGACGTTAGTGACGTATGAGTGTTACGGTATTAGCGCGAGTGCAGCCATCGGTTATGGATCAATTGCATTCGGGAAGGTCCAATCGGTGGTCACGGCCCTGCGTGGAAACTGCACAATCCTGCGATGATGCATCGGAACGCCGGTAATTCCCACGATGCGTCCCCTCCCTCTCCCATTCACCATTCCACTCTGCATACTGACTAAAGTGTTCGGTCTACAAGTCTGCTGGCTTTCGTCCGATCCGCTTGTTTCTGGATCGATCATTTCCAGTTCCACGGCGCACATGTGCGCGCCTATGTCTAATAGCGGCGCATATCACGCATAACCTACCTACTCTACTCGGGATGGCAAGAGGGATGGAGTACGGGAGGGATGATCCCATTTAACGCAGTTGTTCTCGAAACTTTCCTAACGCAAGCTCCAAAGTCACTTCCCCTTTCGCGATCGCTTATATACGTAATCTATTCATGGGAGTGTCGAAGAAGAGCATCGTTAGTAGTTTATCTAGTCCTTGTGACGGTCATTAATCATTCGCTCGCAAATTACATTCGTTCGCTGCTGCTACTAGCGATGGAGCCGGTGAAAGCCGGTTATATCTCATAAAGCTTCGCACACAAGCCCGGATCGGACCTCCGTCCATTTTGAGATTTATCGCGGCGTACGAGATAATTAAATAATATATTTTGCGTTGCGTGTATTTCGTCGTCGTGCGAAATTGCGATGCAGAGGATTACGTTTCTTTAAGGCTATTTATGCGCACGGAGCACAATAAGAATTTCCGTATCTCCACTGGGAGACTTTTGTGGTGACCGCGATTACACAAATGCCGGGAGAAACGAGCGCGCGGTAATTGAATGCAACTATAATTGAAAGTTTCACGACGAGTACCCGCGATTTTTCGAGGTTTCTCTTGATAGGATAAGATCTCGAGAACTTCGGTCGTTACGCTCCGCCAAATTGACAAAAGGCACGAATTTGCGTTCTCTCCGATTTCTTCTCCGTTTTGTCTTCTTTTTTTATTTATTATTATCATTAGTTCTTTATCATTATTTTGCACGATTCTTTCATCCGATTTTAATTCTAATCGGGAGAAATCGCACGCGACTGCACTTTTGATTCTCGTCCTGTTGGCAGCAACCGTGTTCGAAGAACGAGAGATTAATTAACTTTCTTTATCTCGACTGCCTTTCCATCGAAACTTCGAAGTCGCTTTGCTTTATATCAGGGGCTCTCAACGTAGCCAATATTGACACCAAAGACTCAGTAGAACTGTTTGGAAAACGATAAACATCTAAACGTTGAGGGAAAGTCGATACAACGATATGGTCTTAACAAGTTTGTCGAGGAATCGATTTCGAAGTAAAGAATTTCTTACTATGATTATTATTTCGTGAGAAGTCAAAAATCGGCAGAGATATAAACCAAATTTTATTTTTTTGTATTAAGTATTAAAAAATTAGAAGATCTTAACTTTTTTATTTGAATTTCAACATAATATTTGCTTATAAAACTCCTTCATATATTTATTAATAAAGCGTTTATAAAATCTTGAGGAAAACAAGTTTATTGTACAATGAATTAACGTATTCTGATATTATGATGCTCTTTAATCACGCTATTCTTTAGCGAATGCAACATGAAGTATTTTGCGGATTTTCTGGCAAGCAATAGACTTTTGGTCGCTAAAATCTATGTTCATAACGCAGTCCGCTTGTAATTAGCTCGCTTCGTTGCATTTTATGAGTGCGGTAACGTCACTTGATTATACGACCACTTAGAATATTAAACGATAAAGCATGGTCGAACGCATTGTCGGCGCCGATAGCCGTTCAGCTCGTTTAATTCGCCCTGCACGTCGCTTAAACCTTATTACGTGCGCGCATAAGCGATCACGTACGCATGTTAATAAATTTCTGCTCGCATGCCGTAAGCAGCCCGGAATCGGTATTTTCCTAACCGCGAGCTACCGACGTAATTGCGCGGATAATAATCGACGCTCATGAGCCGGAAGAAAGGAGAGAAGGGAGTAAAGCTGCGCAGGGAGCTAAATCATGCTTGATCTCGACGCCGTGATTATAATTTATGAGGCTACGCTTCACAAAGGTGTTTTGATGCAAAACAGAAGAATTTTGAGATTAAAGTAGATAATTATAAATTATAAATTACATATGAAATTTTTCAATATATCATATATTATCGAATTCAGCAATCTGTAAATATAAAATTTAATTAAAATACTTTTAGAGAGAGAAAGAGAAATGATGTCAGTTTTCGATGTGTCACACACAGCTTTTATAATCGAAGAACTTTATTGTTATATATATTTTTAATTTTGCGAGTATAGGATTTAGCGAGAGAAAATACGGCGATATACATATATGTATATGTACACATAAACAATATAATGAAACATAGAAACATATCGCGTCACGCAATATGTACAGCTTCGGTAACGCTGTTTCGCTTTTAATAAATCCAACATTGTTTCTCATTTCGTTTAGTTTGTCCGCGATAAACTTCATTTTGACTGTGGTAATATCGGCAACAAACCGTTCGTAACAGACGTAAACTATGAATGCACGTATGGCAACGGCATTACCGCTGTCTGACGATGTGTGTTTGCATATAATTGCTTTTTAAATAGTCAGGTCGATTTTCTCTCATCGTATTGCAAATTTGTTGCCATCGCGCAACATCTACAATCGATTTGGTTGTTACCGTTGCAAAATTTAAATCGCCAGCATGGTGTTACGCACGCTGTCAGTAATATTTTTTAATATTGCTCTTTTTCCCGGAAATTTCGACATTTGACAATCCACTGCATTGTGTTCAGGAATTAGTTCACATTTCGATACAGCGGATACAGGCAATTATTCGGCGATAGAGTGAAAAAAATTCATTCACATTGAAGATGCGCATTACATTTACAATCGTACGAAATCACCGAGCAATTGCAGCGAAATTGAATTAATTTTATTTTGACATGTAGCGCACGGATGACACGCTACTTTAATTCAATCGAATAAAATCATTTTAATATTATAACGTATAAGCAATTATCTGGTTGCTGAAATTAGGCTACACAATATTTTCTACATATATCACACTTCAATATTATAGGCAGACGTAGCAGAAATGATAATGACGCGTCGGAATGAAATTACCATTATATCATCGATTAAAAAACGGAACTGGGCTATGGGGTTAAAAATCTTGAAATTATAAGCGGCTCCACACTGTGCTCGAAGTGAAAAACTGGCGCGATTCAACGCGGCGTGAAATTAAGTGGTTTCGCGGAGATTAATACCGGCCGATTACAGCTAAAAATACGTTCTCTACGAGCAACGGCCGACATGATCGTTCACCGCGTAATTGTATTCTTTTTTTTTTTTATTATGCAAATGTGTGCAGGACTCTCTTGCGTGCGGGTATCGCTGGACTTTGCGATCGCGTGCGAATTTCTTTGTACGACGAAGTATCGTCCACCATTATTAGCGGCGCGGCTTATCAGGGAGCATATGATTGCATAACGATTCTGGGGTGGCTCTCTCGAGTGGCTTATTGCTCGTCGTGTATACTTTCGTATGTGGTTGATAACGGTCTGACGATCAATCACTGCGTTAATGTTCTCGCGTATGGCCACATAATATGTTTCGTACGTATTTTTTGTTTCCCTTTCTTCTTCCTCGCACGATGACTAATTCCGGTTGGGCTTGTAAAAAAGAGGGGGTTGCAACCCCTAGACGGGCTGATACCCGGTGCGAGTGCATCCGGCCGATGTATTATTCAACAGTTGCCTTTTTTCATCCGCCAAGAAAGTAATGCCTATCGTAAAGTTGACTGATTGGGGGACAAGGAGGGCGAAACGCGAACCGCGAATACGCCGATAAAAAGCTCGGGTAACGTAGAAAAGAAAGAATAATGCATTCGCATATCCCGGCTTTATGCATTGCGTAGGCGCGGTTGTAATGCAGCAGTCTGACACCGCATCTTTTTTTTAAAGCCCTACAGCATGCCCCGCTATTAGTATATGTGGTACCTTTCCGCGCGTTTTAATTTTTCTCTTTTACCGTTTTACTTTTTATCTTACCGTTTCTCACATATTATTCCTGATATATTATATGCATAATCTTAGCGGAAAAACAATGTTCATTTTTAAAAAGAAGAATTACTGCTATAATATACATATTACATATATAAACTGTATTCAGTATAAAATTATTTCCTTTAAATTGATAGCGGAGTACCTTTTAAATAAAAAGTAGTTAATTTGATATGTTGAACAATGTATATAAAAAAAATTATATTAAAAATTAATATGTTGGATATTTTTTAAAAGCTATCTTGTGTGAAAATAGCTTTGTCTCGATAAAAACAAATGATTGAAAAGAAATAATCGATGATGGGTCTTTTGACAGCAGTCGCAGAATAAATTTTTTGTGCCAATTACGTCGCGGACATTTTACTTTATTTAATATTTGCGTTAAATTGTCAGTGTGATTTGAATGTATTTTAACGATCAGTGTGAAAATGGCGAGAAAGGACACGAAAATTGTAAAAAGAAAGAGAAAACCAATGAGACCCATGAAAATCGCTGCTCTAGTTGTCTCTGCTATACAGGATCTTTGCGAAACCAAAGGCACTACATCCAAAAAAATCGCGGGATATATTAGTTATGCTTCGAGCATACCTGAAGAACGCGTTAAACGACAAGTGAGTGTAGTTAGAGACTATTATTTTTGATAAAAATTTTTTAATATTTGTCATTCTCTTAAATTTCTAATTATTAAATTTTTTTGAGCGTAACAATATATAGAACATGTATGTATTACATGTAGCTTACAAATATAATACTTGTGATTTTGATTGATTAATTATTATAAATACTATAACAATTACATTATTGACGCAATGTTGTCGTACCAAGTAAAAAACAATAGTGTTGATCGAAATCAACGATAGAAATTTCTTTTGCACTTTTTCTATTCTCGCATATCAATCACTGTCACAAACATGCATATGTAAAGTGCGTACGAGTGTCAAGTTCATGTCAATTCCGCAAATTGTTTTGAATAACGATATTTTAGCGGAAGAGATCCAGAAACTTGTTGCAATCGCTTTCTTCGAGATAAAGAAAGAGAATGTTATACAAATTATGTATTTATGTATTAAATAATTATACTTGATAGTTTATTTCGTGCGCGCGCACTGCGTTTTCACATAGATTTATTTCACGGGTTTAAGTTGATCATTATCGCGATATCTCAGGTGAAGGCGGCTTTGAAACGAGGTATCAAGTACGGTATTTTACGAAGATACCGCGGTCACTATTTTCTTCCAACTGGTGATGAATTGGATCGCGCAAATCGTATCGCCATGCGTTTTGCAAGATTGCCGACGCCGCTGCTCGCCAAGTCAAAAACCAATTGCGCTCATAAGATAAAGAACCACAGGGGATCACGAGGAATTGGTAATAGTGTGCGAAAGAGCAAAAAAGTTGAGAAGAGCCGCATCCTCTCTATCTCGGCTAGTTCGAGTTTGACGGATAAAATTGCTGGCGATGCCGTGTCCGTGACGGAGTGAATTATTTAGCGGAATCCGAACAATTCCAGAAAGAGATTTTCTCGTGATATGTCATTTAAGCGTGTCCTGTTCTTTGTGTGTACTTGTAATGCGTGCTCGTCCGCGAATGATTGTCATTAATTTTCCATTAAACAGAATGCAAAATTGATTTATTGGAATATATTGACTGTATTTGTGTGTAAATACGGTGTGAGTTGGTTTGAAATGATGTACCATATTATTTTGTATAGCAAAGTATTATTAAATAATAAAAAAATATATCTTATTTAAAGAATATCTTTCTACGTGCAGTGAATCATGAATTATTGACAATATCCAAATGCTTTATATTTGTCAGAGTTATTTTATTACCGAGATTTTAATATCTTTCGAATAAAGGACAATTTTAAAGACGACGGCGAGAGATGAATCAATCGTTCTCTATTACAACGATATATCGTCTTAGCCGTGTCTCGATCCGGTGTCCCATCGCTTCCGCTCGTCCGCGTTGTGGCAGAATTAAGTGAAATGAGGAACGAGGTTTTTTCGTAAATTGCACCGAAGGCAGGACGACCATTTATAAAAGTTAGGAGCTTCTTACCCCCCCGGACCGATAAACTTAATAGCTTTAGAAATTTACGGGGTTTGGCATGCTGAGGAGAAAATTTTGTTGAGCGCCTCTGTTTTCTTACGATCGATCGTCCGCTACTTCTTCCTTGTTTTATTGGGTACATCCGCGCCATTACGCTCGCGAAATAATTTTGTTCTCGCTTCGCCGTCTTGCATCTCCTTCTCTCTCTCTTCTTCTCTCCTCCTTTATGTATACACATCTTGCAATGCAATATCTTCGATGGAACATATTTACGGCGCCATGATGGCGGACTTAACGACAGATTGTGTAAGTTACGTTCTCTGTGACTAGGCAAGAAGACGCGATATGAGTCCTAAAAGACGCGAATGAAACTCGTCGATGATATAAAGTAGCAGTAATGCAGTTTACGCATCGTATTGAATAGAAAATCTGATAATTACGATCGATACATTCGCACGTCATAGTATAACGTTTGGATTGCTACGACTACCCGATAATACCTGGATTAATTTGATGCCGGGATTGAATAGCTGTGTAGTTAATTAAATTTATATAGAAAATAATGAAATGTATCGTTTCTTTGAGAAATCTTCTCGGAAATTTGCGTATCATTTTATTAGTTGGACTTTGGATGGATATGTTAAAACGCCGGGTATTAAAAACAGGCCTCATTAAATAATATGAATGCTGTTAAGTTTGCAAGGATGCACCGTACATTGTAAGAGTCCGATGAAATAAATCAGTATATATAAATAAGAGACAAAATAGTTTTTCTTAGCTTTGGTCTTGTTGTCATCTAATTTTCTTTGCTCGCAAATATTTTTTTATGTCAGCTCTTTTTTTCGCGGAGTGCACGTTAGTTATATTGGTGATTCGCTTGGAATTTTGGAAGCAAACAGGAATACAGTTGGTGTTTCGTGAATTTGTTTCGAGACGACTGGTCTGGAATTCCGCCGGGATCCGATTAAATTCCGTGAGAGAAATGGTTTTAGTCTCGACGGCCTATAATCTCGAAAGCATAGTCGAGGTATGAACAACGGGTATCCTGGGACAATTCGAATCCGTTTAAATGATAATTTGAAAAGCTAGTTGGCACCTAAAGCTTTCGCTATATTGGTGGTGACCCATGTAACGGCCAAACTGAATAGACAACATCGACTACACTGAGGATCGCGCATATAACTCTTTACTGACTAGTTTGCATGTATATAGTTAATTAGTTTGTTTAGCATAAAAGTGTTCTGTGGATATATATATTTATGATAAATTAAGATTAATTAAAATAAATGCAAAAAGAGAGAAAAAACCTTTTAAAATTGTGCACGCATAAACCGAAACTATGTATGTTATTTATTTATGTAATCCATTTTAGATTTAATAGCATTTTTCCGCTATGCAACGTTCGGGCTGTATAAAACATTTTTTCGTGAAAAAATATTTCAAGCGAACTAAAATATACGTACATTTTTGTCATAAACTCACCAGAATAAATTTAATTTAATAATAATTTCGCGTTGATTAAGACTAGTTAGACACGCTAAAAAGAGGAACTATATTGATGCTTCTATTAACAACTATTTCTTTCTTTGTGGCTCGATAGGAGACACGAAGCGATTCTCAAATTTTGCTTACGCGGCATGAAATGCATAGCAATTGCGGAAACCTAGTTGAGAGATTGAGATTTTCCTGTGTGCGTATCAGCGTGAAAAGCGATGGGATTTCGCTGGACACGCTATAATTGTAAGTTGCGCGACTTGGTCGTATTAAGGAGTCTGAGTGAACGCTGTTAGTGCAAATTCCGCCGAGCTTCGTGGTTTCGCAATTGCAATTGCGTGGCTCGCACTAAGCAATACAATTCCGACTGACCCCTTACGCTTTTGCTACGTGCGAGAGAGGGAGAAAGAGAAAGAGAGAGAGAGAGAACAATGTCGTTCTTCCGCATCTAGGAGATCGGAGAATGAGATGGTTGCGGCGGTAAAGGTATCTTGAAAGTGGCGGTTTATACTAGCGGTTTATACTGGCGATTGCTTGGATTAATCGTTTTCCTCAGTTGCATGTATATCTTAGGATTTCTCATTGTAGGAAACACAAATTAAGTTTTCTTATAACATTACAGAATAACGCGCGATTTTTCCGCTTAGAGCCGATTTTTTTAATATCGATTTTTTTAATAATCTTTTTAATTCCGGTATGTTATTTTACCACTGTCAGTATTTAGTTATTTAACGTTAAATATCAAATTCTCTCTAGAATATTTTTGCAAGGAAGTGACGCAATTTAATCAGATTAATTAAGAAAGAGAATAAATATGTATTTGGGGGGGTATTTGCAGAGTAATATATGTGCAGAGTATTTTATGCAATGCTTTCATGAATTAAAGTTTATTTTAATGGTATAAAGAATTTTTGTGATATTAATAGGATTTTGTAAATCTCCAACGTCGCAAAGCAATATAAATCTCGACAGGTAATATAATCACAATAATTTCTGTAGGATCTGCATGCAAGAGACATTTATCTCATTCTCATAGAGTTCGTAAAAGTTGACGCGATAGAAGCGAATAGCATCGAAGCAAACCTTTTTGCATCGACAATAGTTCAAATTCAATTGTGCTTCGCTCGGCATGTTTACGTGATGGTCATCCGTAAGCGGTGGAGTGTTTGCATTAGTCATTGCATACGAACGAGATCCGTCCAATAGATCCCACGCGCGGCTTATGTGTCCAGACTGAAATTATCTGCCGTGTTTGATTAAAGAGACTGTACCTTTTTGCTGTACATCGGCAAATTTTATTGAATGTAATTAATCGATGGTTTGTAAAATCTGTTAGAGCAAAGTTTATATCGTTGAATGATTTTATTCACGCTTTTCTTGTGTAAGCTGAATAAATGAAATTTATTTGTAGATTTATTAATTATTTATTGCTACAGTGACACATATACACACAGAGATATTTATTTATATATAATAATTTTAATAAAAGGATATTATACGTATAATGTGGCTATTATAAAATTATTATATAATTGTGACATCAGCAATTACGTTACTTGGCCCAAACAATGCAATGCTGACCATCCGGAATCCTGTTGCATGCACAGACGCGTAAGACAATGGTCTAACACACTCACATCTCGCAGATGTTTGTAGAATAATATAGGATATTAGAGCAACAAAACACATTCAACCGCAAAATCGCGCGCATGTATTTCGATGCGTCATTATATTCGTATTAAGATTCAAAATTACAGTTTTGATAATAATTTTCAGTTTATCTGACAAAAACAGATTTACAGATTTCAATATTTGTTATTATCCTTTAATTTCCTTAATTCATTTTTATTTTAACATTTAATTTCCTGGTTTTTCTTTGGCAAATAATATTTAGATTTTTGTTAGAAAAAGAGTTGGAATTTATATTAATCATGTTGTTTATAAACAATTTTTAGGGAAACGCTTAATTCGCGAATTATCGCGAGATTAGATTTTATAAGCAGCTATGACGACGCGTAGTCGACGATAGCTCGTTGCTCACAAATTTCGCCCGAAGTCACAGGAGGTATTAGTTCGAGTTACGGAGCTGGCGTCTTCGAAGTTGCAATTGCACGACAGAAGCAACGTAATAACTCCTATTGCACATGGGACACGGTTGCCTTGTACTGTTGCGATGTCCGCGAGGTAGAATATAGGAAGACTTACTCTCTTGATTAGAGATGAACCAGTATCTCCGTAACTATGGCCGTAATTATCCCAATTAATTATGCGCGGTTTATCCACAGTATACTCAGTGTCTAGTTACCCATTACATTGCAGAATGCATTAATGGTTTTAATGATTTATGTCATTTATCAAAGGATATACGTACAATTATTTTAAATTGATAACGTTAACGTAGATTACTTTGTAAATTAATTATTGCAATATTATTGTACGCTGTAAAAGGAATTTAACATAATCAGATTCTGAGCATAATGCAAATCGCATATAATGCGTTCCTCTATTTAATTTTACGTCTGCGAATAATAGAAGCGCTCAGGCTTAAAGGGCATGGAAATACTGTCGTTTGACCATTACGGTATGCGTGGTCTTGGAAGCGGCTCGTTGCATCCGCAATCGCGCGTATTAATCGATTCCCTCGGGAATACATCAAGCAGAAGACGGTTGGAGACCAAAGGGTCACTATGCACCTCATGTGCGAAACGAGCCTTTGGGAGCAGTAAGTCGGCCAAACGGAATGCATGACGTTTCTACGATCCATGATGCCTTTTGTGGGGGGCTACCTAGCGTCAATGGTAATCCTCTATATTCATATATATTCAAATATATACCGGCGTAAATGTATATGTCTGGTTTCTTTTGAATCGTCGCCATAATATGCGTTACGAATGCCTGGAGGCATTTTTGTATACAATATAATATTTGCATTGAGTTGAACGAAAATTGGTACGGTATTGATAATAATACTTTTTATGGTATTCTCGCGAGATAGGACTTTGATGTAAAAGTATGTCATATCAATATATTGCCAGAGTCTCTTTAACAATAGAATTAGCGTACAGTGGAACATTGAACAGATTCATTATTTATCTAGCATTATTGATGCTCTTTTACGCGATTATATATCGCCGTATTAGCGGCAAGCATCTCGATTAAGTATGAAATGTAATGCGCTAATATGGAACAAATACGACGCGAAGAGCAAACGAAAACGGTAATAACAATGAAGCATACCGCTCGTTCTCGCGATGAGAAACGTGCAAAGGGGATCGTAAAGTGAAGCGAGTAAACAGTAAAACAAGACGTGCAAATATTCCGGAATATTCCAGCCTTATTCCCCACCGGCGTAACTTTAGAGTACAATTAATGCAGACTTCAATCGTCGCTACATTCAATTTACAATATTTGGATAATACATACTTCCTCGGTTCGTTAATGCAAATTATTTGCGCGATTAGAATGCACTATACGCGCCAAGCATAATATAATCATTTCGTTTCGAGCACAAAGGGAATGGGCATGCATCATAGAGGCGAACGTCCCATGTATAATTTCCGCGTATGCCATGTGCGTTGTTGCACAGATATCGAGTAAACTCTCGAGGTTTGCGATGGCAAGTGATCACATCATGATCCATGTAATTATTCAATTTATGAGATCAATTTTGCAACAACTGAACGAGGTGACGTGTGTATTGCTCGAGCGTGCACTTTAAAGAAATCAATACGAGGTAGTTGTTACAGTACCGGGATTGTGCAAGCTATACGATTGCCATTAAGTGGATAAAGTACGCAATCTACGGCCCAATATTTTCTCTCAATCTCTACGTGCAAACAAGATAATCGTGACGAGCGTCAATAAAGAATGCATCGCTTCGCTATTACGTATATTGCCTCTTAGCCGAGCGCGGGTAACTCGTGTTATTCTCGCAAACTATAGCTAGTCTATCAAGTCTTTGCCACTTACAGCCTTATATAGCTAGTTCCTGCAGCGACAGAACCATTACTTGAGAAAATGTTTTTTACTGGACTGACTCTGCTTCATAGTTCGTAACATTATTATTATAATTACTAAAACTTTTTACAGTTTTTATTATGATTGTATTTATTGTTATGATGAGAGTACACACTTAATGCAAAAGCAGTAGCAGACGCAATTTGATCGTATTTATGATGCAGCTCAAGGAGTTTCATAATAATTCGTTCACATAAATGTTTGAACGATCTGACAGTTTTACGGACGGGCGAAAAGCTCCATCGAATTCAAGCTCCATGGATAAGCGTTATACATTTTATAGGATATCGTCGTTTTAAGGATATATATTTACTCTTTCGTAAACGAGAGAGTTTGTTTGATCGTTTTATTTATACCCATGATTATCATCCGTTTTATAGATAATCGCGATATACTTAATGCAAAATTAATTATTTTTATTTTCTCAGTTAGAATTTCTATTGCATATTCCAGTTATGTCTTGGGATTTCAATATACATATTTTTTATATAATTATTACTGTACATTGGCCGTATTTCGGATGTATTACTTTCGATATCTCTTGTTTCCTTCTCCCTTTCCGGTGCGCGACGCGACTGAAATTAAAACATTCCGAAATAATGAAGTTAAGGGTTGCGGCACATTTCCGCATTTCCCCTTTAGTTTCCCGGGAGGAAACTCGCCAGAGGACAAAGACAGTGTCGCGGCGAAACGGAGAAAAATAAAGCCGGAGGTAGGAAAGAGGTAGACGAGCAGGCACGTCCTTTCGACCCAAATCACCCCTTCATCTCACCCCGCTGCGCCAACCGCCAATGGCCACGTCCCGCCCTGAACACTGGTTAGCACTGTCGTGCACCCCTTTCTTCCCTTCTCGACCCGCGAACAAATACACGCGATCGTGTAGGTGTTCACGTGTGGGCATCTGCACACATGCGCGCGGATAAAATGGCGTATTCACTAAAAGGGTACGAACACAGAATACGAGCGGGTACAATGCGTGCTCGTCGAGGGTGGTATTGCGGGTAAATGGACACGGATTCTGGTCGAAGACGTCCATACAGCGTATACGGGATACAGTACAAATCGGAGCACATGTTGCCGTCGGAAAAAAAAATTGAAATTATTTTATCTATTCGATATTTCGATAACGATCGAAATAATATAAATGCAACGATATCTAAATCACATTTTTCTGTCTCCTAGATCTGTGGTGCAAAAATATGTCACCTTGTGTTCAAAGTGCACCTTATATTTTATATAATCGATAATTGTTAAATACGTTTGTGCTAGATTATGTTTTGTCATCTAACAAAAATATAATTCTCGCGATAAATTTGTTCAAATGTGTCGCGGATAGTGACGTAATAGAGCATTTAAGAAAGAGGGAGGAAACAACGTTCGATTACGGCACGTTGTAATATATAGTTCCGCACACACGGGAAAGGCACCCGCCTCTTAAATTCTCTTAAGCCTGCTGAGTGAAAAAGGGAAGACCGAGGAAGAACTCTCTGATTTGATAATACCCTGTGGATTTCGCGGTGAGTTTGGTACACGATGTTTCTTCGTGATTTATTCTGTGATCACGTGCATGGCGAGCAAATGAATTTTTATGAACCATCACTGGTCAGTGTTCCCATGAAGATTTAAACGGTTGAAAGCGGCAGGGAAGCGTCTTTGTATTCGCGCAAAATCAACGCTAAATATTGCTTCCTACTTCTGGATTTTATCTATATACCACTTCCGTATACATTGAAAATACCGATCGGTGCTTTCATTTCATCGGTTCGAAGATTCGATTTAAGTTCTCTCCTCTGGACCATCGGAAATCTATTTAATGTAAAATCACGATTAAATAATAACAGCTCCGCGCCATTTAAATACTTTAACGAAAGCTTTTAAAATCTGTGTTTCTTTCTTATACGCGAATCCTTCCCGACAGTTTCATTAAAAATTAATGTTTAAATCTGAAGTTTTGTAAAGAGGAGTGTTAACTATCTCGACTTTTTTTTATACGCTGTTAAGGGTTCATGAATTTAAGAGTCTCGCAAAGTGCTGAAATATATCTACATGCAAGGTTTTATACTGAGCTTGTAAAAATGAAAAAAAAAGTTGGCGCGCTATTCGCGCGTTGAATGACTTCGTAATTTTGTATATGGTTTAATCTACTGAATATTAATATGTCACTAATAATAGGTGTAACTTGTTTTTTGTAGAGATGTACAGCAATGTAATTATATAATAGCATGCAATGCAGGATATATGATAGTAAAACTGCTTTGCATTTCTTAAATTTTTTTTTCCAGAGAATAAGTTATAATATCTTAGTAAAATATAAATGATAAAAGAGTAGATAATAAAAATATGTCAAAAAGAGAGAAATGTTAAATAATTGGGTTAAATAATTGGAAATAATATTAAAATATATATAGATAGAAAAGACCTAAATAACAAATAATTGAACAAATAATAGCATCTATATTTCGCACACTATGGCTGACAGAAAAATAGCAAACGAAAATAGGAGATGATAAATGTGAAACGGAGCTATCTTTACCTTAAACCGCAATACTTTGTGAAATAGAAATGAAGAAAAAAGCAGAAAAGTAGTGCAGCACTGAAAAGTAAAATAAATTCAATGGATGCATTGGTGCTTCACAAACGTCACATTTTTCATTATATATATATATATATATATATAAAACTTTTAGAATCACATTATATATAATGTGATTCTAAAAGTTAGACATATTTTATTTTTCTACAATTCTTTATGCTTTATCACATTTATCCATAGGTTTCGTAATTTACATATACAATAGGAGAGATCGAAGATAGAAAATATCAATTCTAATGTAGTACATTGCATTACAAGAGACAGGGCGATGATCTCTCTAGAGGAATTATAGTATATAGTTAGCGATATAACTTTTCCGAAAACGAGTACGTCGCTTCCAGCGACGAATCGCATTCGTCAGTCGTCTCTTCCGCTCGCTCCATTTTTCGTCCAGCCTTCGTCACCTGGCCTGAAAACGGTCCTCTTCCTCCGTCGGGATGTAATAACTCTACATTTCCCGGCCCGACGACGTCTCGCCGCGACAAATAAAACACGCCGCTACTCGACCGAACAAATCGACTTTCCGTCCTTGCTCATCTATTAGAGCAAGATCGATGGCCAAGTATAGATCGAAGGATCGAAGCTCAAGACTTTTGAAGCGAATAACAGTTGTTGGCCGGTAATGTAAAACATTGATATTCGTTTGTCCAAGTTTTATCATTCTTTTTTTTATTTTCAGACATTCTATAGATATAAAAATCGATTTTGATTTATACTTTATATATTACATTGTTTATATATCACGTTTGTCCTCAATTTAAAGTTTCAAAATTTTAAAATATATCAGAGACAAGGTAGATCTAAAAAGAAACTTTCTGAGAGAAACATAATCAAGAAATCAAGAACATAATCAAGAAATTGATTATAATATTTTGAAAAATGCTTACGTATATGTATACAGAGTATAAGTTGAGGGCATACGATCATCTAATAGAAATACTCTTTTAATCGAATTATTAGTAACACACCATTTTCCAATGAACTGTATGAAAATAATTGGCCGCTAATGAATGCACTCTTAGGATTGCTCTGTTTGACCTATTTTCGCATTTCAATGGCGTTTGAAATATTCGAGTATGCTATTGTATAAAACAAAATTAGAAGACTTAGTACCACGTTATTTAAGTGGGAGTATTATTGAAAACACAAATTAATTAATGAATTAAATTCTTATATAATGATGAGAAATGTCGATGTTTTATTGCGATACTTTTCGAGGCTCCATCTCTTTCCGTATGATCTCAATGCATAAACTTAGTCTTTCAAGGATTATTACGAATTCTTTTATTTTACTTGGCACGCGAAAATGTGACGAAGAGAGGCCGACAGATAAGAAAGAAAAATGCTCACGCAGCCGACACGGGCGAATCCTCGCGAATTCCGCTATGTCAGGAGAATTCCTGCAGAAGAGCACGATGTCCTACCGGTTTCTCTCTCCGCACGCGCGCGAATATTCTTCGATAAAATATTCTTAACTGGTCGTGCGCGGTCGTATTTGAGCGAAGGGCGGCGCCCGTTGGCAGATACGTCGCTGCGAACCCCCTTCATTCTCCTTTCCTACTGACATAGCGATTCTTATCTCATCGTCCGCCCGATCTCGTGATATCCTGCCAGATACGGGAACGAGCGGGAGAGATTCAATTATTGCTCTGAGACCCAATCCTTTAAACGCGCTCTCCGAGCCACTTCCGAGATAACTCGTTCCGATATTATTTCCTTTATTCGAGGAGCCATTGTATCCGAGAGATCCATTCTTCATATTCCGTCTTGCATTTTTGGACGTTTTCAAAAAGTGAGAAATGTCGGAACGAAATAACATAATTATATATTGCAATATATTGATTAAAAATGTTGTGGCGACGCGACGTAGTCGCTGACTGCGCATATAACTTGAAAGAATCTAGTTTCTTGAAAAATAATTATTATTCTTGTACGAAACTTGAGCGAATTACTGTGCAACATACTCTAAATCATTATGGTGAACTCTGGTTGTTATAGTTATTTAATCGTCTAAAAGACGGGAGCACCTGCTATGTTCAAGCACGGAATTTGCTGTAGTTTCCGCAGTTTAGAAAGCTAAAGTGCCGAAGTGTGTTATAGTAGTTGCACAAGAAATAATGAAGGGTATGGAGGAGGGGAGGATGATAGAAGGGAAGTCACGCATGTGGCATTCGTCAACAGCCTAAATATGCCAGAGTGCCCTGCCTTCGCACCTGTATTAGTTTTTGCTTCTATCGGATTCCACAGGTTATCCGTTAAAGCACCACTTTATTATGCACAATCAAATAGATATATATTTGTAGCTATTTTAATTAATGATTTTTCGTACAATAATTATACGAATCGAGGCGATTATACTCATAAAGTTAAAAGATAAAATATTAGAATATGGTAAAAAAGAAGATTCTATCTTTGTCTATCTCAACAATTTTATTTTTTCTTTTCTTACGAGATAAAATAAATATTCATGGAATTCATCGATCGGTCTAAATGTTTTAATCCTTTTTCAAATGAAAGTATCTATAAACAATCATCAATTGGACGCCATATATCCAAAATGCATCAAGTTCTCATTTTTAGATGTGCATTGGAGTGCATTCTCCTGGGTATGTGTAGTGGGATGAAGCATACGTTCCGGAATTTCCTCCCCCCCCCCCTGAATTCCGGCCGTGTCATAGTAATGTAGCATTATCGCGCCGTTGGAAAATTGGCGCGAGCTATTGGAGATGACAAATCTCGTAGAGCACGAGAGCGAGCGGGAGTACATTTTGGGTGTCCGTTTATGCAAATTGCCACTTATGAAGCGAAGCGTTTGCAGCCTCTATCGCCGTGAAATAAAGCGTATAACAAGAGCCTATCGCAGTGTGCAAGAGAAGGGAGAGAGTGGAGAGAGCTTGCTTGAACGCGTACAACAGAAAAATCCGGCATTAAAATACATATGTATATATATATAAAATACATATGTATATATGTAAGTATATAGGGTGTTTTTATATCATATATTAGTAGAATAATTTCTCTCTCTTTCTTTCTCTCTTTAAAAATACCGGAATCGATATTTTCTCGATAAGCTTCTAAATTGCGCTTGAATTATATTGGAAATTTGACTATAATAATAAATAATTATGGTATTTCAATGAACGTAAATAAACTTAATTTATTTGCATGATTTATATATGACCATATTAGAAATTTATTATCCTTGGAACACTTATATGTATTTTAATCTCGAGAGAGAGAGATTCAACTAATATTTTATTTTTATATTTCGTAAAACGATTCTCTTTCGAATTTTAATTTTCATGAAATTTCTCTAAGAACATTTTGCCACCTGTGAATTATCTGTGGCAGGACACCTTGTACATACAAGGGCGATAAATGTTTTTCCGTACTGGGGAGTATCATCAGCCTGGAAAACAATATACCGCCAATGTTCTCGCATTCATAGCGGTCCTTATCGACCACAGAGTCGTAAATCATGGTTACGTTTAGCCCATTGCGCGGGATAGAACCCTTTACTATGAGAGGGTGTAGCGAATCCCTCTTCGAGCAATTACGATCTCGACTATGACCTCGAGGGTCCAAACGAGGAGGATACGAGTATGTTTGAAGGTATGTGATCTACCTGTAGGTCATGTGTACAACTTCCATGTGTGGTAAACGCAAATTTAATGCGGGTAAAAATATCGCACGCGTTCGTATGCATATAAACGAGCGGTATAAATATTAAAGTTGGTTATTAAAATATAAATCTATAAAAAGACGTATGCATATTTATGATGTACTACGCCAAGCCTTTTAAAAATGATTTTATAATCTAAAAGAGATTCACGCGTTCTTTTTTTAATATACTCGTAAGTAAGAGAGTTTTCTACTGGATAAATAGGAATATCATTTCACTAAACATACACATCTTTGTACACCTTCACCACTATGCGAAGTTTTTAATATTTAAGCACAAAATATATATGATGCCGAGCACTTCGAGTTCATGCTTTTGCACAAGAAACGTGCCGGGTTGCATTGAATAAAATATTAACTGTCAATTTTTTTTTTTGAGCAGACGCTTGGGACTTCTTTCGTGATGTAAAAAACGAGACCGTTTATATGACTCATTCAGACGGCGACCTGTCTCCGTCATGTTACTACTGTTATTTACAATCTTTCCCGGATATATGGATACATGTACGGACCTTTTGCGCAAATGACAGACGGACGAGCGCGCATACCACGTGTGCGTATCCCGTTCGAATTCGCGAGGAGTACACGTTGGATAAAATACCAGAACTCCATTTTGTCTGGAATTGCAATTTTGCGGGTTTCACCCTTACGTTTCCTATCTCCCTTCCATCCTTCTCTCAACATCCACCAACCCCTCTCTCGTCTCTCCGGCTGCTTTTCTACATCGGGGAACGCACGGCATGCATTATATCAACGTGAATGCGCGTAGAGGGGAAGGATGTCCGCGGGGCGGGCGGAGATATATGTGGCATTTCTCACTGGGAAAACAACAGGCTGCTGCGAGCATGACGCGCATCTTCAGTCGGAAAATTCACTCAAAATGTCGTTGCCGATCACGCCGTCGGTGACGCAACGGTGGATTATCGTGTGGCATGCGCTGCGCCGACCTCCCTCACGACGATGACAGGTACAAGTGATCCAATTAGAACTTCACCGGCGCGAAGCGCTTGAGCGATTGCCAGTTAACTTATTAGCGAAGTTGTGTCGATTCCGGCCCGGTGGCGTTTCATTTCTGCGACGATGAGTAATTTATTGAAATAACGATTGCCCGGACGAGAATTCGCGTTAACGAAATCTTTGTTTAACAACTCTCTGTTTTGTACAAATCATTTGACGGTCAGTAACAAATCTGTTTGTGTTCATATATACGAGTATACGAGGCTTTGGACGCTGCTTTCTTATAGGAATTTCAAGATATATTTTTTTCGCGTATATATAACATAATCGATAGTTTCATTTAATAAAATTTTATCTAATAATGCACGACTATAATGATTTTAAAACTTAAAATCGTGTGCGTTCTGTGAAAGTTATAATTATTAGAAAAATATTTAGTTTTAAAAAATGTCATCCCAGCTGTGTCAAGGAACATAAATGGATCTAAAATTTCGTTTAGCAGAAATACAACTGTGTGTGTAATGTATGTGTGTATATAGTACGTAATAATATATATATATATATATATATATATCTATATTCTTACGGTAAATCCTACTTTGTTGTGACAGCGGAGAAATATTTCTCATTTTTATATGAAGATATGTGCTTCCTTTATTTCTTTCCTTTATTTTACGGATAATTATTATTTCTTTAAATAATTTTTAATTTAAAAAAAAATATAATTATTAATGCTGATATATGTGAAATACTTTGTTCGTGGTTCTTTTTTGTTCGATCTCCTTTCGCACTGATATCCGTGATTAAAATTCTCATTATAATTACAAATTTTAAAAGTTTATGAGAATGCTGAAAATGGTTTGATCATTAAAATTGCAGAGAATTCTTAAAATCGGTTAATAATACATCGAAGAAAATATTATTAATTAGCAGAGTGGAACGGTATTATCATTTTAAGATCTCGACAATATTTTCCAAAAATTTTGCTATTATGTGGTGATAATCCTTCAGCATAAAGGAATAAGGTTGGAAGTCTCGTCACCTCGGCTTCGAAATTGCATATGTCTGAGCCAGCTCACACCCTTCTGTTCCCCATATCAATACTTCCATCGTGTTGCAGCACCTTGCGGCGATAGCGCCGTAAATCGCCTTCATTGTTCCGCGGTAACACGTTGCTGCGATCGCGCCAGCGCGTTCATCTACGGATTCAAAATGTCGAACGTATCGGGGATTGCATGAAACTGTATTGGAGCACTTCTCGCGATATAAAATCAGGCTGCGAAGATTGCTTCGCAGGAAACGCCGCTAACCGGCATAACTACGGGCATATATATGCACATCGATCATGGAAAGTATGATGTATTTCATTCAAATGCGCGCGGGAAATGTTGCAAGAGAAACAAGCCGTTGTAACGTATTTATGAAACAGTTTTTAAAGTCGTTTGCGGATATCGCGGGGGATTTGCTTTTAAACGCGCATGTTACGTTTTAGAAGAAACTAGAGAGGCATTGAGAAATAATTTGTTTACATAAAAAATTGATTTTATTACGTAATGTAAATATATTGCCTTGAATTCTAAATGATGCTTAAAACTGTTTAAAATTAAAAGCTTAAAATGATACATATATATGTATAGATAATTTTTATTTGTAACGTAATTACAATTTGCAAGATTATTACAGCATTTACACATTATTTATTGAACAACAATAATTTAAATATGCATTATAATTTATAACATAGAAGCGTAAAATTTGATAGCAATACTATTATAAATGTAATGTCAAAATAAGTACATTACTGGTGAAGTAATCAATGTTTGCGAAAGAGAGGAGGATGATTTATCAATAAAGCATTATTTTGATCGTCCATCCGCGCTCTCATTTTGATTTTGATTGATGCATCGCCCGGGAGATATCGATAATGTTACCAACAATCGGGCCATCACTTTCACGGGAAGATGGAGGGATTAAGTGACATGGGTAATCGTTAATCAATTACAAGCAGCAATCATCGCGCGATTACCCGTGCTGCTAGATGTGAAATCGTTCTCATATAAATCACACGACTCTCAGTCGTAAGGGAGGGTAGAAAATCGCTGTCTGCAGTGCCATGTACGTACTCAGGATACCTGCATGTTCTGATCTAGGCGTTGGTTGATCTCTCTCTTTCTCTCTCCACCCTTCTGGTATTGCTCCGGTTGCTAACAGAACTGGAGAAGATCTAACGGTTAAGCTTCCTCCCGTCTCTTTCCTCTTTTCTATCCCCTTCTCGCTTGCCGTACTCATTGATGAGACGTCAAGACCAGGTGTTACCCACACCAGTAGCTTTTCATCCCTAATTTCTGCCAACGAGTCTCGGGAAGTCTAATACCAGAAGGATTATTGACTTTATTTTTCGAGCTTAGCGCGTAACAAGTGTTGTGCTATACTTTTTACAGATTGCTTTTAGTCTTGATATCCTATAATTTGCATTGAAATTAGTTCGCACGACTTCGGACGATTTTTATTTTGACAGTTTAAACAATATGCTTCCGTGTATATTTCTATTCTTATATATTTATTTTGATTGACATATAATAATAATACATAATTATAACTAATTGCAGATAATTTGAGATATGCTATAATATTAGAGAGAAGAGAGAGAGAATTTTATTTTTGCGTGAAGATAAAAGGGCAAAATGATGGCAGCTAAAAGTGAAACCACCTTTGATAATAGAAAACGCGAATAATGGTCGCTTGATAGCTCTTTTTTACCCGTGCAATCATAGCGATCGATTAACGGCTGCGTGTGTTGGTGTCTAGTTGTCGTTTCTAAAAGCGGAACGCCCCATAAATTTGTGTCCGCTATGTGCTTCGATGGGATATTCAATTTTCTCGTTGATGCATGACCACGCGCCAGTTTCTCCTGCCCCGTGTCATAATTTTTATCTTTTACTTTGCGTCTCATTAGTTTTGCTTTCTCTTTTTATCAAATAAATTCCATTATTTATAGTGACTTTATAATTAAATCCTAAAATATTTTTAAATTATTTTTATGTAAGTCAGAATTTATCCCCCATCCGGTTTATCCATTTATTTAAAGTGAGATGAATTTTATTAAGATATATTTTCGCTTAAAATAATTGCTTTCCAGGTCATTTTATTTTTACTAGCTGTTTACGTTTGCTTGTATCAATGTCCAGAAAATTCTTTCGTTTGTGTTTGAAACTACCTCTCTTCTTCGACATAAATTGAATTAGTATCGCTACTGCAAGAGTACCTATCTCGGATCAATCGAACAAGTATTGTTCAGATAATACTGGTTATCCATTTTCATTTTATTTCCAGTTTCTGGTGTTAGTACGAGCAAAATAATCTAGAATAATATACCGTAGTGGACAGCGATTCTCTGATTAAAGTGCAGGTTGACAGTGATAATTTGTCGGGCGTGACGCGCAAATGACAAATGTTCACATCGATATGAACGCCTGGAGAATATCGTTTAGGGGACAGCAAGAAAGGTTGACAGAATAGAAAAATGATAGTGCCGCGCCAGGTTAGAATAGCGGCTCAAAGAATAATGATCAGCAATTTGTTAGTTTACAGCTTACGCGAAGATCATCCCCCCTCTCTTT
>NW_021851167.1:1005953-1018983 GCF_003651465.1 Formica exsecta
CTTTCCCTCTCTCTCTTTCTTTCTGATTTCCTTTTTATCTTTATACAAAAATTCACTCTACCGTGACATTGTGAAGAATGTTTCTATCTTAAGAAAAATATAAACAAAACTTAATACGTGTAGCTTTGCGTGTTTATATAATGCCAAAGTATTTTTGTTACATTTGATTTTATAAAAAGGGAATACTGTATGGTCAAATAAAAAAAATCTTTAATTTTTTTTTCTCTCTCTTTGTGATATGTATATAAATCAAGTGATATATATAAATATACATATATTAAATATATATTAGACTATCAATTTAATTATTGACGACAATGCAATTTTTGTATATTCTGGATATACATAGAGATATTATAAAATACAAATTCACTTTGGTAATATCGGGCTTGGATATGTGTTTAAATACACAGAGAAAGAGAAAGAGAGACTTTTATTGTAATATCGGAAAACTCTTAGTATGATAATAATATCGCGTTATACAGTTTTGTTGCGCGTTAAATTTTCCAGTGATTCGCGATGCCTTCAAAGAAAATTCTGTGACGTCGCGATATCTTCGTCTTTTAAATAAAGTCCTGAATATATTTCACGAATTATGCTTGGACAAATATTATTATCTTCGTTGCAACAAAGGTCCGGGCTTCATTGTGCACTTTCATTCTAACCTTCAGTCGACGCGAGAGTTCTTTCAAAAGATCACGAGCGATTTTCCCTTTGCGTTCTTTAACTCACGGACAAAAAAGCGATTTACATCGTATAAAAGGCCGTCTGATGAAAGTGCGAAGAAGTTAGGATTGAGACTACCAGTGACAGTCGAAATAACTTGGTTTTCCCGGAATAGAAGGAAAGATAGGAAATGTGAAAATGTACGCGGGATATGAATAGAATGTATATGGTAACAATTACGTGATTGCAAAATGGCAATTGTTTCGCGTCCGGTCACGTTAAAAGCATTTCTCATCGCCTTGTGTATGCGTTTCTCTCTTTTTTTTTTGCCGAGATGTCGATGAAGTACAATAACGAATGATATATTTTTATTGGCCGCAAGTTCTGGCGCCCGGAATGATCGAAAGTTTCGCAACCAAGTCACGTGCGCGAGGATTTGTGATTTTGATCCTAATGTGCCCTACTCCTCCTGGGTGTAGTAACTTCTGTCTCATACAACTTGTCTTGGCCCTTGGCGCAATACAACGGTCCCGCTTTCAGTAACATTGCTAGACATTGGTCATGCATCTATTTCTGCGAAGTTTTAGAACTCCTGCAACTTTCTGAGCTGTAGTTTGTCTTCCTTCGCTATTACAACTTTTCTGACCTCATTTTTCGAATCGCATTTGGCCGCCGTCGTTTTGTTTTATCGTCCTTAAATCATAAATAATTCCTCATCTTTTTAATATGCTACATTTTTATTCTCTTTTACAGAATGCTGTAGCGATGTAAATCTGTTTTCTTGTTTGTTTATATTTACGATCATTATGTATACCTTAAATATTTACTATATAAAAATATAATAACGCTTCTCTCTCTCATTATATTTTCATTAATCAAGCTTGAAAACAATAATAATAAATATTAAATTGTCTATTTGTCTCTACTATATTCGTTGTGAATATATAATTATCAATTTATACACGATGATATAATAAATTATACATGTATCTGCACGGCGTCAATGTTAAAGATAATATATAATGCACAAGAACAGAAAGTTAAATAAATGTAAACGATGCGCTAATTGCGTTTTGCTAATTGCTTTCTTTATCGGAATAAATTATCGAAGTTCGTTCCTTCGATGGGCATTTTTCTTCGTTCCGCGATCGAGTTGAGTGCATCAAGAGAAAAATCTGCACGAAATACCTCATCAGTTTCTGAATAAAATTTCTTATCGCACCTCTTTCTTTGAATTAAGTTGAAAAAGTTCTCGATGAGTTCTGCGCCTCAGCGGACATGGTGATTTCGTACTGAGCGATTCATTAGCGACGCCGTATAACGATTATGTCTTTATTAGTAAAATTCACTCGCTTCGGTGGCATCAGAGAGAATTTCTCGCATGCGCTCGATGGTCGGAGCCCATTGAAAGTTTAATTTTCGAACGAAATACGCTGCAATAATTTAATGATAGAAGTTTCTTCTATGGAACCTGCGCGCATACATTGATATGTGGGAGTTCGATTCGTCATTATAACAGATCAAATTGGTTTCATTTGACGTCCATCGTATTTCATTATTTTGTTTCCATCCATTTATAGTTTGAATTGTCGTTATCGTGATAAAATTTTCACGTTTTAACGCGAGAATTTTTCCGAGATATTTTTACATTATTTGTTATATATCATATATTTCCTATGCACAACCGATTTTCTTAAAATATGTACTATTTGCTCGAAGATAAAATTTTTAGAAAACTATGCAACGATAAAACTGTTCTAACAATAAGATTAAATCTTATCTTGCGGTCAGCTGTCTATTGAGGGAGCGCAGTGTCGGCTGAATGTATGTGTTTACACCACTGCTTTGTATGCGCCCGGTTATATCCGCTTCTCCGCTACTTGAAAGTCTGACATACACAGCCGCGATCTCCTAACTATGAAAAACGGTTCAAACTTGCATACCTCTTTAAAGTTTCGTGAAAGCAATTGAGAATACCCAGGGAAAACTCTCGAGACATATATGAGAGCGTATATAATTTTCGATTCCACGGGCGGGTCGAATTTTCCTTATTGAATTCAGAACATGACGCGCTCGGTGCATAGGTTATCGATACTCGTATTACATATATTTTATACGATTACAAGACGCACAAAAGCGAAATTGGTTATATAAAACAGATTAATTTATTAATAACTAAGCGAAATAAGTAAGAATATATATTTATATTTGAAATTAATGTCTTAAATACAGAAAGCATATTATTTTCTTCTTCTTGAAAAAATTTTCACATTTATATAAAAATTAGAAATGAATATCTATTTACAAGTAAAACAAGTGTTTCAAATATTTAAATAGATTGATGCGTTTTAGTAATATTAATATAATACTTTAACAATTTTATGGAGACGAATTAGATTGTGCTCCTCACTTTTCTAGATATATATTTGTAAAACTGAATTTTTTAAATGAAATTTTTGTCAATTTATTACGAATATGTTTTAAAAATTACATATAAATGTGCATTTGAATTAGCTTTCTACAAAATCGATGCCATTTTTTCTTATCGCTTAAAAAAGACATTCACTTCCTCTTTCACTTCTCTTGTGCTGAATAAGCCAAAAGCGAAGTTAAATAATGATTCGTGGAAGCTCACTCAGCTTTTCACGATGGAGAAGCTATAAAATTAACGATCAGCGATGACTCATCTCTTTGTCATAAGAATAAATAAATTATGCTAAATGAGACAGGTAGAAAAGATTCTGTAATATTTTATTTTTAATATCGTATTTATAAATCGTGTCTATATTTCTTTTGCTTATCGTCTTATCTCTTAATATATCGAGTCTAAAAATTAAAGATTTATTTAGTCATTAATAGTATTATTTTATTTTGTTGTTGAAAATGTAAATTCGAATCAGAATAAAAAATCTCACATTTTAAAAATTTGTCGTATTTTTTTCTCAATGGGCAGAGTCGTTCAGCCAGTTATTTCTTATCAATGAACTTTAATTTCTATCGCTGTCTTATTGTGCTGAATAAGCTGAAAGAAACCACAATAGCTATAAGAACATACTTTCCCTTTTGTAAAGACTTTCCCAGGAGGCGTTTTATTGAATTATTCTATGGTAGAATACCGTAAAATATTATTTATGTGTATGTATTTGTTTTGCATGATTTATAATTAACGTGACTGTGTAAAAAATTAAGTATAATAATGTTTCATATATAGATGGAAGATACAAAATTTATCAATGCTATTTAATTTATATTTACATATAATAAGAAACAAAGACTTGAAACATTTAATCCAATTAAATTAGTTTTTCAAATCGTTTATAATTAAAACGAAAAGTGCCAAGTCAATTAAAAAATTTGACAAGTAGTTCATAAAACTAACAAATCTTACAAAATTTTTGTGCGCGGTTGCGTTAGTATTATGTTGTTCTCGCAATATTTCAATAACAATGTACTGACATTTAATGCATAGAATAAAATCCGTGCACGGCTGCCTCTTGACGCATGACGGTGCAAATAACGCGTTCGACAAAGTGCGAAAATCGATTTTCCAAGCTTGCCTGAATGAAAACTTCCGGTCTTTAAAGAGGCTCATTATTTTCCTGCCAGAAACGACCGGTCGTAGAGACCGACCGGCCCTTCCTCTTCACCCTTACCGTTCTGCCGCCGTGCCAGCTAGAGAATGGGATTTGGGATGGAATCGGGGTGGACAAGATTGATAAATTATCGGCTTGAAAAATGCAAAACCGATGCGCGCACACATACGATTTCACAGACGCGCGCTCACACGTTCGCGCAGCGGTCGTGTTGGTGTGACATATCGCACGAGTAAGCCCTTATACGATGAATTCAGGCGGATGCATGTTCTCCACATAAATTCCGACATGAAGCTACGTCGCCTGTCATACAGGATGCACTGAAAAACTGCGGGACCTGTGCCGAGAGTATGTTCCTCACTTTTACGCTTCGTTGCAACGCATCATAGCTTGACCGCGTAATTAAATTTACGGCCTCATTTAATAGACGACCAATTATCGGCGTTGAATGAAAATGCATTAATTTTTGTCTATAGCCGCTTATTTATATTGCAGGGGTGTTTTGATTCTTCTGACTGCATTAAAAATACATTATTGTTAAGCAGTTCGTAATAATAAGTATTTATATGAATTATTTAAACTCTGTAATGAGTACATTTATTATTGAGAGAGAGAGAGACCGTAACAATATTCATTAATTAATAATTAAATGTTTTTATTGTTTCAGGAGGGACAAATATTATCGCTGTATCTGTTTACGGAAGGTTAGTATGTGTATGTAAATCGTTAAAATTAAGACTATGTAATTATCAATATTCATAAAAATACATCTTGTATAAGGTCACTTTTTTCAGTTTATATTTATGTATACATATATATCCTATATATTTATTGATACGACATGTACAATATGTATCGAAAAAATTGGAAAGCTTTTTGTTCAACTTCCTGCATGATAGATTTTGCAATAGTATAAAAAAAATCTAATATAAGTTGCATTCAAAATATATCATAATATCTTTGAATATTCACCGCAAGTCTGGCGTTTGCCGTGAGATTTTGATACCTCGCGAGATTTGCACAATACAATTTTTTTGTTCAAAATTTTTTTGAGCAATCCTCCAGAGAAGATATATGAAGCGATGTAGGTAATTCAATCTGCCGTATGACGCTTTTTTCCGTGATTCGAATGTAGCCATGAATTTCCTCTTTTGACAGGCTTTGTAATTCGCTTGTGACGCTGTAATGAGATTGGATGCGCGTTTGATCGGCCATACCATCGATATATTAGAGAGAGAAAGAGAAAAGGAATGAAGGAGAGCTGTTATAGTGGCGTGTAATTATTAATGGAAAATTATGTATGGGGGAGCTACAAAGAGATATATAAATGCACTTGCAATATTAATGCAGCTATTCTGCGCGTATATTCGTATTTATATAACTATGTATTTCTCCCAGGAATTACTTGATCAATTAAATTGAAGTTTTTAGTACATTATCTATGCTCTCTCAAGAAGAGAGATTAGCTTCATAAAGCTATCCAAGTGTATAATTTCATTTCGAGTGAAAAATTTTGAATGAGGTTGTGTGATTTAGCTAACCAAAACATAATTATAAATAACGCTAATATGAAAATATTAACGAGACATAAAGGAGGGAAATAAGATTATAATTATATAGTGAAACACACAAACCTCAAGTTGCGGGTGAATACGAGTAATTTATATAAATTTTTTTCTATTACATCAGAATTTATGATTATTTATCGCAGCTCAACAGACAGCAAGACTGTTTAACATAATAAAAAACTCATTCTTATGTTCACAAAATTTCTGCTTACATAACGATTGTTATTTCTATGTCATTAATTAAAATGATATTTTATACGAACTATTTAACCGGAATAGAATCATACTATTTGTAATGATAACGATGTTGCAATTGTTAAAAGATGCATTTAAATAGACATTTATCATGTTTTCTTGTTCTCGTAGGTGTTATAATGTAATATTATTAATTGTAAATGATTTTAAACTAATATATTTGTTAATTAACAAACAGACGTTTGATAGTTTTGGTAATAAACAAGATAATTAATTTTGTCAATTTCCACGATATACAACATGTGACAATATAATATTATGATATTAAAACGTTAAAGCGCATAATTTTTATTTAACCGTAAATTATATATAAAACTATATACTGGTAATGGGATACGCACAGAATTGTGAGATGAATAAACTTTCAAAATTCTCAAATATCAGATTTACAGTCCGTTGGTAAAGAATGCGTGTTATTCCCCAATTGGATTGTTGTTTCACTTTTCAAGTTGAATATCGATTTAACATATCGATGTTTTGACGTACGCAAATAATAGAAGTGCCGAATATCAAATATTTTTTTCACTTGCCATCGTAAAAGTAATATTGGCACAATACAGAAGGTACGTTGCATTTAGTCGACGAATTTAATATCGTGGATTTTTATTGTTATTATAGTAAACAACGAGCCATTGCCCTCGACATACGATGCCGTGTTAGTTTCGATGAGGCATTCATTTAATATACATTACACTGCAGCGCTGCCTTGATAAATGCTGACCTGGCTTAAATTCCTCTTTTACGCGCCATCGTCAAGCTAAAACGATATAAAATTAAAATAGGAAAATTTAATTTTAAAAGGATATTAAATTTATTTTTGAAAAGTTAAATTGGTTAAATTTTTTCTCCTTGTTCCATATTATATCCATAGAATATCTTCTGTGAAATTCAACGAATTAACGCAATTTTAACATGGTTATATTTTGTTATTTTCTAAATATTTTAATTTTTTTTTTAAGCTTGATCTTGATTGTCTTTTACGATATATATATGACTGATGATAATATATATGATATATAATATATAATATATTATATATATGTATGTAATCATATAGGTAATATATGTATGATATGATTATATATATAAACTTTTTAATTCCTTATTTATAAAACATGATTAAAAACATTTCTTTGTTGTAGAATTGCTTAACGTTGTAAATATTTTCTATATAATTTATCATATTTCAAATATATATTCTTTTTTTATATTTTTACATTTTTTATTTTTATATTTTTTAAAACATTTTTACGTTAAATTTAAAATATGATATTGCTCTTGTTAATGCTGAACGTCTACGTCCAAAAACAAATTTACGAATCTTTTTCCAAGTGAATTATTTCCTATTTCAAATGGTAACAAGATTATTCAATATTTCACGTAAAAATCGTGACTGAGTGGATTTATCTGTATGCGCATGCATTTGGCGTAGCAGTCATCGAGCACGATCAAAATAGATTTTAACGGAGTGCTTCCGATATGATTGTAACATTGTTGCATGATCAGTGGTTTGTAACGAATTTGCAGCAACTCGTGGTTGCTAATAAATATACGATTAAATATGCCAAAGTATTCTATTGGAAGTAAAATTGTCCAATGGAATATATGAATTGACATATCATTGACATATCATGCTCTAATAATTTTAACGTTTGCATAACGTTATAATATTACTAATATTAAATATGATATTATAATTTTATATATCTTGCGATTGAATATATATACATACCAAAATTAAAATTTCAGGAATTTATATTTTTAGATTTTTCAAATGCGTTTTTATTATTATTATCTCGTAAGATATATATATATAAATATAATCAACTTCGTGTTTTACTCTTGGTCTCTATAAATAAAAAAAGTTTTATTTTCGGATGATCAGAAAATAAATCATAAAATAAATCTTGTGTGAAATCGGATTTTAGAAGGCACGGTTCATTGCGTTAAAAAGCCCATTCTTAATTTTTTGTTAAGATCGGTATAAACGTTATCATTGTACATCAGCCCCGCCGCTGGGGAGGGTTGATAATAACGGTGGATATTACCTGGAAAGTTTAGAGCAAATTGTGTAAAATCGATAATAACGGCTTCTTGAACTAATAGCTGATACGATAAAATATACATTGTAATGAAAATTTATAAAAATGTTTGGAGAGCAATATTTTTAAAAACATCTATTAAATTTTATGTAACATGTTTTTTCTTTTTACTTTTTTTTTACATACAGTTGAAAGGAATAAAATTCAGCAAGGTTCTGCGCATGCATAATGATAGGGATAATTCGCGCGAATTATGCTCCTAATTCTATATTCAACAATTATAATTCGTATATATATACTATATGTACCAACCTACGATCGACGAGCTAACTGCGCTAACGCGGTGATTTGATCTGTCTCTGCAGTGACGAAATATCGGAAAACGGGTGAATAGATGATCCAATTTGAAATAGAAATTTGAATACACGGACGAATATGACACTTTGTTATTTTTTATTCTACGATTTTTTCAGCGAACATCTTTTGTTAGATACAATGCATCGTGTCTGAAAAGGAACGGTAAGAAGGTGGTAAATATATGGGCGTAGGACTCGTTTGTGTAATTAGCACGCACGTTACCGAGCGACAAATGAATCAGGTCTAATTGCATGATTCGATTTTCATCCGACGTGGGATGTCCTTCATTCGCGCTCTCTAATAATACACGTGTGCAATGCAATATGCGGGCTACAGTCATCTCCATTAAGCTGATGCTTATGATTCTAGAGATAGCATCAACTTTAGTAGATACGCGAAACCTAATTTTGCTTATCCACTAAATTCTATTCTCGCGGTAACACATGCTATAATTTGTTTGGCTTTGCTGTTACGTGTTAATCAAACTATGTTTTTTTGGTAATATATATTATAGTAAACAAGCGTTGCGAGAAAATATGTAATTTAAGTAATATGTTAATATTTTAATAATGTGTCAATTACTATCTCGAGAGATAAAAGTTTACTAGCGAATCAACTATTAATTAAGGGGGAAAACCAGTGTAACGACTGAAAAAAAGATTACTTTTAAAGATTCTTTTTCTAGTAAATAATTCTTTTTTTTTTCAAATCGCGTTATAACAACACAAAGTACATAATTTGAACTACCTTTTGTAAAATTTTTGTTAAAAAATATTAATGTTTATAACTATAATAGCCAATAGTTTGGGCCGCCCCCCAAAAAACGGGCGCGTAGCGGGCCAACGAAAACTCTAAAACAAAAAAAAACAAGGGTTTTTCTTAAAATATAAGACAATAGCTTCAGTTGCACGTATGGATTTAAAAAGAAATGATTTGTTATAAAATGGCGGACTTTTGAAGAAAAAAGTTCCTAAATCGGTGAGACATTGACCTCTGGTTTTTAACATTACAAAAAAACAAATTATTTAATCGAAAATTCCATACGTGCAACTGAAGCTATTGTTTTATATTTTAAGAAAATCCTTGTTTTTTTTTTTTTTTTTTGAGCTTTCGTTGCCCCGCTACGCGTGCGCTCGTTTTTTTTAAGGTGGCTCACACTATTGGCTATTGTAGCTATAAATATTAATATTTTTTAACGAAAATTTCACAAAAGGTAGTTCAAATTATGTACTTTGTGATGTTAATAACGCGATTTGGAATAAAAACAATTACTTACCAGAAAAAAAATCCTTAAAAATAGCCTTTTTTTAAAGCCGTTACACTGGTTTCCCCCCCTTAAATCGAGGCTTGTACGTTATACAAGATTTTCTTCGTCACATTTTCTCCTACATACACACACGCACATTGTCTCTACTTAATTATTGATATAATATTATACATGGAGGTACTATATAATATATAATATATATGGAGGATACTATCTGGCTAGTAAAGGATTGTAAAGCGCCTCGTCAAGTATTATCCATCTGGCGTGCCGTCTTAATTTGACGCTACATAGTCACCTGGAACTGCCTTCTCCAATTGAGTATTCTCGTAAGGGAAGCGGGATCGCCGAAAATGTGGGCCATTCTACCTCTGAAACCATCCCTGGCACGGTCTCTCATTAAAATAGTTAAGCTCTATTAAGAAGCGGCTAGGTCCAGGATGCTCTAAAGTAACACGTTCTATTGTACATCAGCCCCGCCGCTCGAGAGGGTTGATAATAACGGTGGATATCACCTGGAAAGTTTAGCGTAACTACAGCTGCAAGCTATATTACGTCAACTTTGCGGATAGGCCTTTATGCCAAATTGCTGAGGGTGGTCGTTAAAGCCGCAAAAGTTTTTAAATATTTAAATTTTGGAAACGTGAAGACGGAATCTACAATAAAGTTGTCTTGATGTTTGACAGAGATATATGTCAATAATCTTACAGAAACGCGCGCCAGACATTTTATCTTTCAATTTTCATACAACTGCTAGGCATATTAAAATTATTCACATAAGATTCTAAGGCTATATATATTTTCTTGGTGATATTATTATTGTACAAATATATTGCAAGTAGCAGAGAGGATATGAACAGAGGCACGTGTTGAAATATAAAATTGCATCAATGGACGCGCTCTTTTTGCGGAAGGTGTTGGCGCGAATGTGTAGACGTAGTGTTCGCGATGGAAAGTATTTTTTATTCTAACCGACTAAAGCAGCATGTTTCAAAAACAATTGCGAAACGTTGCGATAAAACGACGCCACACTTCTGTTGATAACACCCCGCAAACAAACTATACCGAGGAACATCGTGACCGCTCGTGCAACTGTCTCCAGCACTCGAGGGCATCTCGAAGGAGTGTCACGTGCGGATCCCTGCTCGTCTTCACCTACAATTTCCGGATACCGTCGCTACTATCAACGAGCGAGATCTGTCGCGTAGTCTTCCCTTTTTGTGACACGCGTACGCCATGACTTTTGGCGCATTAGCTGGTGGAGCTGTTACGAGTTGACTCGGATCATCCTGACGCGGCGCAAATACGATGTTTTAACATCCGCTCCACGGTTGATGCGATAAATATGATTCCACTTTTGCCCTTGCATTCGCATTGATGCGCCATGAATAAAATAACTTGATACCACTTGATATGCGGTTTCAAGTTTAAGTTATGTTTTACGACTCTGCGTTAAACCAATTTGGTCTAGAGTTAAAGTAGGCTATTATCGTTACATTTTGAAGTTGAATGTAACAGTGTTTGAATATTGTTTCGGATAATAGCGAATTATATGAAAGCATGGAAATCGTAAATCTGAAATGATATTGCATTAAATTATTTATACAAATTATTTAAACAGAAATATATATGAGAGATAAATAATATATTATTAATAATATAATAATAATATAATATTAATTATATAATATATTATTAATAATATAATATTTTATTTAAAAATTGCAGAAATTGATTTCCAATTGTGTTTAAAATAAGGATTAATTCCGTTTTAACGCGTTATTGTTTTTTATTGCGTGCGAATATCAACGTACATATCTCTCTGCAGAACACATTGTTGGACTATGTTTTGTCTCGTCTACCGCATAACGTGTTGATATGCTAAGTGAAACTTTGTATATAGTTTGCAAATCAACGGCATACCGTTGTTTGGAGGTTCTTGTTCATTCGAGTTGTCGAGAACTTAGCGATCACGTTCTCGTTGTCTCGTTTTATCTAGAGAGTCAGTTTAACAAATAAAAACATCGTTAATATTGAAACGTCAGATATGTACAAACACAAGCGTTTATTTTTCTACTTTGGTATCAGAAATTTGATTTTATTTATATGTTATAGATACTAATTATAATATATATTATAAATAAATTATTTAAAGGGTATATTAGAAAACAAGTTGCAAAAGGCAATTTTACTATATTTTGCACTTAATAAATGTATAAATTTGCGAAGATTAATATGATGATGGTGTTTGCTGAATATTTTATAATGATTTTCGCTATCGGGATATGTTATGATTTAGTAATATGTTGAATATTCTATGCAGTAATTATATATAACGCGCGATTTGACGCAATACGATCACGCTTGTGGTGCGATTAACTGGTTAGCATGAAAATTACACATACATATATAATTTATAGTTGGATCAACATTATCTATCATGCGATTTATCCATCGATGGTATCGTTATACGACCATTCGCACCGCAATATGACTTCGATCATTGCGAATTAGTCATTGCCTATGAAATATATGCATTGATTATGCTATTAATATTGGGATAATTAATATATGAGTTCACAAATACACCGCATATGCAAATTATAGATATATATGGTGATTTATGCCCTCAAATTCGTTTGCTATTGTAAAAATATTTTGTCCTATAATCGAATAACGATTATATAATGATAATAATCTAGAGATTCGTTGATATGAAGAGTCATTTAATATAATTTAAATGTTTTCATGTGAAAATTGAGTAATATTGCGGAATTGTTGGATGTGCACAGAGCGCATGATCTTCTTAATGATTTATAAACTTTCTTTCGCAAAAGATTTTAAAGTTTCTTTTTTCTTTGTACATTTTTTCAGCCCATTATAGCTCTTTTAACAAGCTATTTTTAGAGATCCTATTGAATATTTAAACCTTTATACTTGTCTGTGCAAAAGTTAATATTTTATGATAGTTTAGTAGTAATCATAAATATGTTATTTTTTTGAAGATAAAGCTTTTAAATTTTTAAAAATATAGTGTTATATCAATTCTTCACAATGTTTTATTCAATGCTTTTATTCATTGTTCTATTCAATTCCTTCGAATGTGTCGCTTTTAATTTATATAAGTATTTGAAGATCTTTTTATGGATTTATAAAATATAAAACACATCTTTAGCTTAAAAATAATATTTTTGCAATACAAAAGATAGTTGGATAAAAATAAATGAATATTAGTGTTATAATTGCGTACAGTGTGACATAGATCTTAATACTACAATTAATAGT
>NW_021851167.1:1019144-1022932 GCF_003651465.1 Formica exsecta
TTGTCTGTGAAAAAGTTAATATTTTATGATAGTTTAGTAGTAATCATAAATATGTTATTTTTTTGAAGATAAAGCTTTTAAATTTTTAAAAATATAGTGTTATATCAATTCTTCACAATGTTTTTTTATTCAATGCTTTTATTCAATGTTTTATTCAATTCCTTCGAATGTGTCGCTTTTAATTTATATAAGTATTTGAAGATCTTTTTATGGATTTATAAAATATAAAACACATCTTTAGCTTAAAAATAATATTTTTGCAATACAAAAGATAGTTGAATAAAAATAAATAAATATTAGTGTTATAATTGCGTACAGTATGACATAAATCTTAATACTACAATTAATAGTTGTTAATGATTAATCCTATTGCGAGAGATCCATGTAAAAAATTGACAATAATGTCTTTCTTTCTTAATTAAGCCCTTTGAATCTTTTCTAATACAATTCGATCGACGCCTTATGGACACCGGAAGACTTTGTAAACATCGAAATAATGACATTAATAATGCGAATAGCCGTATTTGCGTCATCTAATGAAAATTAAGATTTTAAACAAAGAGGTCTTTGTTGTACTTTGCTCCATTATTTCATGGTGCATGGCAACATTGCTGGGCATTATTTAGCCATGTAACGTTACAAACCGGCCGCGCCGGTTGTATATGACCCGTTAAAGTTAGAGAAATTAATAGTGCGTCGCAACTTTGGTTTAATTCTTGTGCTGTAAAAATATGCAACTTTGGTAACTAAGCAATTAACTTACATCCGAGTTTTATAATCCCGAGTACGTTTCGTCGTTATATTAGAACATGTTTTATTGCACATAAGCTTTCTATGTGCGTGTCTGTCGTCAATTAAGATATACTTGTCGCTATTTTGTTCTTACTTAATCTCTCTCACTTTGATACGCGGACATAAAAAAGAGATAAGCGTACAATTTATACAAAAGCGTGTGCTATGAAAATTATAAATTATTGCTTCTTCACGTGTACCAATCCTATATCTTTGAAATTTAGCGCAACATGGAGATTGCGATATGAAGAATCTCGTATATAAATTAACGCGATACGCTATTATCGGGGACGTAAGGAAATATCTAAGAATGAGCTTACGAGCTTTTGTCGCGCGTGGGAGAACGTGCAACGGTTTACGCGCGGTTGAATCGCGCGCGCGTTATCGAGCGTTGGAGAACGCGGTCATATTATGCATATTAATTGTAACACGACGCAATAGAGCGCTGACGAATTCAACGCACATGCAAGCTAATGCATCGAAACACGGGAGTAGGAACGTAGGGGGGTGAGAAACTTGTCATACGCGTGTAAATAAGGCGTAATATATGAGGCTTAAACTGTGAGGCCGCGGACCCGGGGATTACCTCCTCTTCCCCTCCAGCCCTTTGCGCAAGCCGCGCACGCACCCTTTCCCCTACGTAAATGGAATGCAAAGTACATTCGGGCGTAAATCATGCGATAGAAACGGCTCGGTAATCCATTGCCCGCGGCGCCGGCCGGCGTAAATCGAGAAGATTGTGACAATGATTCAACGCAGGTTTATGGCACTCCGTGTAATTAAGTCGTATCCGACTGGTATTACGCATGCAAACGTCGCGTTGAATTCGCGTTCGCGCACCGTCGCCGCTTGCGGATGTAATCGGATTGTCCCGGGAAATTCTATGCCAGTTGCAAGTTCCTTTCGTATATTTGTCCGCTGCATCAATTTTTTCTCTTCTGCATTTTTCCTTCTCTTTTGTAATTCGACGTGTGGCTCGACGAGGGTTAATTTTTCTCGCCACATGCGAGAATTTGCCATAAGTGCGTTATACGTGACGCAATTGAGCGCCAATCTATATTCTAGTTGTATTGTGAAAGAATATCTAGATGTCAAAATGATTTTGCGCTGAGCAGACTTTTTGTTGTTCTTTTTTGTTTAAACTTGTGTATCGCATGTACATATGTGCATGTGTATAACTTGTATAAATTTTTTAAATCTGCTTTATTTATTTCTTTCATTATTTTCGGCTATTTTCTCATATTTACAAGATTATATATATTACACCTATTTATTAAATTTTTAAATTAAATCACTAAAATTCATGTTAAAGAAAATGTATATAATATAATAATAATAAATCTATCAATCAATGAACAATAATTAGAATAACGCATATGTATATATTTATATCTACTATTATATTGTAATATATTAAATTTCTACAAATTCTTTTGCATAAAACAATCTAAGAGCATTCTTTCTTTTCTCGAACCCGACGAAATTTTTAGGATTCGATAAATTGCAGCAGACTTTTTATGTAAGATGTCGACGATATCGTATCAAACATTAAAGTCTACCACAGGGAACAAATTCGCCGGATGAACTTGTCTTACGGCTGATCCTTTTTTTATGCCACTTCACTGTCTTTATCACTATCGTTAACTTATGTCCTCTTCCTTTTTTGTAACAGGTGGTGGCGAACAGACTCGTTGGAACAGAGGCAAATCTTCCTTATAAATCTCGTAGAAAAGTAAGTCTATACACACAATTTTTAATTTTACGAACATAACGAGTAATTTATAAAAGCCTTCTCTTAACTCTGTCTATGACTTTAATGCGATATGAAAGTGGTTTCGAGTTGTGGCAAATCTCGAATAAATTATATATATTGGGGAATTTTTAAGGGATCCGCGAGAAGGCATTTCTCGATTGATCTGCGTGTTTTTCGTATAAAAATTTTAAACTGTATTATTAAATCTAACGCTGTTTCCAACGCGTGTGGAGCAAACTTCGACTAATTGTTTTGAACGCTATGCGTTAAAAGTTTCTTACGCCTTTTACAATGGTTTTCAACTTTTGACATTATTTTCTACATGTGTTAAACAATGGATTTTTCATATATTAACATATCATACGACGATTGTCCGCTAGCTCCCTTATTGTAAATTTAAGCACACTTACGTGCACATTGTTCGGAACTTATTTGAAATTCCACCAGCATCAAATTTCGCCTGGACTCATACTTTTTAAAGTAGCTTTAAATATGCGTCAGTTACTGTGAAATTTATCTCACTCTGTGCCGTATTCTCGTAATATATTTTCATGATACATTCAAAATTAAAACCTCATTAACGAAGTCAAATTCCAATTTAAAATTTCCTTTAGAATATAGTCTTAACGTCATTAAGGAACGGAAATAAGAAGTTTAACAAAGACCTTAATACAGGGCTGACGGCAAAAAGTGAACTCGCAGTACGCGAAACTGTCACGGAATTAACCCACTTAAAAGTGCCGACTACCAGATGCAAATTACAATTTTTGCATCTTTAACAAGGCATCGTGGGTTTCGACGGGGATAATTTTGCAGCAAAGTTTCGAAAATAAATAAAACTATTTGCGCGCTCGCAAACGGTAGCGTAGACCATATTCATGTTTTATCCTTAGCCTAGTTCGTAATGGGCATCGTACTTTTAATGGAAATTTTGTACTTTCATTACTAACATAAGACTTCAATGTACGCTTACTATCCATTCTATTTTTGCGCGTATGCGTACGCGCGAATGAGTGAAAGAAAATTTTTCTTTCATAAAAATTTATTTATTCATGCATAACAAAACATTTATTTATACGGAGAAAACGAATTTATTCGGGTAATGCAATATTTAATATATTCGCGTAATATGCTTATTCGCTTATGTGAAAATGAATTCATCGAGAACTAATATACACATTTTGTAGATTAATATTTTATCGATAGCTGTACTTCCCTTCCTCTCTCACTTCATGGAAGAGCG
>NW_021851167.1:1023152-1024143 GCF_003651465.1 Formica exsecta
GAAGAGCGTTGTAATACTCGTAAACTAGCACGTTATCGAATTAATGCGACCTGTATCAACGATGATATGCAAGTTTGCGTAAACATTTTGACACCGCTGAGAGTCCACAATTCCAAATTGTACAGCGACCTGGCGACGATAAGGGGAACACGTCCCTTTCATCGCAAACGAATATATCCGAAATTCGAAGTGGCGGGTTCAACGACACATCTGGATCTTCAACAACTCGTGCTGTTGACACAGTCATATCTCGCGTCTGCTATTCCCAAATGGCACCAATGGTCTAAATTATCAATCATTTGCCATTAGCGGCACAAACTTCTCCCCCGAGACACGAGAGATGTACGTATCCAAACTTTACGTTCTCGTAAAGTCAACAAATGCTGCAATATCTATATTTCGGTAGAGAAGAAGTTAAAGCGATCAGAATATTGCAATTATATACTGAGTGAGAGATATTTTATTGACAGAATAGGTAATTACAATATATATGTATGAAAAGTATTTTAAATACCATTAACATTTATTTATATAATGTCTTTTTCGTCGTTAATCTCGTCGTCAGAAGTTTTGAAAAGAATGTTTGCATTTAATAAATCCATTATTATCGTCTTTTAAAGACGGCCTAACGGTATTGAGACATATCACGAGTTCCATTCCTTATTCGCGATCCCCTTTAATTAAAGGTTTACGACGCATTCTCCTTCATTACGCGACGCATCGTGTCGGAACTCCCGGCGAGGGAATAGCAGTTCAAATTGCATGCAGTTACGCAATTACAAGGGTTAAGACGTTATCCTTAACGAGAATCCTCAAACTGGTCATTTAGCTCCCGACATAATGTTAAAGGCGATAGGTCGCGTCTTTCAGACCTTAAGGTGTCGACACAACGGCTTTTAGTTGTTTTACAAATCGCGGCGTCTTCCTACCATTTGCATTATGGCACATTGCTTTTACTGCTGTTTCTCTCTTTCACTTCCTCATTTCGTTC
>NW_021851167.1:1024609-1041011 GCF_003651465.1 Formica exsecta
TCTTTCCCTTCCTCATTTCGTTCGTCATGTCAGTGTGTCGTCACCGGAAGCAGCATGGGTTGACCCACATGCAACAACAATGCTTGCCCTCGACTAGCTGCAACGACCACATCGATCGTGGCAGTAGCTAAAGTTGCCTGGTGCAGCTTTGACTTCTCGTTCGTCACTCCCCCTCTCTTTCCCCCTCGGTATCTTACCTTTTTCCGCTCCTCTTTGCGCCCGGTATATCTGTGTTTAGTCGTCCGTGGGGCTTTCTCTTTCCCGATAATGTTGCCTCCCTTGCTTAAACAGTTTCCGGCATCGTGCGAACGGTTTCGGAGTTGATCGGTCGGAGCGATTTCTTCGCGAATCTTTCCCGGATCGATCAATATCGTCGCCAGAGATTAAAATTCTGCTTTGAATTCAGTCGACCGTGTTCTAGGGAAGTGCGGACGATAAAGCGATTTGCTTAGTGTTTGCTCGGAATTAAAATGCGCGCTGTATTTGCGACAAAATGATAATCGCGATATAACGTATGCGAATTTGTATTCTATGTCGTATTAATTAAACTATATTTTTGCCGTTGAATATCATCTTGATTTTTCGACTCGATATGCACTCGATTCGAAGAATCGCGCGTGCTGTTTGCCGTAACTTTATATGCATATCTCAGGAAAGGTCTACGGGTTCTTGAAAAGTTTCTTCTCGAAGTTCTTGAAAGTTCTTTGGCGTCTCGATAAGTTATCCGAGTTGTCAATTCACCCTTTATTCGAAGACAGAAGACAAAATTTATATTTTATTATAGCAATATTGATGCACATTTACTTCGAATGTGTTATAGATTATTCAGAATGGATGGTACAAGCGGGAGGAATGCATAAGCTCTGTATCTATGGTCTCGAAATTTCATCCAAATTTTAAACACATCTTTGCAGTACATCGGTTGCTCGATAACATCTTGCTTTATATGCAACGCGAGATGCGTTCTGAAATATATAACTTTATTTTATTGCGATACGAGGGCGGAATATATCGCGATGAATATGAAACGAATCTGAAACTAACGTAATAATAAGCGAATTCACGTGCTTCGGAATAACAAATTAGGTACCAATTATTGCTTTATTATAAACTTTGAATAATTTGCTCGTCTCGCATATAGAAAATGAGAAACTCTAATTTCGAGTTTAGATGCTTCGTTATTCTGATACGAAAGTTTAATCTGAAAACACGACAGTTTTAATATTCCGTTTTGCCGATTTGCATAATTGGAAAATTCATTCCTAATAACTTGTAAAACACCTCTGAAAATACATAAACTTTATTGTCTCTCTAGGATAATGAAAATTTATTTTATCAGACAATTTATTTTTTAATATTATTATATACTATAATCATTAGCAGCAGAAAACATAGAATTTTCTATATTTATTATTATTTGATTATTCAATAGTTCTCTTGCGAAAGCTCATTGTATATTCACGAATTCGTAGGACACCAAATCCTAAAATACAATATAACAGTCTCGTCTCATTCAGTGCTAAATTTGCTTCCTTGCACCTTTGGCTGTCGAGTACGATCGTGAATAGACATCTCGAGTAACAAAGCTGTTTTCGAGAAGGCTTCGTTAGCGTCGGGATCGGCTTGATTTTCATCGCGCTTCAGATTGTTGCTTCGCTTTTCTGCAAAGATGAGTAATATCGTTTAAAATGCAATGCAATTTTAACGTACACAGTGATAATGATATAAGATTAAATAAAAGATTATAGAATTGTTCCAGTTTTAGCATCTGTGACTTTTTTTTCTAGATATTTGATTCTCTCTATTACGGAAAAATTGAAAATAATCGCAAAATAATTGCTCAACAATACGTCGGTTAATTTGCTGGCGTATAAGTACGAACAGCTTTATAGTTGCGCCAGAATTTAACACTCGTACAATGGATCGATTTCGTTATCTCCGCGACAATTCTCCGTTTTCGGAGGAGGGCTCCGTCTGCTTTCTTCTCCTCCGAGTGTCTTATCGGTCGTGCGTTTACGTGTCGTCGAATTAAATTCTAGATAATGCGCCAGATAAATTTGCTGTCCCTGCCGTACATCAGTGCCGCTCGTTCACCCCAGCGAATTTATCGTCCGCATTAATTTGACATTTAATTTTCCGCAACGCGTATTTCCGACGCCTCTGCAATCCGCCGTTGATGCGTCCGGAGTGAAACGTTGCGTTCCAGAATTATTTGTCGCGAGATTTCGTCGCCGACAATTTGTTTGCCGTGCAATTCCGTTCTGTCGCATTACCGGTATAATTGGCCGGAATTGCCGCGGCGCCGCCTGAATCTATGCAAAGGGGCTCGATCAGCCTGACACTTTCATTTATCGAGATTCTTTCCCGAGCTCTTTTTTAGATATCGATGATTGTGCTGCGTCGATTGTATTCTCGAGTGCAGGAATATTTATGAGGGTCATTTGGTTATTGCCGTGAATATTGAAATTTATTGCAGTAGAGTGACTAGGCTGGTGCGAAGATAATATTTATTGTTCACGTCTTTTAATTTGCTTCTTTTTTTTAAATCTGAGGATGATATTAGAAGCAAGTACTTTGTAATAAAATCTTGAGAAACATACATTTGGAACTTGTATAACTTTATCTAATCGAAAGTATATAAATTTAATAGTATTTTATTTTACAAAAAATCAATGTAAAAATTTGATAATGTGTAATTGCACTAATAGACGCGTATTGTAACTTTGCAGCAGGAAGAGCATTAGTTAATTATTTTTGCTCGATACAAAAGCATTGCTCTTCTTTTGAAATCCATGCACGTATATACGTATCCGCATGCGACACACAGCTGCGCTTCGACGCCATTGTTCTCCGGCCAATTGTCATTTTAATTAAGTTTTTAAGCATAAACGAGCGCCTCTCCGGTTGCGAAATCAGAACTAACCCCGTCGTTGCACGGATCGCGACGTAAAAAGCTATCACGAGTGGATGAACTCGGGACTCTGTGTAAATGCGGCACTCGCGAGCTCCCCGGGTGGCGGAATTCACCGATACGAAACTTCGTCCCGGCGAAGGCACGTCCTTGTGAAACGATCACCGCGATTCGAAACGTGACTTGGGAGCCGAGGAAGCTGTCGATAGGAGCTACCGCTCGACGTTCTTTAAATTTTCGATACTTTTCGGACGTTGATGCGCTCGCCGCTTAATCTCTCCTGACGTGATGGAACTGATGCGGCTGCTACGTGCACGCAGGAGAATGGCACGCGATTGATAAAATGCTACGTGTTGCTGCTTGCTGAATATAGCTTTGAGATATGCAGCGGAATGCCTGATACGATTAAAGATACACAAGATATTTAAATAATGTTGAAAATATTTTTTTGCTCGATTGCAGACATTCACTCGTAAAGAGTGCAATGAAACGCGAAGATAGAGTTGGTAAATAGATCGTCGGTTAAAAAATAAGTGGTTACTAATAAGATTCTGAAAGACAGAAAAAAAAAATGGAAAACGAACGGAGATTACTCTTGTAAAGTTATTTCATCGTTTTTCCTTTGCGAGTGGCTGTGTAGATGCGAGATACATTTTATGTAAGGTAAATTACGCGCAAGACTTGCTGTAATTAAAAATCCGATTGAGACTTATTTAGCAAGAGCAACATCGTTGGAAATAAATTTCGCGCTGTTATTCCGGTTCTTCAACGGCTGGAAATTCAGTGTTGCACTATATAAAGCTTTAGTTGAAAGGCACTCCATGGCTCGTAAATAACAGCGTTATAATCCGCGAGAAACAAGAGTGAGAAGTAAAAGCGATGTAGGGGATGGATTTTGTCTGGCATAGCCAAGACTTGCGCGTATTATTTACGGCGTCGTGCTACGAGTGCCAGGAGTATTTTTTCTTCCGTTACACGCGCTGGCTCTCGTTGATCTCCTCGCAACCTTTACACTTCTCCAGCCGTCGTTCTTTATCTTTTTGGTCTCACTCTCTCCCATCCGATGTTGGGTCAAATCCTACTTTATCGCATTTTTCAGAATAAATGAGGAAGCAACGAAAGCAGAACGCGAAAAGTGCCCCGAAAATGAGAGAAAAGGAGTAGAACTAATGGTGCTTCTAACGTGAATTAGTATCAGGTGGATTCTGCTACAGGTGACGTTTCGTGTAAATGAAGCAGCTGGCAAACGAAAACGATAATAAAAGAGGCTTAAAAAAACTCGTAGTAATTGCGAGATAACATAATAACAAAAAAAAATGAACATCTCTCTCTTGATATTAAATATAATTAATTAGATATTAGATATTTTATATTTAATAATTAAATATAATTAATTGATAAGAATAAGAAAATAAGATTCCCAATTGCATTTGCGGATCTTATTTTCGCAATTGGACGTAATCGTTATCCGCGATATCTCTTCAACTTCAGTAAAAATAAAATGAGTTCTTACAATATCCAGTTGGCGTTTTCCGAGTTCGATCATACTTAAATCGAATTGTTGTTGAAAGAATCCGCGAAGAAAGCGGTTCTGTGCAGAAATATAGTCGATGATGGAATCGCCGGAAAGCGAAGGTAGTAATTGCGAGATAACATAATAACAAAAAAAAAATGAACATCTCTCTCTTGATATTAAATATAATTAATTAGATATTAGATATTTTATATTTAATAATTAAATATAATTAATTGATAAGAATAAGAAAATAAGATTCCCAATTGCATTTGCGGATCTTATTTTCGCAATTGGACGTAATCGTTATCCGCGATATCTCTTCAACTTCAGTAAAAATAAAATGAGTTCTTACAATATCCAGTTGGCGTTTTCCGAGTTCGATCATACTTAAATCGAATTGTTGTTGAAAGAATCCGCGAAGAAAGCGGTTCTGTGCAGAAATATAGTCGATGATGGAATCGCCGGAAAGCGAAGGCAGGAAGGAAATGGCGGCACGGCAGCGATATTAAATTACATTGCAGATGGGAACTTCCCTCCGTTGGGATCTAAAAGGCTACCGTTCACCGGATTATATCTCCCACGAAGACGTGATTTTGCGGCGCGAGATTAATATCTCTTTGATTATCGATAAGACCGGTTACAAGACGGCGTAAATTATACGCTGGGTTGGGGAAACCGAAGCAGATTCATCAACAGTCTGTTATCCAGTTTATGTCAACAGTGTAATTAATATTGACCCTTCTTTCAAACCAAATTGATTTGAGTTTAATATGTTCATGGTTTAAGACGGTATACTAAAAAAAAAATCTTTATATAATTAAAGACGATAAAACAATCTTTGTGTGACTATCCTACTAATAAGATACTTGCACAAATTTTTTATTTCTCCTTCATAATATGCAGTAATCATCCGTAATTTAATTCGAGTTACATCGTTATCGAAACTCTAAAATATTATTGATCACGGCGTTTTACTGCGAGGGAGGGAAATAAACTTTATAGGAACGATTACGTTCAACTGAATGCAAATAGCGTTCCGAACTAAAAAGTTTTTATCTAGTTTATATCCCTGGAGGGTAGTGTAAGACGTCTGGAAGATTATCCACACCCGAGGACGCAATGAACTCGAAAAGGGTTAAGACCAGTTTCAAAACCATCCATGAAGTAGGACACGCTCGTTAGGCGTTCGATTGATTTACAGCTCATTCCACGTATTCTGACTCCCGCCTCTTCCTCGTCAGTATCCTCCTATTGTTCTCTTTCTTCCCAGGTGGAAAGAATTGGAACTCGAACACACTTCTACCACTGGTATATACAAAGGGAAAAGTCTCGAAGAATGGCGCTACGTTTTGGCAAACGACACGTTCTCACGATTTTTCTCTGAGCATCTCTCGCGAATTTTTTGCAACAGCATGTAATATCTATGTATATTATGCTTCAACTCTGCAAAAAATCCATTCCAAAAGTTTTCTAAAGTTTTCTATACTTGCTTTTAAGCTTAGCAAGAGGAAGAGGAAGAGCATGGCAACTTTTTCAATCGCATTCTCTCTCTCTCTCTCTCTTTTAAATATCTAATTATATTATATAGTCTTTTTAATCCTCTTAATCTTATCTTGCGATACTCTTAACGAGAATGTATGATATACCAATTTCATAGAATGCATTTTAGGAAACCATTACAGGAGAGGAAACTTTTCTCTATAATTTTTTTATATAAACATCATAAGATATTAATTATTTTTAGACACGAGTACACTCTCGCAAGCACGCGAGTGAATTGGTTCGTATGCCCCCTTACTTTGTTTTAATGATGTACCGAAGTTTTGAGGAATAGCGGAGTATACGCATGTGCTTGTAAGTGTACACACGACCGCAAACCGAGTTCCCGTGTAACGAATCCATCGGCATCGACGTTTCGTCCGCGCCACCGCAGATCCAGGGCAAACTTTAGTTTCGCACACGTACATATATCGGACGTAACGTTAAAGTGGCTGCGATTAATGTGAGGTCCACTCATTTTTCACACCACTGTCCCGAGCTCGGGTTGCACATTCCGTCCGTTGTAACGTGAACTTTGCAATTTATAATGTCGTAGATGACGATAGAGATATAGGGACACTATATTTATATGTTAGATTTTCCAATCACAAACAATGAATTGTATTGACACAAATATTTGTGACAAATGTGAGAGGAATCTTCTTCTCGAAAGATTGATATAATATATCGAAGAATAAAAATAGTCTTACAGTTTAATTTTAATATGATACTTTAATTTAACTACAATATTTTAATCTGTCTTTTTGAAGTACAAAATTAATTTGATATGGAAAGATATTATAATTCAATAACGTGGATTTTGTTAGTATAATTATTAAGATTTTTACCGGTATTTTTATCTATTATCACAGCAAAACGGCCATATCCGTCGAAAATTAAACCATTCTTGCAATTCAAATGCTTTAAAGATCACGATTACGTAAATTCAAGTAACTATACTCTTCGTCGGTCACATTCGAAACTTTATGCGGTAAAATAACGGAGTCACCAAAAGTTTGGTGTCGCCACGAAGAGAAGTTAGCAAATTCACTCCTGGAAACGCGGATAATTTTACTGCGAGGCCCCCGACCGTGGAAATTCAAATTCGGAAGTGTTCCTCGAGAAAGATTTATTTGTTGCGGCTTTATTGTGTCGTGCGATGTAGCTGCTTGAAAACCTTGTCGGAAGATGACACAAGGAAGCCCTTCGTCGAAATACGATTTCCCATCGTCGCTTACTATCGTCTCTTTCTTGAAAACACGCGATTTTTATTTTTATATTCTTAAGCGTATATAAAACAAGTATTTATAAGCTTGATTTGAAAATTGAATTAATTTACACCGTTTATCGATATATATGGAATCATTCTCATTTCAAACATTGCTGAAAAAATTACAAAATTATTTATTTATTAATAAGATTAATTTTTTGCACAATTTAATTTTTCAATTTGTAAATATCTTACAAATAATCGATTAATATGGAGCGAATTTTAAAATTTAGTTAATAAATGTGTGAATGAGGCTTATCACGCCTCATGTAAAAATTAAAACTTATAAAGCACATTATCGAACAAATGGATATATGCGAGTTGTGGACAGAGATCAAATATTCGGATTAAAAACACGTTTTAAAACGAGGTTCTAAAAATAATGCATTTAACTGTTATATGGATATGCGATGGTACTATAGGATACGCATTGTTAGTTCAATAATTGCTTTAAAATAATCGGATCTAAAGCAAAAATCGATCGAATAATTCTGATGGGATAACGCGCATCGTTGCAATGCTGGTATAATTTTTCACATAATAATCATGCGCGTAGAACGCGCAAAAGTTGGAAGATTTTGTCTTTAAGCCTCTGTGTGTATATATTTGACTAACTTGAATTAAACGTGAGTTCAAGCGATATTCGCCGCTCGCGAAACTTAGGTTCGTTCACGTTCACTTGAGACGAAAGTTCCAAAGTTTGCCGTTTTAATAATTAAAAAACTTTGATCTTATATATCAGAGCATTATTGAATGATGTGGTATCGACTTTTCTATTATCTACTTTTTATATTACATTTTTCTCTCTTTCGATATTACATATTATACTTAAATTACATCGGGATGAGCTAAATAGATAATATTTCGATAATACTACTATATATTAAAAAGACAGTCGATTGAGATTTATTTATTTATCAATTTAAAATTAAATTTACATCTCTTTGTAATTAATATTTTTAACGCGATAATGATTGACTTTTTATTTATCATACAACGTAATATTATTTGTCGTAGTAACATCTTATTTGAATAAACGCAAGTAACCATTTTACAAGAACCGCTTATGCGTAGTCACATGCCCAGGTTTAAAGCTGACATTATGTTATGCAGCTATAAAGCTTCTAGGGCACGTACAAACATGCTCGGGTGCATTCTCCTAAAAAAAACGCCAGCAATGCTATTCACACGTGTTCCTAATAAAGTATTGTGCGCGGAGCTTAATGTTTTGCGAGTTTCTTTCTTTTATAAGCGTCACATTAGCATGATAAAGTAGTGCGAGTCAGCGGCAAAAGCGACGTGCGCGCTTTTACTACGAAAGAAAATAACGAACGCATTGATGATCTACTTTAAAATTCATTATCGGAGATTAACGTGGATCGGTAAATATTGTTCTTCAATGTTGCGATCACCGTTTATCGGAATTCATCATCCGTTACTATCCCAGCGATATTTGTTAATTAACGTGATATTTTGACATGCTATTTTTACTGCATTTCAATGAAATGAATGTATAATAGCTTTTTTATTTGATAACGATACAATCACATGGAGAATATTTTAATAGTTTTTTCAATTTAACGTTTTCACAGAGAATTTCACGTTTTCACTCTTTCTGCAAAAGTAGTATCGTTTTTTGCTTTTTCTATTGTTTTATTTTGACTATTTCAAAAGAAAGAAAGAAAGAGAGAGAAAGAAAATTTAAAGCCGCTGAGACTCTAAAGTTTAGAGCTGTATTTATACTATATATGTGCATTAATTTATAATAGTTAAAATTTTTTGACACTTAATAATTTTCCGATATTTTACAATTGATTTTCTTTCCTTTTTTCTCTTTTTCGTCACATAATAAATTATTGCCCAAATTTCTATGGTTTTACAATGCATATATAGCAATAAATTTCATTAATATGGTATGTGTGTAATTTTACACAACTTCATTTATTACGCGACGGTGGAATTTAATGAGTCTAACCAATGCAATTATTTCATCCGTTCGCATCGGCGTCGGGGTGTTTTTTTTTAATAATAATTTAACTCACACTTTTTGGTTAATTAACCTACCTAGTGAGTTTCAATACGGGGCATAACAAATTTGATCCGGTCGGAATTTTGGCGGGAGTTAAAATGAATAATATTATTGGGCGCATTTTTTGGGAGGATTTTAGTGGATACGTTAATTGACATGATCCAATTAGCAGTGTCGACAGTCAGTTATAAATGAATAGTTACGCTAGGACAAATAATCGTCCAAGTGTCGTTTGAGTCGAAATTAAACTAACACATTCGGTGCTTTGGATCTGTTTGCACGACGTTATCGCGCGAGTTTCCGCACGAATTATGTGATTAATGTTCTACGCGCGGCGCGGAAAAAGCAGCACGGCACTCTGCGCGTGATATCCGACAAATTTATTTTATGCATTTTCTACTGCGCGCATTCGACGTAACATGCTCGTTCATTCGTACGAATTCCAAATAAATTTATCTGGAATATTTTCGATCGACGTATATATATATATATATAAGAGCGACGTATCAATATCATATTAAATATCTTTCTTTTTGCGTAATCTCTCAAAGGTGAGAGTTATTTTATCGTAAAAAAAGTTAACACACTCTCATGCTGCAATATTTCTCATCTTATTCTATAATTATAGGTTGAAAATTATTTACGCGAATTTAGACGCATTTCAGCACACGTAAGGCTAGTACGTATAATAATAAATCAAAGTACAGTAATATAATCTTGTATAAGAATCTCCGAAATTACGTAAAATACATGCTCTTGTAAATGTCATCTCGAAACACGCGGGCGTGCGATATCGCCCTTTTTTCCTCGAGGCAACTTTCTGCGGGATGGAAATAAAAGTCTCATAACGAGCGAAGTTAGACGTTGCGCGCGGGGAAATAAGTATTTCCGTCCTCATATGTCACCATAATACGAGCTCCGCATGGAGACATTTGGACAGCTACGTATCCGCCTGTCTGTGTGCACGGGACACCTGTGTCCTACCTACGTCGCTAAAGCCGAGTCTCCGGGCTTCCGTTTCTTTTTCCTCTACGGGTCGCGACGGAAGGCACGGCAGTTTTGTAAAGTGAAACACCTGCGCGAACAGCACGCACGTGGACGTATGAGAGTTCATATACATTTGGGAGATAGGAACAAGGAAGGGGAGGGATGTCGGGAGGAGACTTGGAACAAGGCAGCCGCTCCTCTCCTCGCGCCGAAAACGATCCCGACGTACGCCAGCATATATTACTGCCACGATTACGGTGGCAGTTGTTTATTGCTCGTGAAATTCCGCTTGTTATATGCGGCATAACTGGAGCTGTATTATGGGTATCTTTGGAACGTGATAACGTACGGTGTATTCGGGTAAAGATACATGAGGCTATTATCGCGCTCGACTGAGATGACGAGCCATCATGTTCTCGTAATAACTGTATCAACAATGTTAAATATAATTGAATAATTTACAAGTTATTAATAACTTAAAAGAGAAAACTGATAAGAGATCTTTCGTTGGTTGTGCGAGATGCTTTTCAATTTCGAATCATGCTATCGGATTCTCGATTAACTGCAATCTGTTACGATGAGAAATGTATTAAAATCGCACGTTAAGGATTAATTGTGACGCATATGTTCTTAATAAGAGATTTATCTTTTCCATATATTGATGGAATAATATATCTGTTATCGTTCTGTTTCACCTACATTGTGGCATGATTCAATTTCACTGGATCTTGTAATTATTCTGGCCCAAAGGCTTTTGGTTCGATTATGCGGTTTAACCATGAGTGAACATGTATGAATAATCTCGATACGTACCCACAGATGCATTGGAAACTATCTCCATAATTACGTTTCTTGCAAATTGTTTCCCATTACGTAACCTTCATTAAATAAATTTTATTAATATATAGAATCGACTTATTTATTCAGCAATCGGCTCGTATATACATTTGTAACAATTTGCATTATGCCAATTAATTAATTATAGCCTCGTTACTTTTATATATTTCGCGCTTATTCGTCAAATTACCAGAATTTAATCGGTATCATTGACGATAATTACGATGTCAATGTTTAATCGCATTGCGAATAATCGTCAAGGAATCGTAAAGCAGAAGAGATTTTTTCGAAAAATATGAACGCACGTGCTAAGAAGATAAAAATTAATGTCAGAAAGCGAAGAGTAATGTAGAAGCTAAAACATCTGATCTTGTTAAAACGGAGTATCACGAGGGAAGTAAGTTCTCGCGCATATATAGACGCGTATCTCTATAAATCTCGCTTTGTTTTGAAAAAAAAGACTCATGCGCAGGACATTACCCAAGTTGGATACACACCATTAAAAGATTTTCCAGCCCCTTTTCATCGCCCACCAGCTGCCGGCGTTCCTTACGTCGTTAATCTTCCGGGGAGAAACTCTGGGGGATTCATTAACCATGGTCGGCATTTGCCGGGTAGTTCAACAATCTTTCTATATAGGGTGTGACTCCTGCAGTCGCGTATCCTCTAATATAGTTACCGTGATGAACAGGACACGATTCCTGAATACGTATTGTGTAACGATTTGACTGCATTCCAAGGAGATTATTATTTCTAAGCTTAATGATGCATCACGATAGTATAATTTGATACTCATTAAGATCGGATCTACAATAGGTGTAGTAAGTCTCAAGCCGTAAAGAAATTACCAATAACAATTGATTATTTTCCTCACATTTGACTGTGATTAATCAATTTCGTATGGCTCGAGGTTTACTACACCTATTGTAGATCCGGGCTAAAGAAATTTTCAATAATTAAGGACATTTTCATATTACGTTCAATGATAATATCATTTTTAGATTACGTGAACAAATGCAGACGCATTTTCATTCACTTGTATTCACTCGCGCGACGAAAAAATAATTGAAGATTTCATTACACAATTCCCATTTGTACTTTTATGCTTAAAATAGCTTTCCAAATTGCTAGAAAGCACATCACGCGCAAAACGTCGTCGCATTGTGTCTTTTGAAACTTTTCTCCGACGTAAGCGGTAGCAGAGATTTAACTACATGAATAGAGGAGAAGAGGGGGAGGGAGGGATTTGGCTACATGCGCGTCTTTCTGTGTGTTTGTCTGTCGCAACTACCAATGGGACTTTCGGTACATCCAATGTCTCCTAGTGCGCATTGTGAGTCCGGCTCCTCTTGCTTTTGCACCTAAGTTAACGGTCGTGAAAGAAGCGTGAAAATCGCCGAATAATCAAGTTCTCGTTGGTCTTGCCACCCTGGTCTTTATCTACTGTACGCGCACACAAGACGTCGCGATCGTTTTCTCGAGGGTTTTAGCGAGTACTTTTAGCGGCGACGTGGTTTCGCGAGAACCACGTCGTTCTTTTATTTACGAATCTAGCAAAACCATTTTCCATTCTAACGGATGCTCGTGTTTGTAATGGCGTTTCTGCTAGGTTACCATTCGGGTCGAAGAGATCGTAAGCCATATCGAGAGAATAGCAAGGTCGAGGAAGCGCCGGAATGATTCTGGCTACGCGATCTTTTGTGCATTCCGTGGCTTTTAATATCTTTGTTTTAACAGCTACTTTCTTGTCGATTACGTCTATTTTGCATTTTTAGCGCTTCTCGTAGAAAACGATTAATGAAACGTTAAAGTAAAAGCTTGAACTCACAATTGATATATGTAATGTAACTTTTCTTCTTTTCATTCACTCTTATCTTTGATTCTAATAAAATAAACAGAATAATGATTTTCTTTTATTCTGACTCGAATTTTCCTTTAATATATATCGAATCGATCCATTTATTTAAATGTAATTGCGCATGCTGTTCAATATATATATATAATTCTTTTCTATTTCTTTATAGTGTATTTTGTGATGCATTCAACGATAGGTTCTTGTGCAACCTATCTTGTGCCATTCTTATAAATTATTTAGAAGGAATTTATTTTTTTTTGATACTACGATATAAAATATGTTATATATTCTTCCATTGTGGGTGTGAAAATATTTTGCAGAATCCATTTCCACTGTACAAAAATTCTATAATTTCTACGATATTATATAAAAAATCTCACGAACAAAATTTTTTCGATCATTTCTGAAACGGAAAAAAACTTCTCCGACGTAGTAGAAAAGCAACAATAGAATTATCAATAGTTTTATCACGCCCGGAAATTCCTTTCACGTCACATTCGTGTTCACGATACAGCGTGGCGTTTTAAATTCCGTCGATGCGACACTCGACGACATTCAATGTTCAAGACGATTTTGGGTGGCGATATCGACACTGAGTGGTCTCCGTGACTTGTACCGGTTGTCACGTTCGATACCGCAATAGCACGGTGAAAAGGGGTACCATGTGAAAACGGGCGTTTAATCCCGCCAAGGAGATCGACGCTGCTGCGAAAGCGGACGCTGATCTCCCGTTTGCAGGTGCAATTCTCAATTTATCTCCGTGGCGCGATGATGTCTTTCGTCAGCGGATATTACGGCACCGGGCTCCGCCGGCAACATCGACGTAGCACGGGCATTCGACGCTGCATTTTACTAGGCACGGCATTTCGCAAATTCACGAGCGTCGAACGGTTAACGGAGCGGTCGTAAAATTTCCGTGGAATTTCGATAGGAATTACCCGCCGTGTCCTTATGCGCGTTCGTGCCATTATTTCTCCTCCTATACTTCTTTTCCACGTGAATCCACGTGGTTCATCCCGATGAAACTATCGACTCTCTCGCGGAATATTAGATTTTGCCTGTGGGCGCATCGGGCTGTATATTAAATCCATATTCCACGAGAATTTTTGCGTTGCTCTCGTAAACGGTCATTTTATTACCGTTATACTTCTTGAAGCGTGCATTACGTATGGCACTGTGGACACTATGTTCCGCGGAGATTGGATCGCGATCGACTGCGGGATTATTCCCGAGATGTAATATATAGGTACAGGCAGTTTGGAGAAGAGATATGCGCATATATCTCACGTGGAAATTTAATTTGAAACGCGGTTTGCGTTTTACGCGGTTTCGCATTTTGGTTGAATATTGGGCGCGTGCATTTACTTGCACAAATATTGTACTTACTGCACACGCGGATCGGCACGAGTGGCGTTTGACACGCGGTCGAGATCGAATTGGAATATTAAATGAAAATCTGTTCTGATGAAACTGCATTTGACAGTTACAATTTGGATTGAATCGTGTTTGAAGCATGTGTATATGTGAAACAAATAAGGGTATAACAAGTATTATAATTATTTACAATACACTCTTGTCGCGTAGACAAAACTTTACTATGGTCATTTTCCTATGAGAGATGATGTTTTGTCCAAATGAAAGGTTGTTATTTAGATAGCGAATTTCCTTTTCATAAATCACGCGCAATTCCTTCATTAAAATATAACTATATAATTCAGCGCAACCCGCTAGCGACGTCGTGTCTGCTATTTTATCCGGTCTTTCTATGGAACTACCTATATTTTGATTCACCAGTAGACTGTCATTTCCATAAACCTTTCATCTTCGCATTTGTCTACGTCTGATAGATTCGTATTCGTACGTGAACAGTCGCTCCTGCAAAACAATCTCTGACAGAGTTATTACAGGTATTTGAACTTCGGATGTAATAACCGGATATTCATACAACCTTATCACTGTCAACTGAGAACGCTTTTATATAACTGTCAAGGTAGTCGGACTGCTTCAGCGCGTAAATCTCTATTCTCTGCAAAATGCGACAATGACCAGACCGAAGAGAACTACCAAACGTTTACAGAAAATACAACGAATATTTCAGTATAATGACCATAATATTTCAAAACTTGAATTTTATTCAAAGCTTGACCTATATTAACATTTTTTATTATAATAAAGTTAATATATTATATTATTTTTGGAACAGATACTTTTTTTCTTTTAATCCAATACTATAATCTTGTATGTAACATTTGACTCTCTCCGAGATAATATATCGCGAGATTATATAAAATCTCTCTGTAGAGTATAACAGCTTTTTTGTTATTCGTAGAATGATATACATCATATATTATTTTTCCATTCTTAAAAAAGACGTGTTAAATTGATACTCGCAAGTATTGTTATTTTTGCAGTCTTTGATAGTTGAAGTTATGTTCTTCGAGTAATCGTGTGTGGATATTTTGCACTGTAAAAGATCACATTTAAAATACACAAGCATGATAAAAACTTACGTATGCAACAAAAGACGCGATGCGTAATCGAGGTAGAAAAAGTTAATGGCTGTTCTGATGGCGAAAAGACTTCTTCCCGCAATATGGCGTAATGAGAGTGCGGATTTTCCGTGAAAGTTGAACGGCAGTTTTGCGGTACCGCCGTGAGATTCTAGACTAATTGTCCCTTTTTAATAGGACATGTGTGTGTGTGTGTGTGTTTGTACATACGCGTTGCGCTTATAATTAATATCTACGAAAGAAGTAATCCCGTCTCTCGCTTTGCTCGGGCAAAACTTGACAAAAAAGCATGTTGCGCATTGTTGGCTCTCGCGCCGCGCTTATTCTGCATAATGCAATTACGAAATTTGCACCCGCTGTTCTCATTTCACATATAACTTTAACATATGAAATTATATATAGGCATTAGACGAAACATAAAATGCATTATTAACCTTGTGCATGCGCTACAGTCAACGCTCTTCAAGTATTCGAAACTCGAGTATTTATCTCACATTATGAGATTACATATTAAATATCCATAGAGCGAAACGACATATAGATTATGCAAGTAAAATAACATTGCTATAATACACATTTCTTTATATTATTTCTTTTTTATATATTTCCACTCGATCACTTATCATATTTCATTTCTGCTCAAAATGTATTGTGATACTAAATAAGTAAAGTTATACTCGAATATATTACACAAGGAGGAGTCGTTCTTTAGATCTCAGCTTGCTCGTGTAGAGTAAATTATCGTATATTATTGCAGATGAATACGCGGTTGACGAAGCGTGTAACCGAAGGGGCTCGTTTCGAGCCGCGTCTGCAGCGTCTCGTTCTTAATTCTATCTGCAAATGGGACTAGCGACCGCCACAAACACGAAAAGAAGTTAAAAGTACAGGATAGGTGAGATGAGGAAAGATGCTGTGGAGCGAACGAAGTAGCTCAAGCAACACGAC
>NW_021851167.1:1041456-1045108 GCF_003651465.1 Formica exsecta
ACGACGCTCCGCCGTGCCATCGTCTATCCTCCCCTTTCCTTTCCATTCCCTCCCGGGTCGGTCGGTCCATGAGGCTAATCAGGTCAGGTCGAGATCGCGTTGCTTTCCCCTCGTTTTTCGCTCGTATAAACGCCTCATCCTGCATTCCGAGCATTAATTACACTCTTACGTTCCCTTTGCCCTTTAGCCAACGCCAACGCCGCCACCGCCGTTGCTCTGATGTAGCCTTTCATCTGCGCCTCCATCTCTCGTCTTGATTGGCACGATAAATTCTACGATGCTGCGCTCTGCAGCCTCTCATGAATACATATTTTAAGGAATACGCGTGCATACGTAAGGCGCGTAACGCTGTTCGCGAGCAGAGTTGATTACGCTTTTAGTATCTTCGCGTTTGCGCTTCGTTCAAGCGCGATGCCAGCATCTGTGTAGATTATTAGGATTTTGTCCATCACTCTTGGAAGATTATGCGCTAGAGCTTTTCGTTGCTAACAGCATGAAAGTTTTATACAACTTTGACAATTGGAAACTCGGTCGGGATTTATAATTCATGCTATATTAACTAGCCAGATGATGGACTAAGTGTCTGGCAAATATCGGCTTATTAATAATGCGAACATGAGAGTAGAGAAGCGGAGAGGGGAGGAAAGACTGCAGTGAATGCATCCGGCAAATTGTTGATTTATTTGTTAAATTGTATGCTCTCATCACCCTATAGTCGAACATGTAGGTTGTTTTGCTTGTATTCGCGGCATTGATAAAAAGATGGGCTTTTACGGGCAATAAATAAGCTACTGGACTGACCCCACATTAATTTGGATGATGGTAGATGGGATGTTTTTGCGGTATATCCGAGTAACATTAACGTATGATACCGTGGAAATAATGCCTTTTCTTTTATTCATGCGCGTCACTATATTGACGTTTTGTTATACGATGGCACGTTTATAAAAATGATATATCATTATATTATTGTGTTATTTATTATTAAATTTTTGTCTGATATACTTTTACCTTTTATGTAAATATCTGTAGTTGCCATATTAAATAAATACGTGCGTTTATATATGTCTATGAATTATTTTTCTCGAACACGGTTCTTCAGCGTACTCCGTAAAACAAGGGCTCGTTAATAAAAAATCTTGTTTCTTGGGAGAAATCCACCTTATCTTATATTCTTCCAGACTATGCGATGAAGACAGACGTGGCTCTTGTGCTGTCAGTCTCCTTCCTCTTTCTCTTCTTCTTCTTCTTCTTCTTATTCTTTTCACTTCCGTCTTCTCTTTTACTTCCGTTTACATTCTCATCCCTCCTGCCCATTTCCCTCCATCGTACCGATCCTGCAGAGGCGTTGCAGCAGAAAGTTTTGCTGGCGCAGCCGGAACGGTTTCTCGGGCGTTTATTTTTGGATCCGGCGTCCTTACCCTCCCCAACCCCTGTCCCCGCCGTCGTTTGCTAAATCCGTAATAACGATGCGCCCCGTTAGAAGTACTTTTACCCTAATCTATCCCAAACGCGGAGCCGTGGCGCAATCGTGCGCTATAACAGAAAAGGGAGGGAATAAGGTTTCTTCACAAACTTTCCAACTAACTTCTCGAAAAACACATTTATACACTCGCGTCGACTTCTCTCGGTCTGGTCACTGTTTTACCGTTTCGCCGCCAACGTCTCGGCGCGATGCACGTGAAAACGTTTTCGCCTGCGTCGCTTTCTATTATCCATTTCCATCGAAATTGTTTTCTGCTTTGATTTCTTTAATATCTTCGACAGTCTGCTTAAGTTTCCGACGACTGACTTTTTCATACTGCCATCTTAATTTTAGATACAGATTATTATTTCAAAAATAAAAATTGATTATGAATATAAAAATGTTAGTTGTAATTCAATATAATAGTGAGTTATTAATTTTTAAATATTCTTAAAGCGCTACTTTTTAAGACCGCTGATTTATCGGAATACATTTGCATAAAATTATACGTAATTTTATGAATACCTTTTTCTTTCAGCTTGCCGACAAACGAAAATCAAGCATAGAGATCAATTCAATATCCGTATGAATTAATTTTGATTGGAATTAATTTCCTTCCGTGGCATTTTTGCGATAGCAAAATAGTTGAAGAATAAATGCAAATGCGGGATCGTAGGACAAGTGGCACGATTTCGCGCCTAGGAAAACACGATGTCGTAGCGCGCGTAACGAGCTGACGTCGTAGAGACGGATAGAGCATGAATTCCGCGGCTGATTAAAGGAATTACGCGGTGGTCACCGTTGGAGTTCTCTCCGTCCATTTAACCGGGAGATTCTGCCGCGTTGCTATTCATCGAGGCAGTAGCCGAAGCTCTCGAGCTATTCCGGAAGCGACAGGTGCCGGTTTGGGTAAGCTTCGGCGACGAGCAGACCATAACTCTCGCGGGGGAGGTTGTTCATCCCCCGGAATCCTTGCGCACTTGTGGGTCCCCCTTTCAAGATATTCCCGGGAGTTTATCAGCCGCGCCGAGCGTACGTTCTGTCAGAACTTTATGACGAGTACGTGTCGATGCTCTAAGACTTGGCACGACACGGCATCACTTTGGAGCCATTCTCGTCTTCTTCCCCCCAAACCATCCGCTCTTTCTCTCCGCGAGTCGCGACTCCGCGAGTTGTCTGACGCATTCGAATGTAAAACCGGAGTCACGGTGATGCTGAATGTCATCGTCAAGGCGCGCTGAAGCGTTTTAAACGGGTAACTTTCGACGTGGCAGTCTATTTCACGATGGTCGTTGAATGCGTTATTTGTCGAGCTTGGTTCCTGATACCGTCGCTGGTGCGGCTTGTAACGCGCGGGCTTAGGTTTCGCTCGGTTGCTTTAACTTGCTTTCGCGGTTCCAATGGTTGCGCGGTATTAAATCGTTTTACTCCCACCCGATATTCTTATTACTCACGATAATACCGTGGGTGCACGTGACACGTTATTATAAACTAAGAAACAAGATATTGTTAAATATGAAGAATGATAAAATAAAATGATGTTATATATTAACACATTATTTAACTAAGGTTATAGCAATTGATAATTAACGTAACTAACCACGCATTTACGTATAACTATTTTAATGTTTGCTTGATGTATTCTATTCATTTAAATATAATTTCATAGAGTACCAAGCATTGCATAAGGGGCCGAATACACATTAGTTCATGTTCAAATTATCCCGACATAACGATCCCTTCCAGAATTCATGAAATAGGAGTAGTAATTGTGCTTATGAGTGAACGAGGCAAACTCGCCAATCAACATTATCAAAGCCTGGGCTTAACGTTGCGCTTGCAACGAGAATGGAACGACGCCGCCGGTCCAACGCGACCACCCCTTCATCGTGTAACTTTTACCCTCAAGCGCTCACGCCCGATGTACCGTGGGTTAAATGCAGATAATAGCATTTCGCGATACCATCGGGATGACGCGGATGCAATTACATAGAAATTCTCCGTGCTTCTAGTAAGCACGTAGCATTAGAAAACATTATTTCGGCGTATTAACCGGTGTAAGTTTGTTAAAGCAGAGTAAAAAAAAATAATCTCTATATTTGATCACATACAATTATCGTCATATATGTCGCTAATCGATAGTTTTTGTGAAAAAATTATATATCAATATTTTATTAATAAAAATAT
>NW_021851167.1:1045432-1074686 GCF_003651465.1 Formica exsecta
ATATATTTTATTAATTTTTTAAATTATTTTAATTGTTAATTTGGTTTCTTTATTGCACAGGTCTTGCAGACTCGATATTGCAGAATTTTGCATCTTGAAATATTTTGTTATTAGTTCGATTGGATACATTTTTATTTTCTTATCAATTTTTTTACATGCAATTATTTTTTACAGCATAAAGAGGATTTAATAATTTCTAAAGAATTTTAAATTTAAAGTTTCGATATTTACAAGAACATAAAATAAGCTAATTAAGCTTCTTTCATCGGAACATTTTAATTAATTATGCGCTGTTCGCTTGTAGCTCGTAATTGCACGTCGGTCGACTTTACTTGTAATATTGTTCCTTTATCAGACAAAGAATTTTCCGACTTGGGTACATCGGACTTGATTTAAAGCTTCCAAGTATAAAATAGTTAGAGGCATTTATGCAAATAGAAGCAAGGAATTGGTCCGTTGACTTTTTTTTTTCTTTTTTCTCGAGTAATAGGAGATCAACACGTTAACCCACGCGTCGAATTACGGGATCGTTCAGCGGAAACACTGCTCCTTTAGCTCTACTCCACAGCCAATTTCTCGTGTAATCAAACTCCCTAGAAAGGACCGGCTATTACCTTGCACACCCTACTCCGAAATCAACGAAGCTGAAACAAAAAAGTAGCAACGGCATGTAGCCCGAGATGTTATATATCGGGGCTGCGACACAGGTCCGAACGAATTGCGCGGTCGAACTGTTCGAGCAGTTGTTACACTGCTTCTCTGAGGCAGTATATAATATCGGAATTTCAAAAAGAATTCTCGTTTTGAATGTGGCAATTCAATAATCAAGAATTAAATCGCTATCCGCTAAAACAACAGTGCGCACAACGATATTTCACACGAGGCGGTTTATAGTAACAAACAAGTTCCATCATTCTTTGAATTTATACTGTCCCGAGTTTGTACGGCGCGAGTTGTAAACTTCTTTCGGGAAAATTCCATCGGGGGGAAAGTCTCTCTCCAGTGAACGATGTAAACGAAAATGCGAAGATTTTCGATTTGCGGGACGCAACTGTGCCAACTTTCTCGTGTCAACCCCTATCAAACACTGACAGCGGCTTCTTTCGTTCGAATGCACATCTCGATAAGTCGCAGCGATGTGTTCATTTGCGCTATATATTTAGATTCTGTAAAGTTTACAGCGTGATTTACGATAATGGATTTTCATGAACTTCGAGTTTGTCATTAATTCGGTCCCGTAGATTTATAATGATTGCGATTTCAAGCGCATTATAAGTTGGTCTTTATCGTGATTTAATTAATTCTTTCTCGGATTGTAAGGATTACATAGAACGAATTGGGAATAACTTTACGTGAAATTATGTAAAAATAAATCGAACGTAATGTGATTTTACAAGGAGTTTTTAAACAGCGGAGTAATTATTTTTGGAGAACTTTATAGAGATTCTCTCATTTCTTATTGATTAAGTTTTTATTTGTTCACATATTATATTCTATGCATTATTTAAATAAAACAATACATGAAATGCATTGACAGTATTGTTATTTATAAAGCAGTGTTATGAGAAATATATTCGATAAATATTATATCATATTGATAAACATCCATAAGTTGACTCAAAGCGGAAGGATGACGTTTCACGAAGGTAACTTTTCTTCACGACGTGTTCAGAGATAGTTTCTGAATATCATCGTAAAGTAAAAGCATGATATTCAGATAAATCTTGTAGACGTATGTCATGGCAACTCCCCTATCTTGAACAAAGTGTTAGACAGTTTTCATCTTTGAAACTCTAAAACTTTCTAACCTTTCTCGATATCCTATATGCACCACATATGAGATTGTATATTGTAAAAAGTTATGTCGTAACATTAGTCATATTTGGAATAATACACGCAAAAAAATGACTTAACAATAGCAGCTAAATTTCAGTAGCTGAATCAAACTTAGCTGTAAGAGCTATCGCCTTAGTGTCATAGCTAAGTACTAGTTATTATAGGTAAAAAAAATTCACTGTGGCATGAAAATTTATTAGCTGAAATTGAAAGCGTATATTAACACGAGCAGCTATAAAGATAGCAACCGTACCTAAATTTCTTACTATGCGCATACATTGCGGAATATGCTTTATAGCTAAAACATTTAGCACGCGCAGCTAAGTTTATGGGTATGCGCGCGAATCTTCGATTCACAATTGTTTAATTGTTTCTGCGACGCTGTCATTGACAACATCGACGCGTTAAAATAGCTAAAAAAAAAAAAAAAAATAGCTAATAAATTTAGCTTGGGCAGCAACAGTATTAGCTGTCCTTATTTTAAGGACACATTTTAGCTATCACAGCTATATATTAGCTCCTGTTGCAAATCTTTTTTTTCCGTGTAGATCACGCGATACTTCCAATAATATAATTTATAAAATTGTTTTATGCTAAACATGTTTCATGCATTATATATAGAGAGATTCATGTTCTTTAATTAAAAATTAATCATAGCATGCTGTGTGTTTTATATAAACTTTTGTCTTTCAAATTTCTTTTTTTTCCGAATTTCAATTATCAAAAGTTTCGTATACGATTCTTTAGTGAGACGGATTTGTTCGTCTCAAGAACAAAATAACATACGGAGAAAATTACGAATGTACTATCAAAAGGGAAGATAGGATGAAAAATCTAGGGAAGTTTCTAAGGTGAAACGTGTGAGGCTCGCTCATGCCGTAATTAGGGATCGACGAGCTGAGAAGGAAAAGTAATTACGCTCTGACTGATTCCAACAGCGCTGAGATGTCTCCTTGCTCAATTGTGCTACGCAATTGTCGCTAGTAGTAGTCATCTTTTTTCTGCACCTTCTGAAATATTGGTCTTCGTCTTCGCAATCTTTCTACTCAGACACCTTCCATTTCTTGTCCCGCTCTATATCGGTGTGAAGAAACGAAGTAAAAAATTCAAGATGACGTATACTCGTGGGATCGTTTGTTTAGGATTGATAAAGTAGAGTCTCAGTGAAGTGTAATTCCGTGGTGGCTAAAAGTCATTTAGATAATTAACGCGAACTCATGGCTGCTTTAATGAGACAATTGTCTGCGCCGTTTATAAATTTTTCGATCTTTCTGAGACTGGAGAAATTGAAAGAAAAGCCAGCAAAGAGAATTCTGTATATTTTCATAGACCATTGAATAGATATCGAAGACGCGCATAACGCGTAGGAATGCCTAACGATAAGTATAATTTTCTCCAGAAAATTGGAAACCAAATCCGGCATACCATTCCGATTCTCCATTAACTGAACGCGCGAATTGTGCATTGTAAATGCGGCTGCACGAATTGAGTATGTAGAGAATTATTTTCGTGAATTGAATTAAAATAAATTATATCGTCTTTTAATGAATTATCAATAATCTCATAAAATGAGATTATTACGTTATTATTAAAGAGATTGAAATTTGCATTTAACTCGGGATATTAACATTAACTTTTAATTGCGTAATTAAATGTGGATTTTGTGCGAGAAAATCGATGTAATAAAATTATATGAAACAATGGTAAAAAGTTATAAATTTCTTTAAAATAAAATCATACTTTACATCATCAAATATTGAAATGTGCCGGAAACATGTGAATCGCCATCGTTGTATTGACAATCTTCGTTTTGGTACACGAGATTACATCATGTCATGAGCATGTCTCTGTCGATTGGTCGAAAATTAGTCAGCCGCAGATCATTACAGTCCGCGAATCTACTGTCACAAGTGCCATCATCACTCTTCTGGCACGAAGGATGTGCCTGAAAGGTACATTTGTTGAAATGTACATCGACATACGATTACGTCAATTTTTGGTCGTTGCCTGTTGCGGATGTGACGGACGTCTGTTTCCCAACTGACAAATTTATGATGATTAGTTGATGAATGTGCGACTAATTATTCACATAATGAACAGTCCGCGCTGTAATATTAAATTTTGCTTGCACCAATGTATCGTAAATCAATCTCTTTCCTAATTAACATAATTTACCGACTGATTTTATTCGCGATGTTTAATAATTAATTACATAATTCAATATTCTTTTGAACATGGTGTGTATTTTCTCGCGAGAGTTATCAGCAAGATTAGATTGTCAGATTATATCGGGATCGCGATAATAAGATTTCCATGGAGCGCAAAATTCTATCTCCTCATTAATATCGCCAAGGAAGGATTCTGTTCGAAATACTCGCACAATCGTATCTTAAACATACATATATATACTTTCTCGCGATGAGATATCAACTTAATTCGTTAGTCTCGGCTTGATTCACAGTCGTATTGCTAAATTGCAGTAGTTTATCAGATTTGTAATCTACGGGAGGATATTTTTGCAAAAAGATCCTCAATATAAATTTTCTCGTTAATTACATCATATTTCTTTACCTCCTTCAATGCAAACGCGAAACACTTTTTCACACTTGCGTCTTTATACGGATTGTAGATTCAAGAAATTAACCGAGCTTTGACTAACTGAGACCTTGCGGTAACGGCAAGTCGGGGAAGGTTCGTGGTCAGGTAAGTCGGAAAGTCGAGGTTGAGAGAAAATGGTTGCAGACAGACAGATAGACAGACGGGAAGGAATGGATAGGGAATGGGAAACGAAGAACGAATGAATATTGTGCCGGCGATCTTATTAGAGAGTCTGCGTGGTTTGCCAAACGAGTTATTTAAGTTGAATGAGGAAGAGAATTCAGAAGGGAATGAGAGAGAAAGAGACGAAACATGGCAGGAGGATACATACTTTGAAAGTGGGTCGACGAGCGCAGCTTTTTAAATAGCGGGTGCTTTCATGATCTCGAACAACTTTAATCCCTCGAACATTTTTCAATACCTACCTACCTACCATCGACAAAAATTTATATCCAAACATATTTTCTCGTAGAGAGAGAGAGAGAGAGAAAGAGAGACAGAGAAACGAAGAGAGAAATTTCAAATGGGGATGAAATGAAAGAAGCGAAAAGAAAATCCAGATCGATAAGAAAAAAAATTCTTATACGCAGCATTTGTTATATTTTTTAAATTATAGATTAATTATTTATTAAACAATTGATTAAATCTAATGCTAATTTAAAGAATATAATTTGTTATACATATAATATATTAAATATATTATATTTAAACAGCGATATTGCACGACAAGAAGCTTATACTCTCCTTATAGATCGCGCTCGCTTATCACGAACGTTAAAATCACAGGGTGAAACATGTATCGCTTGTCTAGTTGATTAAACGCTCGCGCTATCATTTGGCCGTAGTAATTAACTGCCGCGGTAAAGCGTTATAGATCAAAGACGAAACCGGCGGGATATAATACGTCGAACTCCGATAGTCCATCCCTCACTTGGCAAGTGCGCCACCCGGAGTATCTTACAGCATTACAGGTCGAAGTGAATCACCCGATCTTAAGCGAATCGTGGTCGAGGAGGTCGTGGATGAGGTTAACCAAGAAAAGACAAACCGTTGGCGTCTCCAGCAGGAGCGTTGAGAAATCCACGGCTTACTTCCCCTTCTCTCGTCTTCCACCCCTTCGGCCAGCCACCTTTCTACGCTCAGTTCCTTCGATAGCGCTCGATATCGAGCGTGAGGTCTACCTTATCCTTTGTGCTAATATTAGTGTAGCAAACTGTTTGCCGCCGCAAAAGGAGATCCTCGCACAGTGGCGTTCGCTGCATCGTAACATCCTTCTCTTTCCTTTACAGGATAACTTTCCCCTCCCCTATATCTGAACGGTTGATCCACGTAGCCTCACCGTCCGTGCACTGTCTCTTGCGGAACTTGGACCAGCTAACCCTGTACCAGACCTCTCTTAAGTTCTCCGCAAAGTGAAATTTACAGCGTACCCGATGGCTCGCTTCTCGCTGCGAGGTCGTCGTGGGATGTTAGAATCTTGCTTAATATTCCGTGGGCTCCCGAAGGAGCCTCGATTTCATGGAGGTCGACTGTCGTATAGAACGTCGCAACCCTGAAGGTTGTTACGAAAAATCCCTGTCTCACGATCGCGATCGAGCAGAGATTGCAAGGATTTAGATGTAAAGAGCGTTATATAAGTCAATTCTTCTACGTAATTTTGTGAATCTTTTTTTTATCATTCTATTTATAATTTTATAATTTATTTGTATTAATTGAAATAATTTTTGCTGTATTTTCCAAAATTCAACATTTAATACCAATTGAGTTATTTAGTCTTCATATGTTAATTTGTAATGTTATTACGGGATTTCTAATTCAAAGTGATAAATCCTGGTTATTAATTCTAACGATAAGAAACGATTATAGAAGAGTACTAAATCGATAATTCGTTCCCATGCGGAATGAAACGAGTTTCGTAATATCGGCAATACGTGATCCATAATACTGACGATCCATTATAAATAATACTGTAGATCCGGATTTCAGCTAAACGAGGTTACATACATGCGGTGTAACACTGATGAAAAAAAAAAGAATGTCCGAAAGCGCATGAGGGCAAAGGGGAGCTTTTCCACGTTCAATCTTCTCGCGTGGAAACTAGCTTTTACAAAGCATCGAAAGCGATACACTTTTTCAATTCTTTGGGGAAACGCATTCGTAACGTATGATGATAAAGAAAGAGGATTACGCTGAACTAAAAAAAAAATATAAAACGAGATGGATAACGACAGCAGATGAGGCTATCTTGTGCGTATACGCGATGTGTATAAATGTGTGTGTGTGTGTGTGTGTGTGTGTGTGTGTATCCGTAGACAATGCGTGCATCTGTATACATATGCATGGAGGAAACCGAGTTCGAATGACCGATTCTTTGCAAATGTTCGCGCCGAATAGATGGAAGAGAGGCAGATAGATGAAGAGTCGGAATAAAAGTGGATAAGAAAGAACAAGAGAAAAAATATCAGGCTCGCGCGTCGACAGAGATGGCAGATGGGAATTATATAACTGCGCCGGACGCGAGTTAATCGCAAAGCTTATAGGGGTGGCTATGCGGGTGATGTGCTTTCAACGAGTGTACTGCCTTTTGTGCGTCGTCATATAGGTCGCGCAGTAAGTGCGAAATGGGTTTCGAGTGTAGCCGCTTCGCCGGCACGTTTCGAAACGAGAAAATTTCTATTGGTCACCCGTCGAGTATAACGAACTTGTCTCAACTAAAGCTCGTAATTTTGATGAGTTCTTCAATGTGCAAACGAATGTTCACGTCGTGTCGGATTGCCAAATGAGAGAGCTAGAAACGTTTCGCCTTTCGTGATTGTCACATTATAATGTTATATTTTAATTGAAATTTCCTGTTAACATGAAAATTCTCGCGATGGATTTTACGGGTGTTAAAAATATTACGTGTAGCATTTAATGGAAAGTAAACGCTTTTTTAAAATATTTTTTGGGCATATTCTCTTATTTTATTTAATAACAAGATTTTTTATATGCATATAGTATCTCTAAAATAAAATAAATCGATTAAAACAGATAGTTACATGAGTGAAAAATGAAAACATGTAAGAAGAAGGTATAGAAAAAAAATGCGTAAATTAACTTTTTCATCTCCAAAATTAATTTATCAAAAAATTTTTTAAATTACTTCTTTTTTTATGTAAAGCGTCGTAAATAATGAATTTAGGCGCGAATAGTCATTGTATTTAGCTATGCCTCATTATGTAAAGCAACTTTGCGCATTCGACCATGTGAGGCATCGTAAATGGACCTTCAGGATACGTTTCCTTCAACGAGCACGACTGTATTATGCGCTCACGTATACGTATACGCCAGGGAGATATTATGCTCAGTATTGAGTAAATACACAGAGTCATGGGGCGTCTTGCTCAATGTACGGCTCGTCGATGCACCGTCGGGAGTTATTATGTAACTCGCGTAAATGCACACTGCTGCTATATGAACATGTACTACAGGAAGAGGGGGAGGAGGAGAGACTATCGTGCATTTGGAATTTTGAAGGATCCGCGAATACGCCTCGCTACATGCGTGTGCCGATGCAGTCTAGGATAGTCGTAGACAAAGAAGGATGGATATATGAGCGGCTACGAGAATGAAAGTAGAAAAGACGGAAAAAAGGCAGTAGTATAGGCGTTGCATAACACGGACGGTGCCGTAATACGTGCACGTGCAATTTCAATTTCTCTCTGCAAACATTCCTTGTATATATTTTAACATCCACGTGTCGGTTAACATAATGTACATCATTTTTTTTTCCTACAAAATTGGCACCTCGATATTTAAAAAGATGTAATAACATAATATGTGTACTCTGATAGTACACTATGATAGTAATTTATTTATTTCTTAACCATGCCAATAAGGAAATTTTTTCGTATATGTATATATGTGTGTATTTTTATGTTATTTTTATAATATAATAAAATATGTAGATAATTAGCTATTAATGCAATTTAACATTTTACGGCTAATTTAATTTAGAAAATTAATTTTGCGCATTCTTTTATACTTTTATTTAGGGACCTAAAAATTTTAACTAACGATGTTATTGTTTAATTTTAAATTTATATGAGATACTTTTATGCACATTTGATAGCTAGATTGAGGAGGAATAGAGTTTAACTTGATTAAATTGTATGTACATGTAAAGATGGTACGATATGATTTGATCGTCAAAGTCAATTTCTAATCAGCTCTTGAACCGGCTTTCATACACCCGTACGACTGAAAGGGAGAATTTTCGCGCCTTTCAATGTTTTCAAAAGGGTAATCTGAGTCCTTTCATGATCGATGCCAATGTCTGATGTAATTACGTGGAAGCTCGCAGACGTGCAATGCCTGCGAACGTGATTAGCCGTTACGCAACAGCAGATACTTTTGCACGTATTTTAGTTACCTAGACATACGATCGATGCAAATATCTACACGATAATAAAAAATAATATTGAAATAATATTGTTTGGTTTAAATCGAAATGCAATATATATATATATATTAATATATATTAGAATTTTTCTCACAGAAATCAGTATATTTAATATTAATATTTTCTTCGCATTCTGATAAAATCGAAGATTAAAGAATAGAATTACAAATTACGCAAGAAGAGTCTTCTTAGGATTACTTCAGATTTGTAAAAAGGGCATTAAAAGTCTATTCGCTTTCGTAACTCTTTCGCGCCAACTACTTAGCCAGATTTCAAGTAATTGAAGATTTATGTTTTTACCGCAACGCTTTCTTCGGCCTAAAAAGCAGATAAAAACGCATCATGACGAACTTTTCGATTCGACGAAACTTTCGTTCAGTTTTCGACGCGCGTCTGTCTCGCTTTCATCCCAAGTTGATATCCGGACGGATAAGAGGAGCGGACTAGAAGAGCGTTCCTTTAAACTCGGGACCTCTCTTCGCGAACTCGGCGGGGAAGGTGGTCGGGGATAAAAATAAAATCGATATGCTGCATCGTCGACGTGGACCGTCCATGGACAAGAGACTTCCTTTGCCACACCCTCTGTCCTTCTTTCTTGCAGCGCTGAATCCTCTTCCAGTAGGCATCCATACGGCGTCCAATGGGATGTATAGAGATAGCTAGAGAATTACGCAAGGCTTTTACGCCTTTCTCTCTTTCTTTCTTTTTTTTTTATGTTGTTGCGACGAGGTGAGCCAACGTGACGAGAATGAATAGCGGACATCTCTCGAAGCTATGCACTCAGTGGTACCACCACTCCATTCCATTCTACTGCCATGTATATGTATATTTATATGTAGCATATAACTGCGCACACGGATACACACACACACACACACACACACATACATACACACAAACACATATTAGATTGACGTAAATTCATCGTTGCTCGTTTCTTCCGAGAGATCGTACATCTTTCCGATCAAAGATTGATGGTTTATCAGGCTCGAGAGACTGTTTTTGTCGTTGCAGAAATGTTGTCATTGAATGAATGTCGCCAACGCGCAATTCACAAGTGCAATCACTCCTCTGATTTTATAGAAAACAATAAGAACAGACCGATCTAGAGTTAGTTCGTAGCAAACATATTTCTTGATTTAAAAAAATATTATATTATCCGATAATCACTTACTTTATACTTACGCAATTGCTATTCAGTTCTAGCTTTTGATATTATCGCTGAAATCATTGCGCGAGATTGTAACAATGTACAAAGAAATATGTTCCATTTATTTCCGCAACGGTAGTCGCGCTTTGCATACACAGTAAATAATTCCACAATGTTGCGCATCGTCTTGTTATTTTTATGGCTAAGAAGAAAGGCGGACAAAGTATCTGAACTGGAATTTATGCGTTTCCTTGTTTCCAGGAAAATTCGTTATTTTCATAACTGCAACACCAACGGGCCCTAACAACAGAGGAGAAATTCACTTGTCGAGATTGTCCTCGGGCAAGAAACGAAGTTAACTCATGAAAGCTCGTAAATATAGAGCTTGGATAAATCCACGGTGGCCTCGCATATGTTGTTCTGTTTATATTTTTATAATTAACGGGACTATAAGGACCGTAAAGACTTAACTAATGAAATATATATTCTAATATGAAATATGTATTATAGGAAATATGTTTATTTAAAATATGGAATGAAAATTATTTGCAATTAATGATAATTATTGTTTGCACATTACCTGCCAATAAGTCATATGTGGAGCACGACGAGATTTTTCAAAGTACATTGCCCTAAACCGTTTTCAATAAAAAAGTAAAAGTCTCGAGTGGTATCGCTTACGAAGGAACTCAGTCTTTGAGATCTATTCTTCAGCACGTATCCGTCTGAGTAGTTTGACCTCGTGAAAAAAATCAAAGCCCCGTTCGGTGATTATTCCAACGACTCTCCAACGCGTTCTTCGATCTACTCCTCTCGGTAAGACAATCATGCCGCCCACGGATCGTCCTGACCCGTGGCAGGGTTACCTGCTAGGATTCAATTTTCCCCGGGGCAACACGTCGTTAAGAATGGCTTGAATAAAATATGCCCCTCGAGCCGCGCGCGCGTAAGGGCGAGGAACAGAAAGGGTGGAGGAGTATTCTCGCCGTTAGTATACGCTTTGGTACTCGAGTCGAGCCGCTTCTCGCGAAGCCGCGGTGAATTTTAGCGCTTACTCGAGCGTTTTAAATCCTTGAATAGACAAGCACGCCCATTCGCGCCCTTTTCTTCTCGACTTTTCCCTCGGCTTGTTCATTCCGCGCTTCGCGCACTCGAGGCTTTCTCGCGAAATTTCGCGGATCGTCCGCGTCTTCGGACGATTAGTATTCCCCCAGAGCACGTCGGCGGACGATCTTTTTGCTAACACGCGACCGACGGCGGGAGCCGAAATCTCGGCGTTCCTACTAATCGCCGCCGTTGCGAAAGTAGGTAATGGATTCAGGGGTTGCGCCTCCACGCGACGCCAGTATGAATATTAAATTTGACATTATGAGAAAATTTTCCACTTAAGGTTAAATCGAGGTAAAAGGCCGGAGGGTTAATTCCATATTTTGGCGCGAATCCCTCGTGGGATTATTTGGGAAAGCCGAAGACGGTCGTCAAGCATTTGAAAATTAATATGCTCCTGATGTGAGACTGGAATCTTTGGGATTATAATAATCCATATATATTCAGACTATGTCTAACAAGCTCGAACTAAGCTTAGATGTGTCCAGTTTGTTTTAGATTAGATGGAATCGCTTTATATGGCATTATTGTATGTCGCTGTTATATTATTTGTAATTTACTATTTGTAATTTACTAATCAACCCGATATCTACATATAGCTCTGTTATTTCGGAATATTCTATTTATAATCGCGCATGTCATACATATGCATCGTTGCACCGCGTTGGAGAACTTTAAACTAATCTAGTTTAGATATTCCTGAACAATCTGCTTTAATCACTCTGCGGAATTATTAATCTGAATTTTGCGAGTAAGCTCTTCACCCGCTCAAAATTCGTAAGCACTAAAAGCCTGACCACTAAAGCCGACTTAAGTTTCAGAACGCGTTTTAGTAGTTAAACTCGAAACAATTTTATCTCCTTCATCCTCGAACGCGCGCACGACAATGCGTGCCGTTACGACAGTCAAAGAAGACGCAGGGCGTAATAAACGTCGCTGTGAACACACAGCTTAATGCTTGCTCGAGGGGAGCAGGCTGAGTGCCAGACAAGTTCTTGCAAGAGGTGCATTTGTCGCTTAGGTCGTGTACGGAGACCGGGCTATAACAATGGATATTAGGCTCATTGTTCTCGCTTTCGTATAAGTATTCTTATCGTCGCATTATCGGCAATACATATGTTCAACACCCTTAAACTTATTTTCCAAAACGACCATTATCGGGGATAGCATCATCTGCTAGCTGTCGAGGGTGCTTTCATCGACGGTTGCGAAAACTCACGAAACTGTCGAATTGTAAATGTATCGTTCTCTGGGACATGCTGCGCGGATTCGATCCTTCCATCTACGTCGCGTGGGAGTCAAGCCGCTTGTATACAAAACGGAGCGGACGTTTATATAGCGCGAACATTTCGACGCAGGCGAAGAAAAAAAAATCGTAGCTGTTACTGCAACGTTGCAGTAACAGCTACGATTTTTTTTTCTTCGCCTGCGTCGAAATGTTCGCGCTATATAAACGTCCGCTCCGTTTTGTATACAAGCGGCTTGACTCCCACGCGACGTAGATGGAAGGATCGAATCCGCGCAGCATGTCCCAGAGAACGATACATTTACAATTCGACAGTTTCGTGAGTTTTCGCAACCGTCGATGAAAGCACCCTCGACAGCTAGCAGATGATGCTATCCCCGATAATGGTCGTTTTGGAAAATAAGTTTAAGGGTGTTGAACATATGTATTGCCGATAATGCGACGATAAGAATACTTATACGAAAGCGAGAACAATGAGCCTAATATCCATTGTTATAGCCCGGTCTCCGTACACGACCTAAGCGACAAATGCACCTCTTGCAAGAACTTGTCTGGCACTCAGCCTGCTCCCCTCGAGCAAGCATTAAGCTGTGTGTTCACAGCGACGTTTATTACGCCCCCGGTCAACTTGAGCTCGCAGATTGACATCGTCATTTTTGACGTTGCGAGATATTTTTTTTTTTACTTTGGCTTCAACTTTGGCATCACTATGTGATTTATTATATTCTTTGTAGCAAGTATTTGAGAGCGAATTGCAAGGATAAAGGTTTATTCATTAATAAATCAATATAATCGCGCGGTCCCACAATTGTGAATGCATCGTTAGTCTGAATGACCCCTAGAACTTCTGGCGATAGATCCCTCTTATCTGCTCGTTAAATTACACAAGTCTTGTCTACAGAAATCGCATAGTCCGACATCCATATATGCTGAAAGGCTGCGATAATTCTTGAAACTTAAATTACTATCTTATTATAATAGTAAATCGAATTTTGATTTTGCGATTAGAATTAAAATTAATTAAATTATATTTTTCATTATTTATATAAATGAGATATTTGTTATAATATATATTATTCTCTTTCTTTTCTTATAAACACAATTGTTCAATAAGCTATACTCACAAAAGAATATTATAATAAGATATACTTTTTTTCTGCATAAAAGATTTGACATTTCAAAAAGAATAAGAGTAGTATCTTTGTTTTCGCTTTAATATGACGAAGGGATTTTAAACATTGGTGTGTTTTGTATTGAATGACAGGAAGAACAGCGAGGTACACCGATGAACCAGCGTAAGCCAGCATCAGACAAGAAGTGCTCGGCACAAGAAACTTCAACTACTAAGCTTCTTCTCTCAAAGTGCCTTCCTTCGAGCATCGAGATAAGCGCTCTTAGGTATTACATCCCCTGAGACGCGAAGGTCCAAGTATCTGAGGATATGTCTTCAGAGATAGCGGTCTCGATTTGTCGAAGGCTGCGACCCCTTTGGGCATATTTGATTTGAATCACTATCCTTATTATTGCGAAACCATTATTTATGACTGTATACCGAATAAAAGGTATTTCCGAGTCCAGACATTCACGTCGGGACTGACAGAACTCTGGGTGCGAGAAAGATCACTAAGATCACTTTCCAAGAAAATGTAGATACAGTTTGATATATCGCTGAATTAAGAACGGATTCGCTTGATGGCATTTGGTTGATAAGGTGACATTTATTGGTTGATAAAGTGATTGATTACGTTTAAACTCGCATGTCATTGGCGTTAAATATAACGCCGTAAATTCCGCTAACAAATTAATTTATCCTACCTATCTATCCTACCGTCTCATCTTTCGGCTCTGTCGACACGATTCACGAAGACACTAAAATACTCTGCGCAATTTTGAGAGATCGATATAATTTCTACGTGATTCTTACTGCGGGAAAGTTTATACATTCGTCGAAATGAATCACAGTTCCGCTGGCGCGGAATCCACTACTTTAAGAAAACGCGTCTTCGAACTCGCAGACGTTACTTCGTGAATACGCCACCGCCACTTCCTTTGACATTTCCTCTTACACACTCCTCTTACAACTCCGTTGTGCCTTTCATCTTGTCCCGGTTTGTTTGTCGCTGTCGGACCGGCTTCGTAAACCACGCTGTTCGAATCGCTCGAATTATTCCTCGACGCTGCGGGATAATTAAGGAAGTTTTGCCGGGGACAATCAGTCCTAGTTCCCCACGCGGACCCACGTCTCCCATCGGGGATGGAGGATGGCGGATGATTCGACTGGACTGTACTGATTCGCACACCCGCTACCGTGGTAAACCACTATCATTCGATATGTCCTTGCCTCTTCCCGGAAGATATACAAACAGTGCCGTTCTCGGCAACCATCCGGGATTTCAATTAATTTCAATTAATTGCAATTTTATTTGCAGGCGTATTCAACGAGGCGTTAACAAAAAGGAAAACTTTAAAAGAGAATAGCCTGAGTTGAAAAGTACGAGAAAGAAGGAAAGAAGTTTGTATTGAATAATTATAACGCGATTAAAATGACACCATCAGGGATTTACGTGGCCGGAGGATTTAAATTTTATTTGCGACCTTCTACTAAACCGATTTGAAAAAATCTTTTACTGGTGGATAGCTTAGATCTTCCTGAGTAAGTAGGCTATATATCATCGCGCTGCAACGTCTAGGAGCCGAGTAGTAAAGAAGAACGTGCGTGAAGTCGGAAAAAAATATGTCGTTTACGCTTTATATTCTAATTTAATGTAAAAACTACACAACCGATTTTAATGAAAACTTCACCAGTACGTTTCTAGACATCTCAGGAGTTTTTAAGGATATGAATCATAATTGACCCATATTTGGCCACATCCTCACAAACCCGCAGCTATATACCGAGCGCGCGAAGCGCACGAGGAAAAAACGCCAGCTAGTAGTAAAGAATAAAATAGATATCCCTCTCTCGTGTCAAATATTTGTTATTTTTTACAATCAATTAAAATAAAACGCATAACTCGTGTACAAAACTCGTAAATTTTATAAGATTAATGGATTTTTATTTAGGTAGATTGATCACAGTGATTGTATGTTGTGTGATCACTTATTGCTCGTTGAAACAAAGTGAATCAGGTCTGTCCAAAGTGGGTCGAGCTATACACAACACGCTTCGCAGAGTGGAATAAATTCAAGCCTTTTGTTCACTGAAGCCGTTTATTTGGTCATTCAGACGTTAAGATGATCTTAAAAAGCGTACATTTTGGAATATCTTGGCTTTGAAGCATTAGGCTCTACAGAAAATGAGCGTATTACATACACAATGATCGATAATTCTATTATTTTTTCGACGATAAATAAGCATCATGTGACAACAAAAATTACTATTATTATTGTGTCAAATTAAAAACACATAATAAACAATAAATTAAAAATTGCTTACCCTACAGTTTCTCCGTCGTCGTTTTCTCAAGCTTCTTTCTTCTCTCTTGTTCATTCTTTACTGTTCCTTTATGGCACTCACACGACATTTACTTATAAAAACACAGTTAGTTACTGTTCGTGCATGCACTAATCAAAAGCATACACGATGCGAACTTTATTATATTGCGATGGAAGAACAACGCGGAAACTACGGTCGCAAAAAGTTACGATCCATACAAACACGTGAATTATTCTATTATCAATTCGAAAATAACTTCATATTATGTATATTTACATAGATGAAAATTTTAAAGCGCGATATCAGATGTCGACTCCAAGCGTATTTACGAATATAATATTATTGCTCGTAAATATTGCGATAAATTAATTTATGACATTTTCTATTTGTTTCGGTTTCTATGTTAAACGAATGTATTATATGAGGGAAATAATACATGTTAAATATGTACATGATAAATGTCGCCGCGGTACTCTTATTCATTATATATCGCGGAAATTAATCAATCGCGTGAGCTGATAATCACTGATTGGAGTAACTGTAGCGAATAATTGCGTTTGACGTCTTTCGATTCTTTTCGTGATTATGTCTCGATGATACTCACTCGAACCTCGCCGCGCAAATGACAACAAGACGACCATAACAAGGAATGTAAAAAATAGCGCGTTCTACGTCCCCAAACAACAGCGCCGAATTCTTTCTATAGTAAAACTCGATTCAATATTATTTAAATATGTAGTTAAATATAACTGTTGGTTTAGTATGGAGTGGGACACGCGGATGCGCACGTAACGGTGACGTTGTCGACCGGCTTGCACGGATTTTGTTTGAGTTTTGGTGAATTGTTCTTCAGTGTCATTTGTCATTTACCGATTTCATTTCTAATCCTAAATCGATCCATTCATATAAAATGTTTTATTAATGATCGAAAAATTGTAAAATAAAATCGGTAATTTTATTCCGATATTCCTAGAGGTACTATTTTTAGTTAATCGCTAAATAAGACGCGATGATATTTCGAGAGATAATGCAACGACATGTATAATTACATATGTGCCCATAATCGGATGATTCAGAATCTATATTAAAATGGATCAAGTTCTTTCCGATTTCACTCGATTCTAGCAACAGTTAGATAAAGAGGAAATAAAATGATGAAGAGAGCATATTCCTTTTATGGATATTGTAAGACCGCGTTTCCTTGAATACCGACAAACTGCTTCTAGTTGCAATACGCGTCCTTACTCACTCCGTTTTCCTCCATACTTTCTGTTCGATATCCTTGAGCGTAGAAAATAGGGGCGTGCACGAGAATTTCGACCGACAATTGAGGGTATTGTACGTGAACGAGCGGGGCGCAAACTGAATACCATTCTAATACGTACTCTCGAGATCCTGATACCTACCTACATGCATCCTGTAGAAGTGCCGAATCGACTCGATAGATATTCATGGTCCCACAGTCGGGGCAACCAAATGCGAGGCTATTCTCTGGAACTGCTACTCTCCCCTTCCCCTCTTCTTCACCGCTTTGACTCTTTACTCCTTCGCCGTGGTATAAGGGGGCTGGACGAGCAAAGTAGGTAACAACCAGTCTCACACTGTCTTTTTGGCTTGTCCGGGAATATCTTCGCGCAGTAGCAACTTTCCACGAGTTGCGAGTAGTCGACTATCGACTATCGATGTCTCCTTTTTCTATCCTGAGTACTTGGAGTCTGATCGAGTGGGATGTCGATTGTTGTATCTCGTATATTCTTCCTCTCTATGTATATCTCGTACCTCGTACCTCGTGGAATATCCGTAACATCCGAAAAAGAATATTATTTTTTGAGCATATTAAGTTTTTATATTTTTAAATATTAATGGATATAATTGTGTTATATCTTAATTTTGGCAAAATTTTCTCATATATAGAAAATATTTTTTAGGAAATCTTTTTTAACACAATTACAATTATTAAAAATGTTCACTAATTAATTTTTATACCGTACGTGCTATAAAAAAATTCGATATCGGAGTCGTAAATCAATTTTAGCCAATTCAATTACAATAGTCACCACCATCGCGTTTCATCCGAGATGCGTAGTAATGAATGTTATTTGAATGCGCTTGCTGTTAACTTAATTGCGCCATGATTTACATCTCCCATTGTAAATGAATGTTTGTACATTGTAGAGAACGCACACATACCACTTGAGGCGATCACGCACTCGACGCGTCGCCAGTTTTCCTCTCCCTTTGCCATTCCTCACTTATACGTAGACCGTCCAGCAAAGTTGCTAATTAGTTGCTCATCGTTGTTGCCCGCGAGTGCGACGGTAAACTAGACGCTGTCGTAATTATATGCATGCCGTGCACTGTAAACTGTTTTACTTCGCATGTCGTTAATATTCCAACGGGCGTACCGACACGTTAGCCCGACTAGTGAATTGCTAAATTACCGGCTCAGTAGTTCGAAATAAAATACGCCAACTTGTAGGAAACTATACCGTTTACGTCTAACATTCGACTGTGTCTTTTTTTCTTGGTTCACCAAATTCAATCATCGCTATGTTAATTAACTTTGACTTTAAGAGAGCATTCAGTTTTACACACTTTTGCAAACGTATATATTAAGTTTTAGAGTTTTATCGTATTACCGTGCCAAATTAGATCCTGCAGGACGTAACTACTTTACACTGCTCCGCTCTACTTCTCGCTGATGAGCTATGATTAAAAAGTCTAGCTAGCATCCTGAGTAACGCTGAGTAACCGTAACGAAATTTTCATACACTACGCACAACCTGTCATTTTTTTCTCTTTCCGCCACCTCGCTTCCATCCACGGAGGTCAGAGTGAGAAAAAACTGACACGGCCTAACGAGGCGTGTCATTTTAATCAGCGCACCTCGGAACACGCTGGGAATGGTCCGCGATGACACAAAGTGCGCTTTATTCATTTTTGTCACGCTCGGGACGAAGTACCGAAGCAAGAAAGACGAGAGGGAAGGGAGTTTAGGGATGGAGGCGAAGGGAGCAGTTTCCACTAGACGCGAAATTTATATATTCACGAGGAACGTTGGACGCGCTTTCCTGCGAGGAGCTACGATCGAGATTGGCGTAGCTTCGGGAAGGAATAAAAATTCTTTGCCTTCCGTTTCGCCAGTTTTCCCTCGTACACGTCGTTTTTTCTCCGTTTCGCGGCAGAAGCACAACAGACAAAACTGAGATACCCAGGTGCGGATACGGAAATACACGGGGCCGTCGCCGCCGCCGCGTTTTCCGTACTGTACGAATAACAATTCGTGCGCTCGCCGGAAGTGCATCTGGGAAGTGCGCCGGGATAACTATGCGAAAGAGATTTCGTCAACTATACAAACTTTTGTGCGTGAAATTTTTGTGCAGCCGGATAAACCGTGTCGCGCTACTCGACACGGCGACGATGGGAAAAGAAATTACGGAATTTCTGAAAATTGAATCCCGCGGTATTATCGGAGCTCTCGACTACAAGTAACGTCTCTATAGTAATATTTTTTGAAAAAGCATACGACCATAACAGAATTATCGATGCGCCGCTTCGGACGGCAGATCGAAAGCCATGTTTGTACATAGTGTAAGCGAGCGGGTGGCGAACCACTCGTTTCATGAATCTTTCAGGATTACGCTCGATAAACTTTATCACGGCTGCGGAGAAAATTACGACGGTAATTGTGGCCGACAGCTATTTCGTGACTCATTTTCGACAAATTTCTCTTAATCTGCCGTGATCGTCTCTCCGTCTCCGTCCGCCTGAATGCCCCTCCCTCGCACGGTATTTGAATAATGCGTGCTGAATTTTCAAGCCTGCCTGAAAGCGCGCTGAGGTATTTTTGGTGAAGCCAGTTATTTACATCAATTTCAGTCCGAAAATGAGCGCAAGTGTTTATACGAGATACAAATTTAGCTCCTTAACGAGAGCATTATTCCTTGGCAAAACGAGACGAATGCTAGTTTAAATACTATTGTTGCTTATATAATTCAATTATAATTACATGCAAAATAATTTTACCGAATCAAACTTAAAAAGAAAATGTTAAATAAATATTTAGTATGATATTTAATCGGGAATTAGTTCGTAAAACATACGTTTTGTTTGGGATTAAAAAACGATCATGTACGCAACCAGATAAATCGGCCTGGATAAATTAAAGTCGGTTGGTTAGTCAGTGCTGGATAGCTTGAAAGATTATTCTACGATGCTAATGCCAGGATTTTCTGGGGATCCCGTCGGTTCGGGAGTAAAACGTGTGTTAGAACCATAATAAAATTACTGACAAGCGGCCGCCGTGGATTTTGGATGGGATTATAGAACACAAAAACAGCTTATAAAAAAAAATGATAATGCGGCGATTTTAGATAACGGCTCATCATTTGATTATGTTTTTATTTGTAACTAATGAATATTTGATAAACTGATATATTAAAATCGCTCATTGTGTTTAATTTTAATACTTTACATAATTTTATAGTGCAAGATTTTTCATTTTATTTGGACCTTGGCGCAATTTATATATTTGAGAACTTCAACTTTTTTTTAATAGAACGATGTTTAATTGGAATATTTATATTAAATATTAATTTGCAAACTAATTGATTCAGTAATTGATCACGGAAAATTTAATATTTGCATAATATTTGCAATATTATTAATATTGCATTAAAAGCAGACATGAGTAAAACCATGGATATATTTTAGAAAGTTTTCATATTTTTTGATATCATAAAAACGCAGAAGCGTAAAATTAATTTGAGCAAAAGGTCAAGAGAGGAAGTCTTTCTCCATTTTCCCTCTCTTTGCATAAAACATTCATTCTCTGCTACGCCATGCGTGCGTCTTAAATGCAGCTAGTAAGTGGGATTATGTTATACTGCATTAACCTCGAAAATTAACACAGTATAATGCAACGTGAAACATTACGCTGCATCGCACCGGTGCGTACGCGTTCTTAAACTAAAAACAACGCCGGAATATGATAATGTCTTACTTACATATATGTCATGTAAAGCCCGTTCTACATTGATCGCATGTCGCCAGTCGCAAGCAAATCGACCAATCACAGTCGAATATTCGACGGAATATTCGACTGTGATTGGTCGATTTGCTTGCGACTGGCGACATGCGATCAATGTAGAACGGGCTTAACGCAAACATAAGGCATTTCCAAGTTTATGTAGTGATGTTTTTATGTACTGTACATATCACGAGAATATACTGTACATATCCTCTCGAAAGTTTACGTGTAATACATCGCAAGATCTTGAAATTTATTTATTATATTGCTATAAGCAAATAGTTCGCATTACAAGTACATTTATTATCAAAATGCACTTGATTATTTCGTAAGACGGAAACAACATAATTAATACATTTTTTTTTTTTTTAATTAGATTAGAATACGATAGAAAATAAAAGGCACACGTGTGACTATGATATAATTTAATATTTTGTTAAAATCTCAAATTGCGTTCACACAGAGCCTTCACAAATTTCCAGCGGAATCCTCGATCGATTTTTTAACATCTGTATGTATATATTAACATCTGTATATATATGTTTGAGTAATACCGCTTCACGATATCTCGGTGCTCTTTTAGAGAAGGGAAAAAAGGTTGATTCCAGAGACTTCAATAAATGAATGCGATTTTAATGGCGTACGCCTTCCTTCTTCTGCTCACTCCTTGCATCGCACTTTTGCATCAAAAGCTCTTCTATTCCGTAAAAGTACTACGTATACGATGCCTATAAAAAAAATTGAGTTTAGTATCGCCATTCTTTCGTTCGTCCGCGAGCGTCGTTCATTTTGTTGAAAGCAATCTTAATGATGACTGCGATTGAAAGGTGAATGCAATCGCTTAAACATGAAGTACCAATTCCTTATCGGGACAAATGCACCTGTGTATAGCTATATTTAATGTTTGCGTACGCGCCCGTTTCACTGCATCGTTGTGTGTAGCTCTCTCTTTCTCTCTCTCTCTCTCTGTATGAGAGAATTGAAAAAAATAAATAAAATTTATTACATAATTTATTTACGCATTTAGAATAATTTAGAATTTCGATTACCTCATAAATAAAAAGATGTCGATTATTGTGTAAGCTGAGATAACCCTCGTAAGACACCGTATGCCGACGATAACTATCGTACGATATCTTACTAATATACGTTCAATAAAAACTTTTTCACGAAACCTCTCTCCATTTGCGGTATATAGATCTCGTTCCATTCCGCGAAAAGAATCCTCGCCTCTTCCCGTCCCTTGTTTCGACCTCCGACTCCGCCATCATTCGGGAACTTTTTAATTCGTCCCCGTACGAGAAAGTTTTTCGCGCTGCTCTCTCCTTCTCGCTTCGTGCCGTTTTCGATTACAAAATATAAGTCGTCGTGCAATTCCGTCAAGATTCTCGATTCTACATCACGTTTGATTCTTTATAAATCATATTTTCCTGTGCATTTATTCCGGAAGATTAAATACGCAAGATTCGTCCATAATAATTCTTATCTTTATAATAAACTTGCATTCTCGTGAGGATGTTTATGTACATCTTTTATCTTCGATCTTTTCAAGAAGCATTTTTATGCATAACTTTAACGTATGCCGGTGTATCTTGCGACTCCTTCGCTTCTTGTCAATTTTCGCGATGTCGCGCTCCTCACCTTATCTTTCACGAATGGAGATGACATCGGGTACGTGTCGATTTATCACGAAAAACACTCGGTTGACGTTTAGCATAGATGCATTTGATTTACGTCGCATATGCATTGCGTTGAGATCAACGGAAATGTGTTTGTAAACGTTTACTCCGGTAAGCGTGCCGGTAAGATAAGCGTGTTGCTCTCGAATATGAGACAACCTCAAGCATGCGAAACATGCATTCCCGTAAAACTGCGGCGAGTTATTTCGCCATTGTACTTGGAGATCGGCACACAAAGAAATATGCGCCAAGTCGATGACAGTCTTGACGCGGCTATGAAGTGCCGTTGCAGCATTATGCGAGCGAAATGAAATACGTGCGCCTTTACATTGCGAGATGACTTTTTTCCTCTGGTGCGTAAAATGAAGATGTTATGGGAATACATTTCCACCGCTTTTTCACGGAGAAAAGTGTGCGCAATAAAGAATATAGAAAAATTTGTACAGAATACACGGCAGGAGAACGCATTGTGTGCATGTTATATTTTATTATATTACTAATGTCAGTTTAGTCGAGGCTGTTCCTTTACATTTCTTTCCAATGCTCAGCAGAGAGGGATTTTTTTCCATCTTGTGTTATGCAAAGTAATTACAGTTATTGAATACTTTCATATGTCACGTCCACGCATACGTACATACGCATGTTTAAAACACATGCATCAATAAACTGAGAACGGAGAAAGGGTGTTAGTGAAAAGTTATAGGATACTACACGTAGGTGCTACATGATCCATTATGATATCGGCTCTCTCGAGCAACCCTGTGGATATAGAGCGGACTCTATCTGGATTATCTTCGTTGATTTAATTTATTACCGGGATATTGCCGACTGATATGGTCTGCTGGCTGAGTTATCGTTACTTAAGTTCACAAAAGGGCTACGGATGTGAGCGACTTACTGGAAATACTTGAGATACGATAATCTGATTTAGTCTCTGATCGGATACTCTTATCTTCGGCTTATCGCGTGTGCCGAATGTGATTATAACTGGCCATTAATATCGCTGATTCTCTACTGAATATTCCGTGATAATCTCTCAGCGCATTCTTAATATTAATATAGAATAACGTAGATCTATTTTTTTATTATATGCGCAATGGTTATATGATGTAATAGTTTATCATAAAAGCTTTCATTGTATTTTTAAAATTTTTATATTTTTATTCTGTTCCTTTATTATGATATATTCAAAACTTTCTTTATATTTATTTTTCTCAAATATGACTAAAATGTTTAAATTTTGCGTTCAGATTTATATGATACATTTTCTGCACAAATTACGTACATTATATCTTTTTATTGCATATATATATTTTCGTATTGAGAGTTACGTGAGTAATTTTCTATTCTTATTACACGCCGAAGAATACGAGACATATATATTTGACTACACACATCTAATATAAATATCAATAGAGTAATACTCGAGATATATCTGAATTACAAAGCCCGATACGCGTACGCAACGGGCTCCCGATATCGGGGCATTCGAGCGTCGATATAAATCTTTTTGCATACGAATCGTATTCCAGAGACTTCTACACATAATATCCTACGAGAACATTTAATCCGATGTATACCGATGTGCACGGCGCATACTCGATTGCACTTAATTGGACTCGCTTAGTGCCATCTCAACGCGTACTTACGGAATAATAATGAGAGCTTGTCGCTTCTCAATCCGGCCGTGCCGGTCGGTTTGCAAAGCTCCCGACCATTGAGATTATTCGAAGCGACGACTGTTAAATTCGTATGAGTCTCGGCGTTGAATTTATTCATGGGTCCAGCCCTCTAATTCGGTTTGAGAAATAGACGGGGTTTAGCTATGAAATCTGCGGAGCCAATTGGAACAACTCTATCTACGATTTAATTGAACCACGAACGCGTCTTTTACATTTCTTAGATTCTATGGAATTTTAATCCTTAACTTAAAAAAAAAAAAACAGAGCTATTTTCAAATAATAATGGCGCAATTTAAATCCAATTTAACTGGAATTTATTTATTTATATTTCATTAAATATTTTTATATAAAAACAATGCAAGACAGATATACTACATGCTTTATTATAGTATGAAAATAAATTTAATTTTTGTAATTGCATACGCGCTGATATAATCTTTCTATTTGCTACCGCGAATGTAATTGTTCATTTACTATCGAATATTTCGGTCGTTTAACCGATATCCGAAAATGCTCGGCGCGATTTTCGCGCGAATGCGACAATTGCGTTTGATAAAAATGGTGACGAGATAAAACCCTATGGTAAATGGCTGGCGGACAAAACGCTGACACTCGACGTCCACGGTCTCCATCGCCGATTTTATTTACCAACGGGTAAGCCCGATAGCGGCGAAGGTGGCAGATCGTAATTACGAGCCGCACGTATCTCGTACATCCCAGTGCAGTACCACAAGCTACCGGTCTCTCTCTCTCTCTCTCTCTCTCTCTCTCTCTCTCTCTCTGTACCTCTCCTCACATCCGCCCCTTGACTCTACCACCTGGCATGATTCACCGGATGGCCGCTTCTCCCCCGTGACCGTCAGAAACTTAATTAACTATTCCGCCCCCATAATCCCACGCGTACCACCCCGCAACGGAATGGCCAGCCGAGCGTACATTCGTTCGAGATTTGAACAGTCTAGCCGACAGGCACGATGCAAAGTGTAGTTTTACTTGCAAAGAAAAAAAAAAAAAAGATATGAGAGCGAAAGGCGAGAGAGGAGTTCAGCGCGAATATCTTCAGTCGACGGCTAATTCCAGCTAGTGGTAAGGGTAAGCGATATAGTCAGCCAAGAAGAGAAACTTTGGTCTCAATCCACTTTGACTTTGATATATCTAAGAATGAATGCAGATGATTATACGAAAAATTTTTTGAATGTATAAAGATCTGATACGACCATGTGTGTCAAGTATATTTAATCGTCAATATAATGTATTAATATGGCTATATTATTTTACCTAAATTATATTTAATTAAAAAATTTTTTTATTTTTATTATATTATTATATTTTCTCTATCGGCTTTTCCTATCGCGATTTCTTGCATATTTACGGAAACTTAATCTTACTCTGATATAAAATTGGCACGAACGAAGGTGGATGAGGTAAAAGAAAATGAAGCAAAAATGGAAACTTCTACTTTCAACTTGTACCGCGTAGAAATTTATAGGGCTCGCGGCTCTGAAGGTATAACGCAATTTGCTCTTCGAGATCTTTCGTTACCAGAGAGTGAGCGAAGTTGTAAAGCGGTGAGAATGTTGCAAAGCGGTACATCGAGTAAACAAGCATTTTGTGTCCGTCTTGAAAAACGAGAGATGAGTTTCGTCATCGAGTATGAAATTTAATCAAACCAGCACCATAGATATAATGACCAAACACGTACATATAGTTTGCTATGTAAAGATCCTTAGAAAAAGTGTCTCATGCAGTATAGAAAAAAAATACAGTATCGATTGCCAACTGTCGTAAACTGAAAAAATTTCAAGTGTTACGGATTTCACATAAAGTCGATATCGAAGACAAACGTTACAATTTATAAACTTAATAGGAAACGTCCGCAATGTGATTATAGATTAGGGGAGACGGGAACTAGCAGGAAGTACCTGTCTGCAACGCCAGACACAATTTCCTGGTTAACCTAATCTATGTTTATCCGTAGATTACAACGCATGAAATGCATCAAACTTTGACGTCAAGATAAGTCATCGAGATGTCGCCAGGAAAATAATTGAGCCCAAATTTTTCGCTATATACATTAAGTGTGTGTATGTGTGTGACGTTTTCAACTAATATTCTTCATATTTGAAAAATTTTTTAAATTTGCATTTTATATTTATATTTTATAATTTTTATACTAATTTGTACGCCCGCACGTTTTTGCTTGTTATTTACACTTGAACTTTGCATAATTTTCATACAATGTATCAAATTTGCAAGTGTCGTTGCACAAGATACACAGACTTGTCATAAGCTTGTTACATACAATGTCAGTGAAATTCTGTGGAGCTTATTTTCCATTGTTACTAGCACCTCGCTGAATCTTATAAACTCGTGTAACGTTCTACAACGTCTTCACATAATCTTCCTGCATCCTCATTTCTTGCGTTTTCCTTGCGCTAAAATTTATAGCAACGCGTTCACGTCGGACGTTCGCGATTGTCGCGGGTTTAAGGCGAGCAGCGATGCTCGCGAGAACAAATGCATTCTCTGGGTTTGTTTGCTCGTTTACTTCAAAACGCGTCCATTAAGGGCGGGCTGAATAGCTGTGCCAAGAGAGAAGAGGGAACTTTCTCTCTGGGCAAATCGCTCGTCATAAATTTGTCTGCCTTTGCCTCGGCGCCTTCGCAGCCGATGGCACGCCTCGATGCAGAAAACTTGACGATAAGCTCAGAATATTCAAATATTTTCCGTTAGTCTTGGCGGATCGAACGAAGACTAACGAGAGTGTTCCTCGTTGAACTCCGGCAACATGTCTCACGGTCATTCTATTTTTATTTTAGCGACTCCTAAATCTTGAAGTAGCATAGTAAGAGAAGTTCTTGTCAAAGACTTCAAAATCGTACCGGGATTTATCCATGCTGGAGAAATGCCCGATAATTTGTCGACGTCACTAAGAAAGAATTGTAATAAAAAGTTTGAGAGATTGTCGGGATTATTTGAAAGACGATGAACGATATTCAAAGAGATAGTTAAAGAAAGAATATAAATGTTGAATTTTCTAAGAATTTTTTGTGACTGATCGAGTTTTAAAAATAGTACAGATAAGACGGATGAGCTTCGATTATTGTTACTCTGTGCGCTACTTTGATGAGATATTTGAATATTTTTTTTTTTTATTATTGATACATGTTTTTATATGCAATTTTGTAATACGATAACGATCAAAATAATCTCAGCCTTAAATTTTTTCTTATATTGCAATTTTTAATTTCTTGATATATATATCTCCCTTTTTTATATATTTTTGAATATTTCTTTGTTGAATAGAATTTTTGATCTATATAACCGTTATATTTTTTTAATTTATTTTCGGTGACTTTTATTTTATTGTTATTATTTGTACATGTTTAGACTATATAAAAATAATTAGAATATTTATGGCTCTGAATCTCACAATCTGAAGAAGTCAGTGTACTGCTTTCATTCTTTGATTCTAAGCACAGTTACACAGAATAAAAGAATTAATCCGTAATGTCACGAACACGTAGTACATCCAATTACACAGAGGCAATCCTCAAAGGCTTTCAGATATCTCGGGATTTTGAATTTGGAGTTCCCTTGTCGGAACTCTCCGTTATATCGATACATCTCCTTTATTTTGATTATTTTTCCTTTGTCATTAACACGGATTACAAATTTATATGATGTAATTAATATATTCTCTGCGGTTTATTTAAATTTAATAATAAATATGATATTTCGATATATATATGTATTTATGTTTGTTTCATGCTTTTGTGCGTATATATGTCCATGTATAATAACGTTACAATTTCGATATTTTATAAACCACTGCTATTTTATTTGGAAATTAATCTACTACGTTTAATAATTAATTTAAAAGTAAAGAAGGTTTTGCAATTAAAATGAAATCAAAATAGTCACGATTAATTTGTTTTTTTCTGCGTATTGTTCATTCTTTTCTCTTAAATTAATTTCTACTTTTTTATTTATTATTTTATTTCATTGAAAGACTATTTTCTCTCATGAAAATTATATAGCTCGATAAAAAAAAAACAAAAGCGTGAACAATAATTCCAAAGAGAATTAAATAATTGAAAATTCTGACTATTCGCTATGAGTCATATCAGTAGGTTGAGATCTCTGTTAGTGGTCACCCACGAATGGTGCACTACTAGTGTTGGTCGTTTTATAGATGCTCATGTGGAAGATCGATATGTCCCTGCAGTGAACATGTACGTGTGGACGATTGTATGCGACCGTACGTGCTTGAACCCAGTCACCTCAAGGAAAATTACTTTCAGGAATTTACCAGGATTTCCGTGTACGTTTCATGGCTATATATAGCGTGTTGTAGATCTTCCGAATTTTTTCTAAGCATGATCGAAATGGAATCCCTGGAGTTGCGCCAATCTCAACAGTATATTGGATTCCTGTGCCCCCAAATAAATACGTTTAACATTTCTAATACTTTGTTGATAACAATTACGTAGAACGTAACAATTATATATTTGATTACAAATGCATTTTTATCTATAGAACTAGTTATTTTTATATTTCCTTTTTGAGCATTTTTATACGCATATTTTTTTTCTTCTTTATAATTATATATTCAATGTACTTGTTAACTATTTATTATATTACAAGAAATTTTATTATCTATTTAGATATGCAGATATTTGTAAATTATTTTACATATTATTTTACATAAAATGAAAAAATCAAATAAAAAAAAAACATGTTAAACATTTTTTATCAAATTTTTATTAAAAGAGAACATTACGTTTCTGATATAATTTTTTATATATTCTACGTGTATATTTTTTTAATCATTAAAATTTTTACTATTGTTATGTAATCTCGCAAAAATTGATTTTATGCACAACATATTGTTAAATTTAATAATGCGACTCTTTATCATGTAACCTTTCATAAATATCGGAAGTATATAACTATACAATATTTATACACAGTGAAACACCCCGTTCCGCACGGACGTCACTATTGGTTCATCGAATATATATATATATAGAATTCACATTATATATAT
>NW_021851167.1:1074708-1077877 GCF_003651465.1 Formica exsecta
AAAAAATAATATTTAAATATTTATATAAATATCTTGTAAAATCGTTATGTGCATTTTTTCATGTCAGCTATTAATATAGTTTCTAATTTTCTTTCCCTTTCTCTCTGCTTTCTTCTTGTTTTTACTTTTCCACACTGCTATACATTTATTTATAACATTTATCTTATTTCGTTATATTATGAATACAATTAATATAATTACTTCAATTACGTAGTATTATGGAATGTTTGTAATGTCTCTCGTGTTACTGTTCCGTGGTGCTTTGTTACACAGCTTTATTCACGATCTCGTTTGTATCGACGCAGTCCACTGCAAGTTATTAGCGCTCTCACTGTCCGCTTATGATTGTTCTCCGCAAAAACGCGTGATTAGGTCTACGGAAGTGGAAATGCCGCATAAATCCGAAAAGCTAACAAGCAACACACGTTGATAATCAAGAACTGAAGTACGTAATCCTCGTGATCCGCGTACCAATGGCTTCCCCTCTCCCCTTCTGCCCCTCGAACAAAGCATAAATCACAATGCAACGAACATTCGTTATACGGCATGTGGACCATGAAATATGCGGACACTGTCTGTCGGCCAGCAATATAGATGCGTGATGTGTGTAGGTGCGTGTTCCGCGCGTGGCTCCAACGCGCAATCTAGCGCATGGGCGAAGTCTGCTTCGTACCGTGGGGTAAATTCATCCGATTGGATCCAGAATTATTCAGAGAGGTGAATGTGTGTAGTAGACCCACCAAGATCCGTTATGTGATCGCCACTATCAAGTTTTGGCAATTCGCAAACGTGTGCCTTACCCGAGATAAAGCCAGAGCGCCCTTTGTTAGCGGTCGTTTATCCTCCCCTCGACCTGCAATCCCGTATATCGAAATACCGTGTAGCGCTCGTATGTAATGCGAGCAATAGTGCTCCTATCAGAGACGGAAAGGTTAACAGATAGCTGAGGTACACTCCGCTCTAGAGATCAAGTATATTTATTCGATAATCACTATTTTTCTCCTTATTATTATACAATTTATAATAAAAAGAATTTAAATCTGTTTCCGAGTATCTGATTGATTATTTAGTAGGTGAACTGTGGAAAGAATAAATTAAAGTACGCGCGCACGGAAAAAAAGACAAGCATTATAAATAACAAAAGAAAAATCATTAAAAAAATATTTTATTTGATTATATATTTCAGTAAATGACAATTAATTAATAATATCATGACAGATACGAGGAATATGGTATTGAAGAGAAAGAGATAACGTATTAATATCAAGTCAGCTTGTGGCGTCAAGTCGCGTCGCGCGTAGTCACGCAACCCACGTGGTCACGCGCTCGTGACTCGCGTGACTCCGCACGCTTCCTCCGTAGACTCGCATGACTGAATGAATCAGCTGCACTATCACATGTGTATTAATCGCGATCGTTCCCTCAACCCCGCACCAGCTCGATTTTTTAATTTTACGGACGGCAATAACTCCGCGAAGAATTGACGTAGCAACGCGCGACAAAAACGGATTTGCTGAACTCGCGATCGTATGTTTCCTGGTATGTTTCATGGATGGAGTTGTGAGAACTTTTTATCTATCAAGAAGAAGAAGAGAGAAGGAAAAAGGGTGTCCAAATATCATCATGTATGAAACTAGAATTTTTTTTTATTACGGAACTAATTGATTAATACAGATCTTCGAGCGAATTAAAGAGATTTTATTCTTAAGAAAATTTCTCTCTAAAATGTTTTATGTAAAATTATATAAGAAATAAATTTCATAATACATAAAATTATATAATATAATATCATAAAATTATATAATAAATGCCAAATGAGAGATGTATAAAATGTTAAGAAATAAAATTAACATATGTATTGTTTATAACTTCGATTAGACAAGTGAATTAATTTAGTTTTTGTGGTACGCGTTCTGAAAGTAAAAATTAGAAAATTCTCTTGACGAGGAACACGAGAAGCACATTAAGGACTTGCGATAAAATCATAAAGTATGCAATTCTTCGAAAACCTCGAGATGTATAGTAACCTCGATTTCTTTTTTTTTTTTTTTTTTTTTTTTATCGCCACTTACATGCAACTTACGTACCTTCGACGAAAAAGTTTGCGCGCGGAGGTTTTGACGTGCGCCGAGAGTTCAGTCATAATGAGATTTCAGGTGAACAATAGTGTCGTCGCATTTCCCTAATGCAATTCGTCGCTTAAATATTTTAATAAAATTCTCTCTCCTTTTTCTCTCTCCCGGCGAGAAATCTTTACTTAACCCATCCATTCCGCGTTCCAGTTTCTTTCCCGTTTTCTCGCTCGTTTTTATCAACTGACTTTTTACGCTACGCTAACTGGCAACAAGTTATCGGATTGGCTACAATTTCCGTCAACGACCATTGGCTCGTATTCTATATGTGACGTATATCGTATTCTACATTCTTAAATCCGAAAGACTGTGATTTTAAGAAAAACTTATAGAAAAACTAGGTGATATCACTAGAAAATCGATTTATTACTCTATACAATCGAGATAATATTGAAAAAGAATGCAAGTTGAATGATTTAATCAGACAGATCAAGTTATAAATCGCGAGAACGTCTCTATAATATTAGTTATCTTGAATTTAAACGTTTGTCTGTTTTTTATTTTTCTTGTTCCTTTCTTTCGAATATAAATTTTCCAAACCAACTCATATCTCTAACTCGCCTTTTTCCAAAGAATTTTTCACAATCCTAGGTTTTCTTTCGCTGACTATTCAGGCACGAGCATAAAGTCGGTTACATACGGTACTTCCCCACTTTCATGCTAATTTTCCTGCTTCTATCTGCATTTTCTTCTTTTCGACCGTCTGTACCAACCTCTTTCTCTCCGCATATTTCTCTCTCCTTTCCATTTTCCCAGCCTTTCATACGCAACCTTTGCAAAGCATCCTCCTGCTTGGATATCCATTCTTATTGACCTGAAATGAAGTTTCCACGACTTGCTGCGAAGAGAATTGCTTGCTCTATGTATTTCCTGCTTACGTTTGCAACATTCGAGTGATTCATACCGTTAAATATATGTTTGAAATAAGTTTCGCAAAGACACGCGGATATATGTATCTGTTAAAGTACGCGGCTTTTGAATACGAAATGTCCAAGGATCTATTTGTGCTACTTGGATTTAACTTTACGCATATATAT
>NW_021851167.1:1077962-1096569 GCF_003651465.1 Formica exsecta
ATATACATAAATAATATATAATATAAATATAAAATAAAAGAAATGAGACAAGATAGTGAGAATGAAATGTTTACGCGTGTTTCAACACGGTATCATAATATTAGTACGGACGAAACTTCCTTGTAGTAACCACAAACACGGTTACAACATTCTGCTTGTAGACATATGTCGATAGCGCGAGGCAGCCAACATAATGTGTGGATCTCAAAAGGTCACTATATATCAGCGGTAGAAGAGGCAATATGTGTGTATGGATGCTGTTTATCCATTTTCACGAAAACTTGCCCGAAAGCAAGAGAATCCGTCCGCAGCAACAGATAAATCAAAACCGGCCGCGAAAGTTTTAAGTGCCCGAAAGCTGTGTTCAGTAAACTTTGTCGCGGCTATAACTCCGCAAGCAAAATCATAAAAATTAATCTGGGATACTTAAAAGCGCACACACAGCTTAGAAAAAAAATTATATTAAAAGGTCCTATTTTGTGTTACACACAGTCGTACTTTAATGGGCGAAATGTTCTTATTAATTTATAACGCACGCACGTTTTTAATTTAACATAATTACGAGAAATATAATTACATTGTTTAATTAAAATTCGGTCGATCTCTGATGTGATAAGAATTATATTTACCATTTCACGAAACTCTTGCCCGCTGGATTTGCCGCTACATCGATTACGGCTTCGATAAAATATTGGACTCGAAGGTATTGCTTTATACAAAAAAGAAAATTAAATAGTAAAATCCTACTGACAGACCGGATATGGTTTAATCAGAATTTTAACAAAGCACGTTGGAACGAGAAAATAAAATTTGGAGCAACTCCGATGTCCGCGAGTTACACGGAGAGGAATATGCGCGAGATAAATTAAAGCAGATATTACGCGGATTGATTCGACCAGCGGAAACGTACCGGAGAAACCCGGGGCGAAGGAAATTTAAAATTGAAATCCGGTTAAAATGTCAACGATGCCCGGCTTGTTATCACTTAAATTTTTCAAAGAGAGGATCAGTCCCGGGGCAATCTAAATCTTTTTCCTCTTCCATTCTCTCTATCGATCTGACACTCTGACTAAGCACAATTAAGGATTTAGCATATTAAAGGAGACATGAGATGTCCGAATTGATCGATGAAATCGTTGGGAATCAACGAATTTTGTTGATTCTTCCCATCTCTCCATTATTTCATTATTGACTTTATAAATCCTTCGTGAATTGATTACATACTCTTTCTCTTTGAATTTTAAATTGTTTTTAGTCAAATATAATCACTTTTGTCTTCTTGTAGAAATATTCAGCGAATTTAAAAGTGAAAAGAAAGATAAAAGAATAATAAGAGAAAGCATATGGTGGGATACGATATTAGAAGTAACGGGTGCAGAGAGTCATGCCATTTTTATTACCCGCCATGTATTCCAGCTAATATTATATTACACTCTTTTGTGTAGACCAGCCGTGGTTACAATCGTTTGAGCTCTCTTCTCCTGCTCGTTTCTCATCCTTGTTCATGTTTTTTATCGCTTGTACATGCATTATTATTCTCTAAAATTAGAGTTCACTGGTGTATTTAGACATTAATGTGAAATGTAAGATGATGTCGGTATTTTGTTAATATTTAATTACTAAAATGAAAAATTTTGACATAATTGGATAATTGTGTAAAAACATCTTATGGTGATTTTTATTTCTCGATAAATTAATTGAAACTTATGGGAAGAATATATGTAATGCTCAGCGCGCATCTCTGCCAAACCAATGACTTTAAAAAGCTATATTTCGTGCATATTGTGTGCGTTTGACATGCTCTTTTTCATTCTCGTTATCTTGCATTTCTATTTTCTTTTAAAATCGCACAGTATCGAGTTTCAGCATGAAAGCAAACGGATATCTATGCTACGAGTTATAAAAGACAACAATATTTGTAATATTAAAGTTTTTGAGAACGATAGATATAAATGGTAATATTTGCAACATGAATATTTAACATATTTCTTGAATTTTATCATGCAGTTAGATATTGTCTCCATTCAATCATTCAAATTTTTTACATATTAATCTATTGTTAATATATACAGAAATACAGAATATATTATTAATAATTTTTTTTTCTTCTCTTTTACTATTTTGCTTTTCCATGGCAATCATAATCTTTAAAATTGCGCTTTTGCGTATGATCTTTGATGTAATTTTTTTCATTTCTTTAAATTTGTCGTTCTCTTCTCCGCCTTTATTCGCATTCGTTATCTCGCTGTATTTTTCTCTCTTTTTTTCTGTGTTGTCTTTCAACTCTTTGCATCATCAAGCTTACAGTCAGGATTAGGGCCCACGAAAGTACAGTCTGGCGATAAAGGATGGAAACCGTTGATCCTGAGGATCAAGGGGATGTGCCCTCTCCTATTAACGTTTTTCCGAGCGCGAACTTCATTCGCGATGTACTTTTTCACTAAGACTTGCGAAATTTCTCATTAGCGTAAATATTATAGAATTTATCACGTAATATTAATATTTAAAAGAAAATAAATTTCAACGAGACGAAGGGAAATAATCTTGAGATTAACGTGGGAAATTATAAATATCTAAAGTATTTCGTGCAATATTGCCAAGATCTTGCAACCGTAATTGTTACGTTCTTGTTAATAATTTTTTATCCAACGAAATCAGAACTTTTATGATAAAAAAATCCCTATTGCATAAAAGTCGTGCAAAATTCAACTTTTTTGCGACGTTAAAACATCATTTTGTGCGTGCGGTAATAAAGAATAAATTTATTCTATAATAATAGTCATATAATGCACTATCTACTAAAGAATGAGAGTACACCGCATTATTTTTTTATAAAGCATATATAATTTTAATGTTCGTGCGTTTTTGTGTATGTCTTTTATAAAATATTTGCAAAAGTGATATTTATATTTTTTTTCTGGGACAACGTTATATGTGCGTGGAATATGGAGTTGTGATACAACAGGAAATTCTATTAAAATGTAGAACGTAAATTTTATCGCAGCATATACATTCGTATAATAGGTTCATTTATCTATTGTACGCTTTTTATACGTTTTGTGATATATTTGTTGAAATAATCAATATATATACACAAAGCATTTTATATCTTGGATTTTGTGATACAATTGAATTTGTTTGATATTTTTTGTGAATTTTATATGCTGTACAAAAATGTAATATTTTTTTTTTTTAACCTTTAATATAAATTTTTTCTTATGAATTAAGGGAGACTATACCTCTGTTATCCCAGAATATACATGAAACGTTGGTACGTGAAAGCATAGTGCTATGCGTAAGAGAAGTCACGTACCGGAAATAAAATATAATCTCGGGTAAAGCCAAGACGTGCTGCTTGAGGGAGGACACAAAGTGCCACGATTGAAACGGTTTAAGAAGTAATTACAAAGTTAGGAACAAAATTCTCTCAGTTGAATATATTTCATCCGGCTATGAGTTAGAATACAAATTAATGCGTAGATTTAGTAGCTTATATTTCTAATCCGAAATGTTTAATATATATACGTATGCGTTTTAATACATACGCATTTGTCAATATATTATAACATAACATTTATTCGGCTAATTGCTATGATACTAGCATTGATTTATGTTGAATTAAGTTCGATTAATCCCACGTTTTGATATTACGTTTGATATTACCCGAATGTCACATATTAACGCGATATTTAATTACGACGAGTGCTGTGTTATACTGGTAGCAATTAAATCATTAACATAATCACATTATAATTTAATAATGTACATATAATTGAATTTCTCAATTATTTAAGTATTACTTTTGCAAATTGATGACTTATTACATAACTTTAACAAGTTTAATTTTTCATATTATTAGAACACAGAAATGAATAATAACTCAGCAATTATTAGAGAAATAAAAATGTGATAAAGTAACTCGGGAATTTTAAGAATAAAAAATTGCGAGATATATTGTGAGAGTTTTAAGTGAATGTTCTTGATGTAAATGCGCTTGCATAAAGATCATATCATTTTATTTAACGAGCTATAATTACGAATGTTATGCGATAAGAATCCTTTGCCATTTATCAAATTAATCCATCGAGCATTTGTTGATTTTCTGGGTAATCCTGCATTACTCAAATAACTTTCCCTTCATAACATATTTCTTCGCGAAAACCGATATTTTATTAATTAGTTGACGCAATACAAAGTGCAGAGGCATGACAAACACAACATAGACGAGGATAAGTTATTGCTAGTCAGAGTTTCTTATCGTGAAAAATTCTGAGAGATATGGGTAGATCAGTAATTATTTCTACTTTGTAAGAAGACAATTTTCTTTTCAAATATTCATTCTTCAGTTGATCTCTTTCTTATTCCCGGTTATGAGAATATATACGTACTCATGAATATGAGATAAATTTTTCGTTTAAATTACATGAGGTAATATTTTTTGTTAAATTCCTGATTTATTTTAATTTGCAGATGCAAGAAAAATTTTTACATTTATTTTAAGAATAATAGATGAAAGATAAAAAATAAAATTAGAGAAAGAGACAAAGAGGTTACAGAAAATATTATATCGACTTTTAATTATATACTGCTTTTGTGATTACGTAGAACATGTAAACTGAACAAATATAGATTTTACGAGCTATGCAGAAATTTAATATTTTTGATAAACCTCTAATTTTATAAATACAAAATTTTTTAGTAAAAATATGTTGGAATAATAGTTAAAAAATTTTTGTTTTATGAGCACACGAGAAATGGTACGTCCATAAATTTATCTTTAAAATTAAAAATTAAAAATTTAGAAATGTATATATGTATGTGTTAGTATATTAATTGTTATTATTCACGATTTATTTCTATTATTAAAATTAATGGCTCTGTGGTATTCAAGTTTTACGTACCAACAGAAATTTAAGCGCACTAAGGGACCGCCAGAGCTGAACGGCGGACTGTCACTGTAACAATAAATACGTTATCCGTTATCGTATTACGTTTGAGCGCGACAGCTGCCAAATCTAGTTAATCTTTCCTACTTTTTTCATGATACACGTTGATTTTTCTTCGTTGTGCAACACGATGCGATCTGTTCGAGAAACCAAGTATCTCGGAATGTATAACAAATATTCTACAAACAAATCGTATCGCGAAATCTTCTTTAAGATAAAAATATTAAAAGATAAAATATTATTTCTTATTAATTAAGGATGCAAATTTGAGAATTCGAGTGAATTATGCCGCTCACGAATTAATTCCTTTGAGTGGAAATTGGTATTCGCCATTACAAATCCTCAGAACGAGTTATGCGTTCCTAGAATCCATAGCATGCACTTGCCTTCTATTATTTGATCCTTTGTGCTTAGTAACAGCAGCAACTACCCGCAGTTACCCTATTGTTCCTCGGATAACCGGATAATCAAATTATCATATTATTCACCATTTCGCCGTATGATACCACAAAGCGGAATATGCGGATAACCATCTTTCCTTAATTAATATCTAATTGCAGATTTTCCTTAAGCCTCAGATTTTTCGGATATATTAGGAAAATGATAATTTCGCGCTCGATAATTTTAGTTAGTTCTCGTCACTTTACACGAATCTTCAACAAACGCACAGACATTTGTGCGGATTCTTTGCAGTTCAAACAGATTGGGAATAGTTTTTCGCCATTGATCGCCCCCACTGTACGCAGGAGGATCGACGACGACGTTCAAATCCCGTTTATTTGATTACCTCTCGTTTAATCGAGGCATTCGGCCCGAGAATGGGATTTCACCGAATCGTCCGTCGTGTTCGAGACCTGAGAAGCGCGTTTATATGCGGGAGAGAGAGATGCGATTAAGCTGAAAAATCGACTCGATTGAAAGCCACGTTTTTCGTCCACGAATAACGTCGACATCATTTTTCCAGCAAGAATAATCGTAGCCCATCATGTTAGAGTTTACTATCTCAACATGATTAAAAATTACATCCAATTTTTTTTTAAATAAATAAAATAAAAATTTCTCGATACGTTATGCGAATCTGTCTAAAAACTTGCGTGGATTTATTCTACGAATTCATTAAATGGAGAGGCTCTTTATCTCCGTCTATACTGCTGTAATGATAACAATTTATTAAACACAGCGCAAGGATTGTTTACACAATAATCTGAAGAGTCTCACAGTATCTTTTCCCTTTCATTCTTTCATTTCATTCAATAAAATGATAGAGGGGTATTATCTCTTATCGTCTATTTCTCGTTTACTTTCATGAACGGAACGGAAGCTGCAAATCCAAAGAGCTGGCGCATCGTCTTTTTAATTGGTTCGTAAATGAGACAAGTTATTAAAGAGAGAGAAAAAGAAAAATGATGATGAAAAGAAGAGACCAAACGAGCAAAGTCAGTGGAAAAGTTTGTATTAAAAATGTTAATAAGGAGGAAAGGATATCAAAAGAAGAAACGTTACTATCCTTTATCTTGTATATAAGTTCATTATCTTCCTTCGTATCAAAGAAATATTTTTAGAATTTGACGTTACAAAGAAATCGGTGTTATATGATCTTGATAAAGAGAATATGTTTTAGCAATTTGTTCTATAATAGTTAAACTTTTTACATATTTTCTTTAGTGTTAATAGGCATTATAAAAGGTCATCTAAAAATTATGTATGATAGAGATATTATTATAAGAATAATCTTCTAATATATATCTTGTATCACAAAATTATTGTACGAATATGACATATACATATTTTCGCGATAAATTCTGAACAAGATACTAATATATCCAAAAGAAACTAATCACAACACATCCAACACAATAATATTCGATAATATATATTGGTTACAGGAGCAATTTGTACACACTGAGAGAAAAAGTAATGAAAACACGCTCGCGCAATCTAAATAAACTTGAATCCGATTGTATCGGGAGTTGCGTCTTTATTCATGTCTCGCGATGCGCAACGCTTTTCGATAGATACTCTCGTCTTTGCGTAGGCGGAACATAACAACGATCGGACGAGATTAAATCCACTATGAAGTCGATCGCTGCAATGCGGCGAGACAATAATTTTTAGCGGTACCGCGACTCCGATTTTACCGCGAGCTTGCGCGATATTTTATTACCACTTCGGCAAACAAGCTCGGCGCTGGTTCTTTCTTTCTCTCTCTCTCTCTCTCTATCTCTCTCTGTCGGCGTAGCTACATGAATACACTGAGACTCGCGCATGGACCCGGTTTTGTCACGACGAAACTTTCGCCGGTGTCAAGGAACTTTCATTCAACTTCCGTACGCCCGTTGGATCGTGTTCCTGGATCGTCGAACCATCTAATAGACTTACACTTACACGGACGCGCGAGCGCGGCGCGCAAGTAGTTCAGCCCGGGGTGCGGTGCGCCTCGGCAGAGTTGATGCTTAGACGGTTCCTCTCCGACAAGCAGGTACTTTCTACTTCGTCATGTCGTAAACGTGATGCCTGTAGATGGCAACGTAAACGCAGAATGGGATAGATGGTGGCGAGGTGCGCGGCGTCGATAGTGCTTTATTGTGTACTGTATCTAATAAGCGTATGCGGAACTCCCTCGACTGCGGATCTTAAGAGCTCTCAATGCGTCATATATAGAGAGAGATTAACGATTCTCTTTCAACTTTGTTTAAACAGAGATCGCGATTTTCAATATTGCTTCTCTTTTCGATCGAATCTTCTGAAATATTTTGTCATATACGTCATGTTTAGTGAGTACATGTCATCGAGATATCTCGAAATATAATACAGTCGCAACACAATTCGCAACATTATTCGCAACGAAAACACAAACAGAGTAAAGCGCACGGGACGTAGCGTGGCACGATTGTATTTTGGCATTGAACGTCGCCGAGGGCCGTGAGTTAGCCGCACGACGTGTAAACGCGCGCACACCCTGGAAATTTGCAAGTAAATGGCAATTAATCAGTGTCCGTATGAATGGCCCGTTGCCGTTAATTTGTCATTTCGTGCCGCGACAATTTGCATGCGACTGTCCACCGGTCATCGAATTCGCTGTTGCGCCACGCGTGCAGCAACAGCCACCGGCCAGTTTCTGCAAAGCACTCTCGCATTTATACGAAGAGCTCTTAATATTCGTCTACGCGTATAAAGGGGAATTCCGATTACGCCCCGCATTCTTTCGACGTAAAAATAGTGGTGAGAGAAAGGGAGAGAGGGAGAGAGAGAGAGAGAGAAAGAAAATTTCTCTTTTATTCTTATAATATTCCTCTTCTTTATGGAAGATATCTCTTTTTCCAGCTTTTCGATAAATTTACGGATATTTGAAGCTTTACATTCTTTCATATATATCTGTCTCTTAAAGTCGCACAAATAGGATTTCACGCAATTTATTAAGTTTGCGATAGCACATATAATTTTTTTTTTTTTTTGTTTATTTAAACATTTCGCTCGTGTATACATATAGGTAACTATCGCGATGAAAACTTGAATCGCGAGATTAAAAGAGACGATAGCAAGAGAAATGCAATGAAAAGTTCTACTTTTGTGCATTGAGTTCCGTCCTCGTCATTCGCCTTTGCTTCGATACTTTCTAGTTCAAAAGGCACTTCTCCTTCCACGTCACCTCGCTGTCGCCATTCGTGTCGATAGTGAAGAAAATTTCGGAATACCTCGAAACTTTATCGGTACTCTTTCCGTTAGCCTCGAAGCGCGAAAAGCGCTATCCGCGGCACATGAACGGTTTCCCTCGCTCGGAAACTTTTATTTCGTCGTTCCGCCGACATAGACTACAAGAAAATCGAGAAAAAATGTGCGGTGAGGAGAAAAAAGTACGTACAGAGATTTGTCACTTTTTCAATGGCTACTATTTCTATTCGCAAACTTCGAAACGGCAAAATATTTTGTATATTCGAAAATGCGCTAATTTTATAAATGACATATTATAATTTATAGGGTCTCGTGCTCGATAGAATGAAATTATTTTTTTATTTGTTATATCTTTTACTTTTTTTTTCTAAAGAGAGAGAAAAAGAGATGACAATAATTATTTCCAATTTAATTTTCTGTCTACTTCGAACACTTTCGTAGGAAGCTGATTTAGATAGTTGAAGAAATTTTGTTTGCTCATAAATTTACATGGAGAATTATTCACTTTAAGTATTCGAAGGCGAAGTATTCTAGTTTTCTAAATCCGCGTGCTTGAACGCAAAATACCTTTCTCATCTTTGCACAACATATTTTCATATTCCGTCGTACTCATCTGAGTTCGCTTTTTACGTTTGCATTTTTGTCCTTGTTTTTTGCATTAAATGCGAAATATTCGATAAAATCCATGGGAATTCCTTAAATTCGATGACGAAGGAGGAGGAACTTTCGATGAATCGGCGGGCTCGGTTTAGCGAACTGTGGAAGTGAATTTCTTCTTATTCCGAAGTATTCGACTGTCGTCCCATGGCGTACGCGCAAGATCGATTCCCACCGTTTCCACTGTTGACTGCGAATGCATTCGATGTAAAATGCAGAAAACGATCAGCGCGGTATACCGTAGTACGAATAGCGGAATGTCAGGGGAAAGGATGGGACGAAGAGGGGAGGAAGGGAGAAGAAGGGGATTTTAGAGTTTGAGTTCGAGAATTTATGGAAATGTATTTTTCCGCGATGCGAGTGTTGGTTGGCGCGCATTTTTGCACGTTCCTTTACAAACACGAATATATTACCGGTCTTCAATAAAATTGTTAAACTAACGTTCGACTATGCTTGACTAATAACTGATCAAATCTTCCGATTGTTTTACATTATAATAGTATACTATAATTTATATTTCTAAATAAATATTCTATTTTAGCATTTTTTTTATTGCAACGTGATTGTGTATGTGTATATAATTTAATAAATCTTTCTATCGATTTGAAATATGCTTCGAAGAAAGATATAAAATTTTCGCAACGTAATTTTCTGTTATTAGTAAATTAAGACAGCCACCGCTCAAAGTAGAGAAGGCCGAAAATTTTTGATGCTAATTTTTCGTATCGTTTAAGAAATTTTTCGCATAAAATAGATAAATTATCATGCTAATTTTCATTTTCCTTAACGTTGTTTGCGTGCATAAACATAAACCATTTTCCCTATATTGCTTTTGTCGGAATATTCGCGCACTACTCTCCCGTATACATTAAAGCCGTCTAACTAAATTAATATTTTCTTGTAATGCATGTTCTTCGATGAAGAAACTTGCTTGTTATAATAATCCAGTTTTTTTTTTGTTTTAAATCTTTTCAAGCAAAATGATAATAAGAAATGTTTATAATGCAAGAATATTTCAATTTTATCAACTATAATATTGTTTCATAGATTTTTAATATAATTTTTTATATGTGTGCCTGCATATTAATTTTTATAATTAAAAGTACCAGTTTATAATGATTCGCGTAAATAATTTGCTTATTAATATGTTATCAATTACAGCAAATATTTTTTGTTTATATATAAATGTACAAATTTATATTAGATGTTAACTCTCTTTGAAGAATGAATGCATGCGATTAATACAAGTAGCATTAATATCTCCTTCGTCGTCAAAATAATTTTGCACATCCATTGAATTCAAGTTATTCCATGAAATGTCCGCTGCGCGTAAAGTCCGCGAGACTCGGTATCGTAAATTATGATATAGCGAGACAGGGATTGGGGCGAAATAGCTCGAAGTTGTGTGTAACAGGACGTGCACTTTCTAACTCGATTATTGCTTTCACCGTGATATGCCATCATTCCGTTTGAGCCATCCGTCCTTTCGAGAAAACTTTTCAGAAAAGAAAATCGGTTTGGTTTTTTTCAAGTGTCCTATTTTCTTTCTCTACAATTGTTTGATATATATTCTGAGTAATTAGTATAATAAACTGCTGCATCTCTCCTTTTAATTTCTACCACAATTTAAAGATAACTATTATATTAATTCGATAGTTAATTCACGTAACTACTATTCATTTATCGCTGTTAATCGCGGTATACATCCAGATGAATTGATACAATCAACACCTGCAAGGGTGTTATGCGCGATTATTTATGAATTTATGGTACCGTATCAGTCATGCTGTAATCGTACGCGGATAATGCGGATAAAATCTACATCGAAATGCTAAAGCACGCAGCGGCGCGCGCTAACATGCAATCTCTCTCGTCTGTTATCGGTTTAATCGATGTCGCTTAATACATTCGTTACTTTCGCGTTACATTAAATTAATTCCATTACCGGCGATCACACATAGAGAACGAAGAGGAAGGGGAACGGCAATCGTTGCGCTCTATTTGCGTCGACACGCATAATTTCGGCTTACTTACGCTAATGAAGGAGTACAAACACATGTGAAAACGCATATACACATTCAGATCCGTATAGTACCCCGGACGTTGGCCCTGAAATAATATTACCAGCGTTACCCTCAGCGGCGCCCTTGGGCGGATCGATCGAATTGTGCCCGGCACGAATTTGTTCAATCAATTCCGCGCGGCGTGATTCGGGCACGGTCCGTGCAAATCATTGTTGTATCGACGATAATTGAGCACGGCCACCTAATAAAGCGTCGTTTGGATCGCCGACTCTTCGTGGATGGCTTCGGGTCATGGCAATTACATCGGTGACTATCGTCGGGGCAACGCTCCGCGTGCGTACCGTGAAAACGGCGTACCAGCCAGTTTGTAGTATATGTATGTGTATATATATATATATATATATAATCCGGCGTTACGTTTACGCCAGGAATTAATGTCGAACTCGAATGGACTCGCGCGGTGAGGCGTGCGGACATAATCGCATTGGGGGCCACGACTAACGTAAGCCGAAAAGTTCATTCGATAATAACGCGGGCTTTCTCGCGACGAACTGTTATTGCTGAAGTTAATTTATGGCTCAGCGAGAGACGCGTTTAAAGCTTTATTGGAGGAACTTCGTTGCGCTTCGACGTTACGTCGCTTATGTCGACGCTATAGTCCGGGAATGAGGATCGAACAGCCGCGCTTTCTGAACTTTGCGATAAGTTAATAACGTAGGACGCGCAAAATCGTATGCTTTATATTAACGCTCCTCTACGATAGATCGGCATTATTCGTTTTAATACGAGCGAATTGTTATTCATGACATCGACGAAGCAAATGTCATCAATTATAAATTGATACTGGGTATCAAAAATTATACGAGAAATTGCATTGAGTTGCGATTGTAAGTACATTCGACAACTCTTTATTCGTGACTTATCGGTCTCAATTTCGACGAGAAAGTTCGTACAAGATCGATGATAGCGCGCATTCAGGCGATTCGTGCTTCCCTGTCATCTGTTACTATCAGTTGCAAATTAATCATTCAAGTATTGGTAATGCGAACTTTATTCTTATATTTAAGTATTACTTCCCTGTCATCTGTTACTATCAGTTGCAAATTAATCATTCAAGTATTGGTAATGCAAACTTTATTCTTATATTTAAGTATTACTCAACTTATCGCGAGATTATATGCAAGGTATTAAATTCAAGACACGCAATCTTCTTTTTCCTTTTTCCCTCTTCGTATATAAATATGATTATAAAAACTATCAGATATATAACCGCCGTGTACTAGAAACCGATGAAAACTTGTCCAATTTCCCGTTAGTCGGTGGCAAAGGTAAAGGTGCCTCAAAGAGTTCGCTCATGCGGCGAGGTCGGAAATGTTGACGCAACACGACGGCTTCATGCGGGAGTCGGATCGCAATCGCTAGTGCGTCGAGATTATTGACAAGTTGCTCATTCGCGTCTCGAACTCGACCTGTCTAAACGAGAAACTTTGCTGAAGACGCGGCAAGTTTCCGCGATCAAGAGGGGAAGAGTCGTCCCCGATACTCGACAGGAAAATCCGGAAAATCGAGGCGCGCGTATTCCGCTAGACTGTCGCGATCCCGAAACAAGCGGAATCGCGAAAGAGGACTCGTTTCGAGTGGCATCCTCGACGTGGATTTCTCGCGTCGGGCGTACATATATATACTCTACAGAGAGGAGAATTTCGTCCTGGGAATCTGAGATTGCCACGGTTATCTCGTTTCGCGGCGTCGGCAACATCGTGACGTTAAATACACTGACGCGACGCACATAAGTAGTAAAAGCGTTGGTGTTCAGACACGCGCGGCGACGGTGAAGTTTGCCGACCAGCTGTGCAAGAATGTATCGTCGTTATTTGTTCCTTAGTAGTTTCTTCCCGCATTTTCTTGCGGTCGCCCCGCTATACACGGTGTGCTCAATTTTGCACAGATAAGACCGCGCGACTAACCCGACCGGTTCTAAAGAAAAGAAAAAGTTGGAAGCGCGTAAGACTGAAATTCACGTGGGAGTCTGAGAAAAGTTTGTAAGAAAAAGATTTCTTATTACGCTCTGTTAGCCTTCGATACAAACCAATCTGAATCATTTTAAATGTTTCATGTAGATTGATTATCGATGGAAAAATTAAAGATGCTAACTTTGAGAATTTGTATTTGTATTTTATCTTTAAGCAATTAATAAACAATAATTCTGATACATTCGTATTTGTTTAAGATTTGTTATAAATGTTTCTCAAAAGTGGAAATGCATAATATAATTCATTTTTATATCAATTTCCTATTAATATCTAAGAGCAATAAATTCAGGATTAGAGTAATAAATTGATATTTAATTTCATTCGATTTTGATTTCTCGTAGTGTGAATGTCTGGCAAACAAAGATAAATATAAGTCACAAACTTTCTGTAGATACCCTAAGCAGTCCGTCAAACCCATTGTATCGCGATAGTAACTTCCATTTTCGATCGGTTCACCGTCGATTCTCAATATCGCTGTACGGACGGCTTAATGAAATTTTCGAGGGTTTCGATTCTGCCATAAATTTCTATCGCCGACAGCGATTTCGTTCGCTGATACACACAAAACCGGACAAAGTCGACGTGGAATCGAGAGAGAGAGAGAATACTCGTAACTTCATTCTCGACTCATCGTAATTCAGCCCACACGTACGACTCTATTTTCGTCGCAATGATTAAGATCACCGATTTATTCTATAGATTTATATCCGCGCCAAATGTAGTCGTATGTCGCTCGAGAAAAGCTCTCAAATGTTTTACGTGATTTCTATACATTTTGTATAATTCCAGCAATTTGTACGAATTTTCATATCGCGCAATAAACCTTAAATGTTGCTTGAAAAATATTAAAGCAATGCGGTTAATGTCGCGGTTAATGTCGGCTCGAAAATTATGTAAATTTTTTCACGAACTAAAATCTTTTAATATCCACACAATGCAGCTTTAATCTAAAACCGTAAAAATGCGGTCCTGTACATATCGTGTTGTACTTGTTCACTCAGCTATTCACATCTCCTACCCTCGTCGGATCCCCCCGTCATCCAATTCCCATCGTCCGCGGTGGTGCGAGAACTGTTCGAGCAAAAGCGATCGGGTAAATATCTTGCAGTGACGGTAAACGAAATTGAATAAACATTTTTCAGCAAATAGAGCCGACAATGGTACAAATTTAAAAGTCGCTGAGACGAGCACAGGTGGTTCCCCTGTCGCTGGAAAAAGCGCCGAACGGAAAAATTGCATTTTGCTTCCCCCTCTACCCCTCTTCTCTTCGAATTTCGTTCGTCTCTTGCATACTTTTCGCTCTGTCCCCTTCCCCCTCTGTTTCTCTCTCTCTCTCTCTTTTGTCCATCCATGCTTTTTGCACCGCGAGAACATCCCCATAAAGCTCTCTACCTGATCGTCGTCGTCGGTGATATAATCGACTTTTATACCCGTTATGCTTTGATTCACGCTGCGAATTATAGTTATAAATACTAATGTACGATCCAATTAATATATATGCGAATTAACACAATCTCTATATAATAACATTTTAACATGAGACGTGTAAATTTAAATTTGACGAAATTTCGGTGAAGAAATAATGCTATATGGAGCAAAATCGAAGCGCGGAAAATGCAAAATACATTGAATACATTGAAACGCGTACAGTGAATATATTTCCATTGCATTTATATAATTTCGCTCATTGTATTATTTATCATTAGATTTTACGATGCTAAAGCACAAGCAAAAAAAAATTTAAATTGCATATATTTTATTTTACTATATATTATATTTTATAAGACATTCTATTTAAACATTTAGTCGCGATATAGATTAGCAATAAAAAAAAATCGAGGTTAATTTTCTCAAAGCATGCCTTTATCATCCTTAGCTCAGAAGCGGAGAGCGTTTGTTACACGCTAGCGATCACGTGATCTTACAAAGATCTCTCGCGAACGGTCTTTATAAGAACTTAAAGAAGATATACGGATTGTTAACAGTACGTGACAAAAAATAAATAATATAACGATGAAATATTAATTGTTTTGCTTGAGAATGCTAGCCTCGTCAGACATTTAAGTTCGTGAAAGAAAGTCGTAAAAAAAGAGAAGACCGCGAATCGAGATGAAAGGAGAAGAGATCAAACCCGATTTACGATCAGCTTGTCTTGGCAGTTTGGCGAGATCGTTTCTTCAGCGTAGCGAGCGGGAGAACCGATCGAGCGCAACAATCGATTATACCAAACGATAAATTAGCGTCGAGTTAGTATCCGACGTGCTTACCTCAAGCGTGTTCCCGCGAATGCGATTGTCGGGAAATAGTTTCGCTATGCAAGACCGTGTACGTTGCGCATATTTAGACGGCTATGAATGTGAATGACCGGCAGAGGGTGAATTCTGGGAGATGTTTCGCTATTATGCAAACAAGCAACGGATTCAACTTCCTCTCGCTGTTACTGAGCTCGTTATGACTATTGACACCATTGTTGTAGTTCTTACGCTGAAATTAATTCTAGAATATATAATTAGAAGATTCTGTCTAATTATGGAGAAAGCACTGTTTCTAGCAATGTAAATGTGGAACATATACAAGTCGCAAGCTTTTGTGTATCTTTTTTATTGACAATATCGAGCCACATTTCATCTGGCGCAGATCATTCATAGATCGCATATTATGCAAAAAAATTTTTCATGAAAGTTTCAAATCCGTTCGTATCTCCTCCAAACCCGGGTCTTAAATCACGCCGAAGAATAAAGAAGATAGTGTCGTGAATCGGTTGATCTTGCTATGCATTTATGGATGTCGAACGTACGAAGAAAGCAATATTTTTCGCGCAGAATCCATCGTCGTTCTCTCAATCCGCAGACTTCTATCCCTCACATCCGTCTATCGCTCCGTCACGGCTCGCGTCTCTCTTCCTTTTTCTGTACTTCCCATAATGGTAGAGTCTACCATGACCGTCGATTATTGTCCCCGATGGAAAGCTTCAGGTGACCGAGTGCAAGTACACAGGAAAACACGTAGCACGGAAGTTTCCTGCGATTTCCCCCAGGGCCCTCAAATAATTCTACGTCGAAAGTCCTTCTGGAATTCAACCGTCTTTCTTAGGACGTCGAAGCAGTCACGGACGAGCAACGCCAATGCCCGGATTCTCACAAATTCCGGCTTGAAAATAAAATTCGTCTGAGTGCATTGAATTCTTCGACGATATCGCGAAGGCATGAGTGCCTTTCGTGGCAGTCGTTGAATTGTTTTTGCGACAAGCGATAAATAGTTATCGAGAATCGCTATTGAGAAGCGCGGGGTTAATGACCAAGTCTCTCTTAATCTCTTAACGTTGTTTCGAGGAAGCTAGTGTAACTAATCGAATCTCTTTTTCTCCTTTCAGAACCCAGTGAAGTACAAAAGTGGCGACGTTCAAGAGAAACCCGGAAGACAACGCGCGATTTATTTACATGCAGCAAACGCTCCACTCGTGGCACATGCGGAGAGACGCAAGTAAATTATTGGTTCGGCTTCGCTCGTGCTAATCGGCTTTTCAACGTGCGGAAAGTACGAGTCTTTATAAAGATCGTCGCGACCGCCCGATGGTGCATTAAACAGGAAATTTGTTGTGGGCGAAGGGGATGAAATAAGAAAAGAGCGTTGAAACATTCAGCGCTACCACCACGGACGTGCATCGAGCTTACTTATTACGGAAATCCAGTTTGTTGAAATGAGGCTTTGAAGTTTCTATCGCCTGCCGTACTCCACCCTCTTTCATTGCCATTCGTTTTTTTCCTGCGCCTGGAGCCGAAGAAAAGATGGGAAAGCGGAAAACTGGGTGGCTTCGCGTTCAGATGGTAGGGAGAAAGTTTAAGTGACTCATGGAGAGACTCTTTCGAAAATTCTTTCCGCGCTGTTCTTTAAGTTTCTGTTTTCCCGATGAAAGTGAGAAATATAGAGAGCGCGAAGCGAAGGAGAAAAAGAGAGAAAGAAGATTAGCAGCCACGGTCTCTCTCAAAAGCGTTATTTTTCATCCGTTTTCTACGCGTCGCGCGGTAATGCATTATAGTCAGTACACGAAGTAACACTCGTATCGCGATTCGTTTACGAACTTAAATTAAGTCACATAACTCGAGCCGTTAATACTGCGCAAGTTGATGTCGCGTACGCAAATAAATGCCATGAACAATGAATTATTATTCTTGTCATGCTCGGCAGTGAAAAGGGTTTACTTTTCCCATAAAAAGATTCAAGAAAATATTATTCCATAAATTTAAGAAAGGACATTATTGCACACAAATTTATGTGTGAATCAGTCTTGAAAATATTATTTAATGTTAACTTGTTCTCTTTTGCAAGAGAACATTTTTATAACGTTAGCCATCACTGTCGGCAAGAAAAGAATTTTGAGAGGTAACTAATATCGCAGGACATATTTCGAGCATCAATTTTCTCAATAGAATTTCAATCCACATTCCAGCCAGAACGATCGTGCCACGAAAAAATGACGAAAGTGTGCACGCCACGTATGATCGAGCGTCCCTTTGCTGGCAGAAGATCCTTCCAGGATATCATCCAGTCGAACGATTTCGACCGCGCGTCGTAATAAGGAATCGACAGTGACGAAAATCAAAGTGACATTCGTCGAATGAGACCGGTGAATTTGACTGACGAGCAAAGAAATGCGAAATCCGTCCCCCTCTAAATTATAGCTGGCGCGAAACTCCAGTCATGCATCCGTGGCGATTGAGTCTACGGGATTCGAGGACGCGCGTACGGAAAAAAGACCTTATCACAAAATTTCATTTTTTCCTAGACTCGCGCTCGTTAGGTATAATAATCCCAGATTCGACGAGTGATCGTAGCGAACGATTATAGTGGACGAAAGTCAGCGATCGCGAATTGGAAAACGTTCGAGAACAAAGTGTAAAACGTTTGGCATGTCACGCGCGTCGCGCAGTGCGTGCAAGAGAGATCGTCGTCAAGAGAGTCGTTAAAAGTATTTCTCGCCCTCTAAAAACTGTTAACTCTACCGCGAAATAAGCGACGAGCGGCAAATGCGCGCATACGTCGACGTATCCGGCGACAAAGCTGACGGCGGCAGGTCCCGGTGACTTCGTAGATAGAAAAAGGAGAAAAGGATGGAGAAGGACAGGCATTACAGAGCTTACGAGGGCTTCAAGCCGGCGAACAACGGCAACACCTCGTCTCTGAAGAGATCAACATCGGAACGGTCGAAGACGCATCAGTCTCGTCAAGTGAGATGCCTGTGCTTCGGTGGTGTGCCAGACAAGGCCAGCCAGCA
>NW_021851167.1:1096692-1125346 GCF_003651465.1 Formica exsecta
GGGTTTTATCATAAACCTTGGGATATGCGCCCTTCTGGTAGCCTATACCCTCCTGGGCAGCTTCATCTTCTTGGCTATCGAGGGCGGGGCCGACGTTGGTGTGCAACAGAGGATCCTCGCCACGACGATAGCCGGAAATCAGCATACCAGGAGAAACAACAGCGCTTTGCTGAAACAAGTAAGAAAAGAGAATCTATAGTTTTATATATATTTTTTATTTATATTTTTAAATTTTCTGACAACACATTTATGCATTATCTTTTTCATATGTGTGTGTGTGTGTGTGTGATAAATATTGTTGCATTTTTAATATTTAATTTTTAAAAGTAGGAAAATATTAAAAAACATATACATCTTAAATTTCTTCAAAAACATATTATACATTTATTATCGGAATGATAAAAAATTTAATCATAAATTGTAGATTATGAAAATCACATGGCTATGCGATGAAGATACATAACTGGACGATTGTTCTCGAGAGAGTTCTCGAAAAGATTATACTTAAAATATTATACATCTCCTAATAACTTTGTTAGCATATATGTACATACAGCAGCAAGTGCAAGATCGGAACAAGAATAATAGAAAGAGAATAAACAAGACTTGTCAATACTCTATGAAAGCGTCGCACTTGTTGTTGCCGCTGTCGAAAGACGTAAACCGCGAACTTGTTTTTTCTTTTCTTTCCCTCGAGGAGCGGCAAACAGTTTTGCAGGCACCGGCTCTCGATTTATCGTCACGTCTCCGGTTTCATTCCGCTTTTCTACCTGAGGTGACCTCAGTGAACCCGAAGTCAATCGAATTATCGGTGCGTTCTGGCGCGAGCGCTCGTTTCAACGAAGTTTTATCGATCGCGCTTCCTTTCCGCTATCCTTACACTTTAAAGGAAAAGCGTATTCCCCGAAGACATCAACACAAAGGATGCTGTCTGTTACTTCCGGCCAATAATAGCGACAACGAGTGATTGTCTCGATAGCAATCGGCCATTGACAAACGAATGAATATTCGCATTCTCTCTGTAAACAATTTGATCTTAATCGTCATAGCGATTTTAAATCGCTTAAACCATTGTGAAAAGACAATTCGAGTGCGAGACTAGATTTCTTTACGTTGTTGCGATCCAATGAGATTGCAGATAAAATAGTCGCAGTTTCATTCGCCCAATCATTATACAAGATATAAGCCGCGAAACATGTATTGTTACATGACCATTTAACATACGTTAATTAACGAGCGCACACATGTGACACGTGTCAATTGTAATCTTAATACTACAGACTAATTTTCTACCTGACAATATTTTGAATGTCGCCTAATTAATAACTCTCCGTGTGTTCAAGCTTAATCACGAGGCCCGAGCGAAGACCGTAGAGAGCATATGGCTAATCACGGAGCATTTGAACATTCTCTACCGTGAGAATTGGACGAGACTGGCTGATCAGGAGATTGCGCGGTTTCAGGACCAACTAGTGAAAAGGATCACGGAGGACATGATGGCAAGCCAGAATGCCGGGACTTATACCGGGAGTTCCTCCAGCGAGACCGTAACGGAACGCCGTGTGCCGGAGTACGAATGGAACTTTGCAAAGGCGTTTCTCTATTCTCTGACAGTGCTCACAACCATTGGTAAGTTTTAGATGTAATTAATTAATTAATTATACGTCGCACATAGATGTGTACACCATTCGCCCGCGCTTTAACACGCGCGTCTCCCGCTGCGTTCCTGTAAATGTAAACAAAATGAGATGTTCTGACAGATTAGAACTGTGAGATGAAATACGATGTTACATATTTATATCTCTATAACAGAAACACATTGCAATTTTTCTTCTTTGCTACGTTAAATTCTCTATGCGGTAATATATTTTTCCTTAATATTTTATTTATTATCTCGGGAAAAAATGCGATAATAATATTGAATCAAAATAAAAATTTACAATAAAAAATCTCTCGCAAAATAACAATAATTGAAAATATATCTATAAATTGCATGTTGTGGAATATATTTACAGCAATCTCAGTAATGGCATGATAAACAACGTCATATAATCAGTATCAACAAGCATCTGCGTCCTAACTACAAAGTGTACAGGTGATGTTTGCTTTCCTTGTGCGATTTCCTTTCCGCGCAAGCACTGAACGTGTATACGAAGGTATAAGCTTATGCGAAAGGAGCGCTAGCGCAGCAGAATATTTGTACGTAATTAGTAGGCTAGGAAGAGAGACACAGGAGAGGAGGAATGACATTGGGACGCACAGACGAATAATTAGTTGAATCAAATACTGCGTAAATTAACTCACTGTGCTAGTTAAAGGAATAATGCTGGGACGCCGAGAATGCCAATTATTTAATCCTTAATTAGATTTGAACATTTTTAAAAAAATTCCTTTTAAATAATTTATAAATTAATTTTTTATATATTTCTCGCGCGCATCGGTATTCGATACTTTAAGAGAAGCCATTTGCAAATTTAATTTCTCCTTTGTTTTGATCACTTTTTCTTTATTCGTAAGAAAAATGTGACCGTAGAGTTTCGCTGAAATTTTGCAGTGACCGTACAAAAACTTGATTGCATCGCAAATCACGAATAAAACAAAGGAAATTCTCTATAAACGAATGAATCTTTTCCGCTAAGATAAAATGGCAGTGATTGAGGCAAATTGCACGGTTTGCAAGAGAGAAATCATTACAAATCCAAAGTACAAAACATGTAGAATAATATGGTATTAATTTTTGGAACAAACAAAGTCCCACAGTATAATCCGCGCTAATTTAAATGCGAATCTGTTGGCCACTTAGAAGACAATGCCTCGCTTCGTTCTATGACGAGACCTCCGACAATTTCATTGCTTCCGACTTAGTAGCGCTCGATTGACGTCACGTCCGATCGTTTACTCTAGTTATTACTGAAACGGATTGAAATTTCATAAAAATCATTGGATATTTAAAAAAAGAAGAAAACAATGGGCAAGAACATTGAACGGCTTATCGAATTATCGATAGCTATATATACGTATACTTATTTCTTTTTTAATGCTTACTTAACTTACTCGGCAGATCCCAGATGACCTCGTTTATTGCTGATATTCTATACTATTCGCAATATTCGAATTGATCTAATTCCGCATAGTTCGTTTTATCTTGAATGATTTGTCGTTAAGCGAGAATAAATAAATTTAAAATAGGTATTGTATTTAATAAATATTCTTATATTATATATTATTATAATTTTAAATGATTAGTTTAAATGTAATTTAAAAAATTTTGGGTATTATGTTATTAATTATTATTTCAGTGTCGTTTTATAAAAATATTACGCAAGCAATATTTTATACCGATCTCTTGGAAATAATTATTAAATATAATTTTTATATAATCCTCATCTGCAGAATGCACTGAATCCATTTCAAACTCTCTTTAAATTCCACGTTTTATGCACATACGGAAAACATTGAATGACTAGGAAACTCCATGTGCAGATATCCTTTTTACCGAGGCGGTTTAATCATATGCTATGCCGCAGCTAGGTACTCGGGAATTAATATTTCGTAACCCGCGTCGACTCCTGTGTTTATAGAAACGAGGAATGGGAGGGAGGGGGAGCTAGGCGATTGATCGTTCACTACGAAACACGTAAAATCCCGAGGGTCGCGTGATACAACATCCGCAATTTTCGCCGGCGATGTATATAGGAACGGGCGTAATATGCGCATCCACGCGGTGGTGTAATCGCGACGGGGAACACGCGTGTGTCCCATGAATTTTAATATAAATTTTAGCGCACGTGTTTTTCGCGTTTGCGATAGATAGCGTACCGGCCATTCGACGGAAGATAACTTGTCGCTACGAGAAAGATCAGAGTAGTTATTATTATAGTAGTAGCGAATAATCTGAAGATCACAAATATTATTATTTTCGAAACTAGAACCCAGCGATTTGTATTCGATCTTGCTCGAGTATCCAGGTGTCTCCTGTCGCAATTTGTTGCACAACCATGACCCAGTGCAATATAATACCAACGCGACAGCCTCCTACGAGTTGAATTGTTGGCCAGCAACGGGATCGATAACGAAACAGCTTCCGACAGGAAAATGGCATAGAAAATTAATACGTTTTTGCCAAGTTTTCTCCCGTCTTCCTGCAGTGACCATTTCTACTTTCTTCGCGCATCACGCGTGCGTTGTTTTTCTAAATTAAAAAATAAATCATTTGGCCTGTTTTCTTATTTTCTTTTTTTTTTTGCATATAGGACCGCGAATGTACAATACAACTATCTGTCGTTAATCGTGGTTTTCTTTTATCTTGTTTTTTTCAGCATTGCATAGTAGTTAATTACGAGAAGTATCCCAGTACTTTTTATCGGCTTGTCCGAGCACGAAAATATTGTTCAGCGAGTCAGTTACGTGCCAGTAGTCGGAAAACTTCGTACCAGCATAATACTAAGCGGATGCTATCGTTCGTAACTTTCTGCGAACAAAAAAATAACCGGACATATCAACAGGAGAAATGAGAGGAAAACTTTTTCGTCGCGACATATACATTTCTACGCGTACTCAACTACGAGTTGAGCACGTAAAATTAACTCAAATAAAGTTTTAATTAGTATATGCAATCATTAAAATACAACTATATATGTATTGATGAATTAACATTCTTGTACTTGGGTCGTTCACGTCAAAATCGGAATGTTCTTCAATAAATGCCTACTGTTAAATAACTGTTAAGTATGTTTCACACAAAGTCAATTTACTTGTAATGTGTGATTTGTTTCTGTTTTAATTATGTTATACTATTTTAAAAATTTAAGCGATGCAAAAAAATCCAAAGTTTTTTCTTGCTGTGTCAATTGACAATAAAGGATTTTGTTTGTGAACAGCAGAATTTTTTGGAAACGTACGATTGTACGTTTTATTGGCAAAACAACGATGTTCTATTGAGAATGCGCAAACACATCATGGGGATGAGTAAACAACTCCAGGCACGTAAACGGGAGGCGTCCTTTTTTAGGACAACACTTTTCCCATTTTCTCATCGCGTTTGGTTGGCTTATCGTTTAAATTACGGTTAAATCTTGACACGAAAGTTTTGCCAATCTTTGCCCTAAGAAATTAGGTAAGGATTTAAAGACAGAAATAAATAACATCGTTAAAAACACGATGGATATTCTCGAAAAATAAATTAAAGTGATTTAACAAGAATTAAAGTAAAACATGTAGTTAGGGGACAAGAAGACTAGAAGAATATATGGCTTTTATGCTTTGTTAGTTTTTTATAATAATGCTTGAAAACAATAAATTGTTATTTTAATTGTTAATACGAAATATCGTAGCGTGCCAATATTTCAGAGATTATTGTACGCAAATTTGCTGCATCGTAAATTAATTTTCTGCTTCAAAGTCACATTTTTAATAGGAATTTGGCACGATAACGCAAATGTTCGTTTGGCAAATGTGTGGAAAATTGACTTTTTTGAACAAGCTTCTGCCAAGCTACCAGAATAATAAATATTACAAAATCAATTTACTTAATGAATTTATCTCAATTTTAGAAAATTATTTTATTGAGATCTGTTTATGCAAATTATAACTATTGTTGCTTCATTATAATCACAGAATTTGGTAAACTCGAATAAATAACTCTGTACAAGCAAATATATAGAAAACTTTATACATTATTTAAAATATATATCTAATGTGAGCAACTAAAAAATGTTTTTATTAGTTTCTAATTTTTTTCTTAAAAATGACATCTTTTTTCTCTTATTGTGTAAAATTTATTTTAATTTATATTAATGCTATTTCTCATATTATCTGTACAAATTTACGATATACATATATCATCATAAAAAAAGAATCACCCATTTTAAATTTACGTTGAAACAAGATGTTCTCGAAAGGCATAACTGCTTTGCAAGGACAACAAAGTTGCGCAGACATTCAATGTTTTAAAATTTTAATTCTCTCCTTTTGATTTTATATTCTTCGAGTCTGCCCTAGACGGCCCGTAAGTTTCCTCCGCTTTTCTACTTCATCCGTTACACCACTCTTGCTAGAATTTCTATCCCCGCTCAGTGGCGCATAATCCAGTTTACGTATCGCAAGAGACGAATCATCCGTTTGCATTTCACGATATGAGGTTGCATGAATATTTGGCCGCTTGCCTTTCCGCGGATAAAAGAGTTACGTATTCAGAAAATAGTTCGAGCACCATCGCCGCTGGACGGAGACCAAGGAGTAACACGGTATCCCGGGAACTGGACTGTATTCTCTAAAGATATTCCTCGCTTGATCTACTTATGTATCCTAATCCGCGTTATCCCCTATACGCACACATATACGAATTTTCCCATAGCCGTTTTCCTAGCGTTATCGCTATTCGCTTGATTCGCAACAATCTCTGTCATTTATGGCAAATCGATTCCTATTGTGAAAGCAGAGATATAAGTGAAGTAGAACATATAGGAAGATGTATATATTTGTCTATACTTCGTGCGACTCGAGTCTCTGTAAAATCCTTCCACTGATACGGAATAAAAAATTTTAAAGAAAAATAAAGAATATCATATACTTCTTTAAAAATAAAATAAATATTTTATATCTCTTTGCTGATAAAACACGTACACACGTGCCTTTTTTCGAGGTTCATACTGCTATGAGACTGAAGCGTTCTAGACCGAGGATTCCATTAATCATCTCGAATAATTACTTTTGCAGCATCCACCGATGTATTTCACGCGCTTGCTGCGAAAGTATGTGTACTCGCGTGTCAGTTGTAGTACACGAGACAGTAAGCTTCATTTCACAACGGACGCTCGGCTGTTGCCAGTCACATGCCACTGTCTTTTTCTGAAACATCCTCTTTATCTTCCCTTTTGGAGTTGTCGCAACTTTAGGTTGACCGAGGAGAGCAGACGTGATTTTACGACCGTCTTAATGACGGCGGAATGAAGGAGGTGGTGAATTTTAATCAGAAGATCCCCGTCGCTCTAATGGATTGCTAGGCGCGAAGGGACGCCGACTAATCACAATTTGTCGCCCGTTTCGGTTGCCCATGTTACCCGATTGGCATAGCTTACTCTCTGCTCATAGTTTATGCTTTGGATCAATTTTACATCGAATTATTTTGTGCAAGAATTGAAATTAAATCAATCGATTTTTATGTAATAAAGTATAGAAATAGAAATAGGTTGGAAAATACTATATAGTACATTTAACTGAAACATAGACTGAGATTTTTATGGAACATTGACTAGGGTAGTCCCTAGTCTATGTTTCAGTTGAACGTATTTAATATTATTCTTTGCCGTTATAAATTTAATAAGAAATCGTTGTGAATTTATAAACAAAGTTGATAGATATTCTATCTTTCCTTCGCTCAATTATCATATTATATCTCATTTTATCAAAATGTAAGAAATTTGAAAATTTTTACAGACATCCGCTTTGAAAGAATTCTTGACGATTGAAACGCGAAAATAGGAGAATATTTAGAATGAATCGAACTTTGACTAATAGCAGTACCTCTTTAAACTTGGTACCATTATTACAAGCTTCGAACGTAACGTAAGGATTAATCGAACCGGGGATAAAAACAGGCGAAGTGGAGAGGCGGAACGTGCGCGTAGAGTTCGAAAAAGCGGTAAGGAAGTCTCGGAGTGGCAAAGGGCGCACCTTACCACGTCTTCACATTGCACGAGATTCGAATCACGCCTGTCTCCTCCCTCGTTTTCCTTCTTCTCCTTCTTCTTCCTTCTTGGCGGGCAACTCGTTTCGATCCTTTCGGGCACGTCAGCCTTCTTTCAGACATCCTCCATCGTCTTCTTTACCTCTTCCGCCACTATCGCCCTGAAATTGCTATTTTCATTTTCTATTTTCACCAGCTTTCGCAAACGAACCCCAATAAAATGATGGTCTATCGTTGATTCTGGTTCTGCTAACGGAATCCGACTCTTGGTTTAATTTATACGTTTTATCTCGTGTAGCAATCATGTGAATGAGTGATACAAAGCTTTTTTTACATTTATATAGTGCATATAACATACGATATTCCGTAACAGGCTAACAACTGAAATAATGTTACCTTGAGCGAGGAGAAATATTTTCAACTTGTCTCTATGTTACGAAATGTAACATCGAATAACGCAAGTCACTGAAAACAGGATAAACAGAAAAGTTTCACGTTGAACGGCATCGCAATACTATTATAGTCACATACGTCATGACGTTTAGTATACGTATGAAGAATGAAATTTTCACACTAAAAGAAAATGTATCGCAATCGACGCCGAAATTCCGATCTCTTCGATTTTTCGAAGCTCAATAACTGTCGTCATATATAGCGCAGACTACGTGACGTTTTTGCAAAGACATGATCTTTGTTAGATGCACAATCATCAATAGCAAATGGTCATATCAATCGGTATCTTCGTAGTGGATATATCCAGCATCGATCTGTCCGTGCAGTACATACAAATGAAGCGAATTTTGTGTGCTAGGCGAATCGGCTTTGCAGATTTTACTGACGCTGCATTCTGTTCTATTCTACGTTTTCGGTACACAGTTTCGAATACATTGCGCGGAGAGATTCGGGCAACTCTCGAACTATATATACATGTATATTTAGCGCGCGTGCGTGCTTCCTGAATTAAATTGAATTTCTGACTCACCTCTTTCATTATCAAATCCGTTGGCGCATTCCCAGAATAAGAAACGAAACGCGATCGGCTTATCTTTCTAATCAAAGAGGTTCTTATTCAATAATTTCATAGAGTTTCCTGCGAGATATCATAAAGTTAATGAGAGAAACTTTCCTCGCGAGAGAGAGAGAGAGAGAGAACGCGGATATCGAGCGCCGATAGATCGACTTTCATACTGCAGCTCATTATCGCGAATCCGATAACCCGTTATTGGTGAAGCGAGAAGAGGAAAATAATGAAAGAGGGAGAGAGAGACGGTATAGCCGGCGCGCAGGAAATGTTGTCACTTTTATTTCCCATTGCGTTTCTCCCCGAGAGAAATAGCGGCAGTTCTCTTACATAGCAATGGCGACGATAGTGTGTATCCCCCAAGACGTCGACGTCGAATGCCACGGGAAGATGGATATCCTCTTTTTCTCTTCTCTTTCTTTCCCTTCCGCGCATCGCGGAAATGGTAATATATACGAATGATCGATCGTCGCTGGAGTGGAATCGGGCACGCCTTTGGGATATATTTTTTAATCTCGTTGCGGCTCGCATAACGTTCTCCTGTTCTCTCTTTTCCGAGCTCGTAGATAACGTTTCGATATACATTTGCATATTTACATATTTCCTCAATAATTCATAAATTAGAGAACTAGCGTAAAGGCTGGATTATAAATATGAGAAAATTACTTGAATCTAGACGACAACTATCGGTTGTCTAACGACATTTAAAGTGGAAGTTAAATTTTGTATATAATCGATTATTCCTTTATACCTATATTTACTACCTTATTTTTGCCTCGTATCATTTACGATGGTATAAACGGAAATCTAAAGTTGGCGTGCTACGTTTGAATCTTTCTTCGCGATGCACCATTTTCTTTCATTTCCAACGTGTTTATCGGAAGATAATTTTATAAATGACCGTTATATACATTATGTAATATATTGAACAGAAATACATGTGCATTTCAATCTTTAATAAATCAACTTTATACTTGTTTAGCTTTCATGAAATACAATCAAGCAGTTTTATCGAGAGAGAGAGAGAGAGAGAGATACAATTTTGTTCAATTATCAATTCCGACTTTAATACATATACATTATGTTCGTATAAAGAAGCGCCGAGAAATTGCGCAAGAACGATAGAAAGAAAACGGAAAGCGAGAAAACTCGCGGCTGATTAATGCGTCACGCCTTTAACGGGAAAACAGAGAACCCGCGCACAGAGACGTAGCATCTTTCCCCGTGTAGTCCTTCCTCTCCGGCGCAGCGAATATCTAATTACACTTGGAAATTATTTTTCCCCTCGAAAAGTAACGACCCAGTTATGCTGTTATTATTAATGTCTGAGTTGCACGGGCGAGAACGACTTTCGAGCTATCGCGCGGGCCCCATAAGACAGCATTTGTCTTCTAGATTATACGCTCGTTTCTCGCGTACGCGTCCTTTTTCCCCTCGTAACGTATCGAATAATGCAGCCGCTTATGAATAAAGAACTCGTGAAAATATCGTGCAATAAATTACCATTAACATTTCACGATACAATCCTTTTTTTATCTCCCGACAAGTAAATTTAGTTGAAAATTTATAATGTGATAAATAAATTTAATAAATTTGATTTGAATTTTTAGTTTAATTTTTTCTTAATTACAAGAGACATAATCGTTCTCTTTTATATGATAATAGCCCTTTTAGCAGCCTTTTATCAGCGAAACGTTAATACAGTAACGTATATGTTCTTAATATAAAATTGGATGCTCGGGCAAAAAGCGTATACCTTGTCCGGTAAAAATTCTAATCGCGTTTAAAACGTGGTATGCATATGTAGCCGCGAACGTATTATGTATTCTTTTAGCCGCTCCATATTTCGGCATAATCTTCTCAATAAAAACTTCACCGCGTAATCCTTCGTGTATACCGCGTGTGTGAACGTATCTCGCAGTCTACGACGGTTCGCGTGTTGATCCTTTTTAAATCCATTTACGACAAGGCGGCCGCATAAATTCATAAGTAATGAGGAAATGCGCCGAGCGAGATAGGAACCGAGCGGAACGACAGAAAGCAGAAGCGCGGACCTAGCATGTGCCTGCATACGTTTTCTGCTGCACACGTTGCTGCTTACAAAGGCACTGCTAGCTGGCATCTATAAATCTAAAGCCGGTACTTGAGAGAGATAGCGTACAACGCGGACGAAATTTTCGGACATTAAGTAGCGGGCGCAAAATGGATTTTTCATGTTCTACCTAAAAATTCACGTCTAATGCAAAACAAAATATCAAGAGTCATTTCCTAGCTAATCTGTTCTCAAGTTCATTACAAATTTGTTAGGGGTATAAGTTATTAACTCCGTAATTTTGTACTGTTAGCAATTTTATTGTTATGCGAATTAAAGACATGTATATGGGTTAATGAATCGTGTCTATTTGACACGATAGTGACTCCGGTTTGTCAGTTATTTTTCTCATGAATATTTTCTTGGATAGATTCTGTAGTACAATGTTTGTCTTTGGCTATTCTGAATTAGCTTTCACGTTGCATAAAACGATACAACATGGTAGCCGATAATACATAAACTGGCTTTTCTCTCATGACGCACGTTAGTACGTTTTGACAACGTTAATTTTGCTGCCTGTCGCTCGCAGCGCGTCATCGCACGGTTTTAATTGCGTAATTGTTGCCTTTAACTATCGTGTCAGTTGCGACATCAAGTTGCGACCTGTCGGATGAGGCTGCATTAATTATCCCCGCCGTCGCGGATAAATACAATACGTCCACTCGATGTTACATTATCATTATGATCAATCGAAAACCACCGGTCTATCAAGACCGCAGTTGCAATCGCTGGTCTTCTTGACTCCGTTCGATTACATGCAAGGTAACTTTAAGGAACACACGCTTCGCTGTATTTGCTTACCGCGTACTACTTTGAAAGCGCACTTCTAGCGTAAAGTATACGAACAACGTCCACGCTCGCGGGTGTTAGCTCTATCAACTACTCGTGAGTATTGCTCTTCGAAACTCTCGCCGGGTCCGAAGTTGAAACACGAGACAAGCATTCGGTCGTCGTCATCGTCGCCAAGCAGTTGAAAATAGAAGGTACCTAGGAGTAATTAAACCCGCTAATGCAAATGGATAGCGGGCGGCGGCGAGAGCGTAAAAGGAACGGTGGAGGCGAACTAGAGAGGGAAGAGACTCTAGGCGGAGAGCGTCCTGAGCAAGGTCTGCTCTCTGTGAAAGTTGCCTAGGCGCCAGTCTCTCGCACGGTTACGGCACCGTTGGAAATATAGGCGAAATATGCTAAGAGCTAACCCGAGGGAGCGCTCGCGGTCTTAGCATAACAACGTCCTGACATTCGGTGCAAAACTTCTGAATATGCACGAGACGCTCAGAATTAAAACGAGATCCACATCGCGTTCTCCGCGCGACCGATTTAAGCACGTACTTCCTCCATTTACGGATGACTACCTATCTGTCTCTCTGAGGGAGAAGGTATCGAAAAATATCGGCGGGGAATGCGAATCTTTCGGGGTTGTTAGAGCAACTCGCGTTTGTGTGCGTCCAATTTCGACGAACGAAGGACTCGGGGACCGTGAGCAAAGTTGTTAACGATCCGGCGTTGCGTGCGAGTTCGAGTTTCCAACGGATTCATTTGTCGTGTGGGACTTTGGAACGAGAGAGCCGAGTGAGTTAAGCTTCGAATCGCTACGAAAAATGGTAGGATGGAGTGTACCGACCGATAATGTGTTGTAGAAATGTTGCCGTTGCATCCGCATGCGCTTGTATTGTCCTTTTTGTTGGCAGAGTTGTACGTTGTGTATGTATCAGATACATTTGTCGAGCTTGACAAATGTACAGAGAACTCCATTTCTCGTTACATCATTACTTTCTCGTTATAAGTTTTCTCATTTGCAATGGGAGACATCATGTAAACATTTTTATCAAAAAATGTAAATCGCACATATTGTGATCACGCCTGTTTGTATTCAATTTTTTATCAATTGTGTTATATTTTATATGGTTTGCTTATGCCAACTTATATCTCCTCAAAAAGTAATTAACTTTTCTCTAACAAATCGAAATCGTTTACCACGCGTATCTCTTTGTATTTGCATCCCGAGTATCCTGCTCTGTCGTGGTTAGATCTAGAAGGGATACGGATAAGGTGATAAAATTATATGCGCGCCTTAATCTAGCCACGAAGAAGCCGAAGAGAGACGGCGGTTGCGTAACATCGGGCTGTAGACCATTAACATGGCAATGGTGGTTGTTACGGTGGTCTTGCCTACACGAACGAACGACAACTTTGTTTCTGACAACGAGTACGACCATCGAGGACGAAGAGAGAAGTTGTATACCCGGGAGAATACATTAAGAGCGTAATCTCCCCCTCCGTTTCCGGAAAATCACCTGACTGCAAGAGCGGCACGATTGACATTTTACATTACAAATGGGATATAAACGCTATTTTTTACACATGGATTGTACGCGTTGCGATGATTATTCTAAGTATTATTATATCAATCTGGCATAAAATAGCGTCGCGCAGTCGACATTGAAACAATAATGCAAATGATGTTAATTCGTTTTGCGGATAACTTATTAATGAGACAAGTTGAAGATAATAGAGAGTGATTGCAAGACAGAAAGAAAGAAAAGAGAGAGAGAGAGAGAGGAGGGGGGGAGAGAGAGAGAGAGAAGAATAAATATAATATTAATATTAATAACGCTGTATTCATATAAATTAATTAACTGTATCTCACCGCATTTTTTGTAGTAGTTAATTTTTGCACAATACATACGCAAATTCCCTACTGGTTATAGATAGACTCAGAGAGCGTAAGTTGAAACAGTGTAGTATACGCAATCAATTTAAATAATCATAAAATTGTCGATATATAAGCGCGCACAGTAATTTGCCAGTTACCCGATAAAATGATAGGTAAAATATAGTTATTGCTGGCAATAATGTATCGATATAGCTCTTTTAGAGCGCGATAATGAGATTGTGCGAAATTCATTGTTTTATTTCGAACTAATTATAATCGATGTCGGATGTAAGGCAATACCGCGCTATCAGTTTTAGGCGCGTATAACTGGTCGATCGAAACGATAACTTTTCCCCGTACACGTCATTTTATGTCGTCATAAAAAAACAAACGTCGAGCCTGGCATTCTCTCGCCGATGGGACTCGCTTATGCCCCGGTGCGTATATTTTGCATTAGATTGAGAAATCACTATCGACTATTCAATCTGCAATTTACTGACGGCCCATAAAAACACGCGTCGGAGACGAAGCCGTCGAAAGTTGCAGCGATAAAAATTGAATGACGTTACTAAAAAAAATATATACCCATCCTCCTTTCTGTCGGATTGCGAGATGTGCGGAAAAATCGGTCGCGCGCGTTCGCGTAAACCGCGTAGCCACGCTCCAAATGAGTCAATCTGCCAATGACGCGACGATGTTGATGCACGGCAAGCGACGAAAAAGCAAAAAAAAAAAAAAAATTTAACGGTGTCGACACAAAGCCGCTTTCGTATTCCTCTTCCCGCGTTGCGACGATTAAAAAACCACCCTTTTATCGGTGTTCCATCGAGAGTTTATGTTTGTACTAGAGCGCACCTGACGGGCAATGTATTACCACCTGTGCCGAGTGTCGGATCTAAAATAATTTCGCATTTTTTCAATAAAAATTTATTTCCCCTGCCGCGTGTCGGATGCACGTATGCGCAATCAAAGCGACGGATAACATCCGGCTCGTCGAACAGTTCGAAATTATTTACGGTATATTTTTAGTACGAATCCAAGTGTGTCATCTACTTTGAATTTTATCGAAACTGTATGTCGATCCAATATGATTCAAGAAAATACGATATCATTGATTTAACAAAAACTCGATTGTACGTTTCGAAATGCAAATTTAAATTTGACTGGAATTCGTTTAGTTGAATAAATTTCTTTGATACTGATGACGTGTTGAAATATCAACGCGTTATTTTAAAACAAAAGGATGCTAGCAAAGATTTTATCCGCGAGAATCCTTTAAATACAAGTGTAGAAAACGACACACCAGACAACCTTAAACGTTTTCATTGATCCCTCGCGGTCGAGCGGACAGATGCGGTTCGCGGCTTTCGCCACGCTGCGTTTACTCCCAATTCATTTCCCGAACCGCAACAATCGACAGAAGTGTCAAGGCGCGATGCCATCGATAGAGGAAAAATCGAACGCAACCCCTGGCGGACCTGATATAGTTCCGCGAGACGCTCCCTTAATACAGCGATACAGCATTTGTTGGAAGTTATCTTGGTACCCGACCGGAAGTAAACTCTGCTCCTTTTTTTTTTTTGAAAACGAGCCTTTTTTTAACTTTTGCAGCCGTCATTTCTATCCCTCGCCATGGTCGTGTCATAGTCATTTTTGTTCTCCGAATTTCTATGGAGTGACCTATATATTACACAACTAGAACTAACAACGTTGTCGCGAGATGTGCAAAAAATAGAGCACAAAAGGAAGATATAGGAGATAATGTGTGAATGACGCTGCGAAGTAACGACGATGTCAAAGATGATGGAAGAAAAAACGGGGGAAACGTCGGCACGGCAGATATGAATGGACTCCCCGTTGCGCGATAATAATTCGGGAATGTTTCGCCAATGGTTTGCCGTGAATAACTCGCGGATCCCGTAATTACCTGTCCGATACAAAATCGATGTCAAAGAAAGACTGGCAAGGGAGAGGAGACGTGATCGAAAACGCGCTCTGTAGCCGGGGCGCGCGTGGAGGGAAAACAGGGGGATGTGGTGTGGGCGCGATTTATTATTCCGACACTCGCGCCCACTCGCTGCTTTTACGATCAACCATATTTCTTGCCGTAAAGATTACCGAAGTGTTGGATTCGAAAGATTGATAGCGCTAAGTGTTGTCCGACGAAAACAGAGGAGCCGCGTGATGTGGGCGCCCTACGCCAATAACCATGTGTTTCGTTGGCGGTTAATTACTCGATAAAACTCGCGCAGGTTGCCTCGACATACGTTATTCCAGTCGCGCTGGCTATAAATACTATAGAGGTGTGTCTTGGCAAATTAATTGGCATTTCATCAGAGAATAAGACAGTGTCTAAAGCGTGAAATTAACAGGAGTGCATTGTACATAATTATAATTAATGAGAATCTGCGAATCGTATGGAAGTGATTTAACACATAAATGCCGTGTAATGAATGCTTAATGAAACAAATATACATATATATACATACGTACATACATATGTATATATGTACAACACAGATTAGATTGTGTAGAAAATTACGTATTCTGAGTTATTGGATCTTGTTTTTGCGTGAATTTACAGAAGCAGTTGAAAATAAAACAATAAAATTGAAATTGGAAAATAATATCATAATGCATCAACGAATCATCCATAAAATAAACTAAAAATATAAACACAATTAATCAAATAACAATGGATGTACAATTTCAATGTACATTTCCTGAAGCAATGATCTTGGAAAAAGTACACGATCGAAGGGAAAACTTTTTCCGAAGTTTTAAAACGAATTTCACAACCAATTTAACCTTCTACTGATAGGGCTCTATATAACATCGAGGGTTGCACGTGATCAATAATCTCGTCTTTCAAAATCAAAATTATGCGAAGGTCTCTGGATAATAACGCGTGAAAATAATTAATTTTAAAGTAAGGGAGATGAAATTAAAGAATATTTATATAATTAATAAAAGAATAAATTTTTTGATTAAATTGATAACTCAATGAAAATTGAAATTTGTTACATGTTATACGAAGAAAACTTTTCAATGCTTTCATGGTATCGTTATTTTTCTTACGGATTTCTGATTTTCTTCGTTATTTCGTATAAAAGAGTAAAAATATCTCACATAATTGACACTCTTTTCTCTCTATCTAGATCCTTGATATTGAAAACACTGATCTGTTCGCGCGCAATTTCTCTCTAAATATTATTTTTGCTATTTTCTTGACTGAAATACAATATTTAATTTAATCTTGCGAAATTGTAATCAAGTATACTGCTGTCAACATGATCAATCTTGTGTTTCATTGACAATATCTTACTTTTACTGTAGGTATTTACTTTTACGGTATTTACTTTTGTATAAGCATATTCCGATTCGTAAAAGTATTCTATTTAAAAAAAAAACATTGTATATATAAAATAAAAAATCTCTCTATATATTTTTACATTTAATAGTGCTCTTTTATATAACGAGATAATTAAAATAAATGTACATATATGAATTAAATAAGAACTAAAAATTAATATATTATTAATATCCATATCATAATATATATATATATATATATATATATATATATGTATTATAATTTTTTCCTGAATATATCTTGTAAACAGGTGTGATTAACATTTCCACATATATTATTTTACATAAAAGTTATATTTAATGATGGTAATAGTGAAGTTTGATAACCAGAGGAACAATCTGATAATCCGCGAATTCTAATTCACTTTGAATAATTTTCAGGAAATATTATTGCAATTTACTTTATATTAATGTATATAAATATAGAATTGCATATATGAAACCAAATATCTCGGCAAATGGGAACCGGAGATTTGATTGATATTCGATATTTCACCCTATATGTGATAATTCTCTGATGTGTTTGTACGTATGGCCAATTCGTATGCACATTTATACGTAACTCTATATCGTTGTATTATTATTTTTTTTTAATAAAAATAAATGATCAATATAATAAAAAATATCCAGGGATTAAAGATATAATAATCTCTTGTTCTTTTCTAATTATATATATATGTGTGTGTATATATACACAGGATATAATTTTCAAAGAATATTATTGCAATTTACTTCATATTAATGTATATACCTGAAGAAAAATCATCTTCGAATGATCTTAAAAATCTGCCATTAGCAGGTGATGCTAGCAGCAGATGGAATATCCTGTATATATGTACATATGTATGTATGTATGTACGTATATCTATAAGACATTGCGTAAGCAGCCAAAGATAACTACGAACGGCAGCAAGAACCTTCAAGCTTTAATAACGCTTGCTGAGCTTCGTCATTGCCATAAAGATTCAGCAGACGGAATACTGAAAATCACCGTAGTTGCAGTTGCAATGGCATGTTTGCCGCAGGCAAATATCCTGAAAATCCTTGGCGTGTCGTTATGTCGAAGGATTCTGTTGGGATATGGCGTAAAAGCGAGGCAAAGCCAAGTAGAGTGCTACCATCTTTATTTCGTGACACTCGAAAGCCAGCTACGAATATTATTGTGTCGTACGTACAATGTTCAAAAATGCGAAATATTTGTAGAAAATTTTTCCAACTGATATTTTGCTGCGCATGTGAAATTACGCGAAATAACCAAAGTATTCTCCGAAAGCAATTTTAGAAAGAAATATGAAGCAATCCAAATGTATAGAAAATCAAGATGCCTTGTCGTCTTGTATTCATTTTAATATGTCAAAATATATCTACGAGTAAAATATATAAAACATTTCTAAAAGATAAGTCTTACATGAAAATTTAATAATTTAAATGAAGGAATAAATAGAATTAAATATTGTAAATCTAACGTTATGTTTACAAAATACGTGTTTCGTGTACACGGTTATAGTACTAAATTGAAGAAGAAATTGTATCTTTCAGTTACGATAAATAGGCGACACTTAATTTCAACAGCGTTACATTTACACCTCTTATCTGGTATGCTTTTGCTCGCAGGAGAATGCGAAATGAGTGGCACCGAGCAAACCAGACTCGCTTGACAGTCGAGATAGATTCAAAAATTAAAATCACTCGTGTCGGTGCATACGTACAAGGAGGAGGACCGTTAATTATCCTCGGTCCATTATCTCGACGGTAAAGTCGCGGGCGACCCGACCGCTTCCGTTTCCGACTTTTATTTACGAGGCTGCTCACGCGACAGATAGAAAAACGGGCGTTCGCAAAAAAGAGCCCTTCATACGCGGGCTAATTCGCGGACCCTTTCTTCGACGCCGCTTCCCGAATTGCCACCTTTATTACTGTGGCAAACAATGCAGCAGCGATTAAAACGCTCCGCGCATGTATGGCCGATGTACGTGTATGTATATGTATGTGTTACATGCAACGAGTACAACGCGTTCCCGATCGAACGGAGATTAAATGTTCATGACAAAAACCCGACGAGCTTTTTACACGTCTTCGTCGCTATTTCATGATTATTTATGGCGCGAATATATTGCACGATAAATGACATCGGGACGAAATTGAAAAACTGACAGGAGTTCTTTGACAGATTACCAGTAGACAGAAAATAACGTGGTGTTCGTTTAAACAAGTTTTCGCTTAAACAAGTTTAGTTAGGATGTTCGTTTAATTGGTTTGATTACTGTTTGCGTTTGTCAATTTATTGCCGTATACATTTGAGGGAAATGATTGTAACTCTGCTATGCTTGTGCAATATTTTTAAACCGCTTGGCGAAATACCGATTTACGTAAATTTCGGAACAGCTAAAACGTTTATAAATGTGTAGATATTTTATGTTTTATTATGTGTAATTAACGCGCTTGTAGAATAATTTTATAGAGAAATGTGCACCGTAAATATTTATATTGTTTAAGAGCAGATGCAAAATTTACAAAATTATGACATTTGTGAAATATTTTATAATTATATAAAAAGCATTTTATATATAGTCTAACTACACATACATTGTTCCTTCAGAGAGCCTGTTCTAATTTCAATATGCAATTAGAAAAACAATTACAGTATAATACCGCGGTCGTAGATCGCACTCAACTGCAATTACGCTTCATCGATATATGCTTATTATTAGGCGTGCAATTCTTCTCATCTGCATATTGGCGGGTACAAGTAATCGATGAGCTCCGCGAATATCTAGCATCCAATGAGCGTTGCAATAAGTCACCCGCATCGTTAAATCCAGATAGGATATGCGGTCATCATGGGAGATTGAAATTTATGTACGTACACGATCGAATCTCATGCACGAGACAAGCTGTAGAGATGAGCAATAATTAATATATGCTGAATACTATTTGTTGAAGCGACCAAGCAAATGATTACGCTCTTGCTGTAGTATGTCCAATATCCAAATAGACTAATCTAATCATTTACCATCGCATGGCACCTCCACACCGTTTCTCAGTAATTGTATCTTTACGTTAACATTAATATCTCATGTATTGTGAGACGAGTATATAATAACAGAATCTCATTCTTTCCGGGAATCGCCACTTCATTAACGGAAATTTAATTTATTATATTTCCAAAATTTTTGTTCTAAAAAATATATATTTTACCAAAAAAGTGTAAAATCTTTCTTATTTAGCAGAATATATTACACTTAAATTTCGTTTTTGCAAAAAACATGCATATGAAAATCGCGTTTATCAATTATATTTCCGATCCAGTTTCTCGATTCGATAATTTAGCGTAGAATTAATCAAAAAATGATCGTAGACGATTCGATTTTCCATTTTCACGAATAATCAGATAGAGGACCTTCGAGACTTCCAGACATCCTATAGAAAATGCGAAAGGCTCAAACGACACGTCCTCCGAGTGAAAGAATATTTCCGAATGCACGCCATGAGAATTCTTCCCATAGTTTTCTTTGCCTTTGCGAAGAATTGAAAGCCATCCCTATGAAAGTAATTCTTTACGCGCGCGTTTGAAAGTTGTATGATTTAGGCGTCGCGTGACAGAATATTCGTCAAATATATATGGCACTTGTGTGCCGCTCTCTACACGTGGAAAAATGTAAAAAGTTTTAACGTGAATTTGTGACACGAGGTAGCGATAAGAGAAGAAGTGTGTGCCATATAATATCGCGACGTGTCGTCGAAATATAAATCGTGTGATTCGAAACAGAGCGCATACGCTTAACACACTATTGTAATGACATAGTGCGTAACGATTAAAATTTCCATCCGAAAGCGCTAGATCGCACAGACTGATTTCCATACCATATGATCTCTTACAAACGCATCAAGTGCCGATTGGATCACAAATCATATTGAGTATGTTATGCATTAATCATCGATCACGCAAAGTGCGCTTTATCTTGTCTCTCACGCGGTGCGCAATGAACATTTGTTATATAATTCATTGATTCACAAACTACATCTGCAATATAATATAATCAATAAATAATAGTGTAATAAAAAATTGGATGGGCAATATATCCCTGAATATCCTGAAATACTTTCATGCCATACAATTATTTACTGATATAAATTTCGCTCTATCTATAAAAAAGATTCGCAGAACATTTTGTTTGTGCGTACATATATATATATTTATTCAAGTTTAATTGTATTTTCTGCCTGAATGTATGCGCAAATGCATGAATTACAACTGAAAAGGATCTTTACATCTGACAAAAGATTAATCAGTTAATCTCGTTGATCTCTATATAGTATAGAGAATTGGCGTTCGTTTGTATAATAGCTTGTCGTTTGTCCATAGCATCGCTTTTCAAACATCATCGCGGCGCACGGGGTCGTATTGTTAGGGTACTAAAAAAAGAGAACCAATGACGTCACGGTCTGCCAAAAGATTACAGGCCAGTGTGCCAGCAAGCGACAAAAACACCCCAAAGCAGATTACAACCCCCGGTAACACCGATGGTAGCATATTCCATTTGTACCTGTATACGAAAAGTATCATATGTGTGCGTTCACGCTTGTGAAACGTATGAGACGACTGTTATTTGCTGGTGGGATTATAATCGTATGAGCGTATATGTATGTGTGTGTGTGTGTGTTCAATATGTGTTCAATATTTGTATGCCGAAGTGTCGCACAATGTCATGATCGTTTAGAAACGTGCCCGTGTATCGAAGTTGTACGTGTATATGAGTATCGAACGAGCAAGATAGACATTCATCTCTCTGTGTGTATGTGTGTAGATCTCGAATCTCTCTATGTTCGGGCATTGTAGGCGCATATGTGGAGGCATGAGAAGCGAACAAAGTGGACGTGAGATCATAGGCGTACGTGAGTGGAAAATCTGATGGACCGAAGCGTAAAGGTAATCGTCCTGGAATTAAGCAGCCCGTAAGGGATTAAGGCGTATATATAGTCAGACAGTTTTGTGCTCGCGCGCTTCTGGTGCAACGTTCCTCGACTGTTGGGTCGAGGTATAATGCTGTACAAGGGTGTATTCGGTGAGATGAGAAGAAAGAGAAGAGAAAATCATTCGATCATGATTTCATCGAAATTCTTTTATAGAATTGTTTCATATTTTGCGACTGACAATTTAAAATATACTTTATGATGTACGCGTCATTACATATGTATATATTACATATGCAAGATATAATATGCAACAAAATGCTTTATTCAGATTTTGATTGTTGCACGATTAGCGAAAATGACGATAAGTTATAATAAAAAAAATGTCTAAATAAACAATATATAAAAGGGGAACAACGGTTCGATGCAAGTGAAAGACAGTCGAAGACAATTTTTCACGTGGATAGCTCGGTGTTTGGAGAGCTTTGTGTCAATCCCTGGAATAAAAGAGTTCGCGGGAATGGACGTAGGATTTTCGAATTGTCGGAGCGTGGGTATAGATACAGCGTCATTTACTTCACCTGTAACTGAAGCGCCACGCGGTATATACCAACCGCGTGCACCTCTCTTCAATAAAATACTCTTTAGTGTGCGACTGAAAAGTTGAAAAGTCTAGGTCGCTTTTAGAGCACGAAGACAGCCCCAAAGGAACATTAGGAAAATTCAATGAAAAATTCTGTGTGATATTTGGGATATGTGGATGCATCTAAATACTACTTTCTTATAAATAATGGCAAATAATCAAGCCCTTATACATTACGCAAAAACCAAGTTGACACGATTGTGAATATACGATAAACAGATATAAATTAACAGAGTCTTTTAATTAAGACGTATTAAAAGCGCAAAAAAACAAACGGCCGCGAAAAAGTTTTCTCTATTCCCGGGAACAATAGAAATCTCGTTGTTTGCTTTAGTGAAGGGAAATAATTAAATCCTGTTTTTTCGTGTTACGGGAACCGTTTTGTCGTCTTTTATCGCCCATTTTTTATAGTATTGTGTCCCTTTCTTCTTTATGCGGTAGTACTTAGTCTTATACTTTCGTCGGAGATAACGCCTCGTCGCCGGAAGGTAATTTTCAAGATAAGATTCTCGAACACTGTTTAATGTTTCGCGTACAAACGGCATTTTATCGCAACAGCGGAGAACACTCGAAACGCTGCGTTTAATGTTTATTGCATTATGCCCTAAGATGCGCTTATGATTACCACTTACTTTTTGTCATTATGATAGTCTTTTAACGCCTAGCTGAAACGAAAGTTCTGCAATGAATACAACAAGCGATTAAGATACTCTCTTTCTTTTATTTGAGTGTAGAACTTAATAGTAACAGCATAGGCGTTAGTCAGCCATTACTCTTTATTATCAAGCTGTACGTGTACACTTGATTAAACACGTAGTTACCATGTGAAGGATTATCTTTCGCTGGGAGATTTAAACGAGCGTGTCTTATATTCCCACGTGGCAAGTAACAAGACGGATTGATAACCAACGATATTGCATCGTAATGCGCCATGGGCATTATATTCAAGTGGAACACTTGCATATTTCGTAAGAGCAAGTCTGGTAAAGTGGAAATAAGATATTTATAAGAAAGTCGCTGCATTAATTTGAAGAAACTGGGATATTTTTTTTTTAGTAAATTGTTTTTTGCGACATCTAGTTATCTAAATAATATCATTAATAAATGAGTACAATACATACGATGATGTAAAACAAAATAGATATGATAAATAATTGATAATTATATTATCAACATTTTATCACACTTTCAATCTTTTTCTCTCTCTATTCTTTTTTAAAGAACTTTTATCTAATGAATACATTCGTCGATGAAGTAAAATATTTGATCAAATCCATTGATTATATTTCTGCATTTTTGTCTAACGAAAGTCTACTTATCAGGGTTTCATTGTTCAAATCAGATTTGACATGAATAATTTGACATAGACATATCGGATTTTCCAATCTCTCATAATTGGAAAGAATATCTCAGCCAATATGAACGGACATTGTCGACTGTCGCAAATCATGCGTGGCGAACTTTACAGCTTTGCACACGGCGGTTATTGACTTGGACCAACCCTTCCTACACGCGCTCTATCCACGCATGTTAACCTGTCACAAGAGCACTTACGCGTAACGCGACGCGCACAAAAGAGACGTCGTGACATCGCACGTCGACGCTGCAAACATTACGCTTTTGAATAGAGATTTCGTTCATGCGTTGCGATATTAAAATAAACCGCGTCGCGGAAAATATCCCGGCGGGTAATAAGCGTGCGCCACAGGGGTAGAATAATTCGACGCAATCCGGTGAGGGAATTTTTCACATTTTCGCCAAACTTCGAAAAATCCTGGTGTTCTTTGACGTATATGGACGAAATAAGAATTATGATGCTGGAGCTCGCGGAACTTGTGGTACTCGGAATGGTTTCCCCTTCCAATGCGAGAAGCCACGTTCGATCGATAGGCATAACAGTCATTTCGACAAAAAAGAAAAAAAAATTAACGCGCCTGTATATCAAACTCCAAACGTATTCCAAACGAAATATGAGTATTGATTTCTGAAGAGCATCGTCCAAATTTTCAAATGTTTTATTTATTGCATTCTGCATTTAATATTTGAAGCGAATTTGAGATGCTACTGAGAGATGCAGAGGAAATGGCAATTATATAAATTGTTCAAAGGAGACTTATCCCCCCTCCCCCCCTCACTCTCTCTCTCTCTCTCTCTTGTTTCGATTGTAAATTAGAGCAAACGCGGCGCCTCGTAGGGGGAAACGAGAATTAACATGCAAGCTGTGGCACAGTTATAGTCTATAATACCGGAGAAAGTCAACGAATATGCGCAATCGAATGCGCTTACGCCCGTCATAAAAATGCAGCCACCGCGTACAGTGATCTGAATTTTATGTCCAGTTACTTTTGCTCTCCGTTCTGTGAGTCGACCTGCAATTTCCCTCTTGATATTCCCAGCGAATTGATGTTTGAAACCGCCATAAAAGGATGAATACCAGATTTTACAGTCTATTCATTCCAGTATTCATCGAATTTTATAATAATTCGGCTTTATTATTTAGTCGTTAAAAATTACGCGAGATCGAGTCTCCGAGAATGAAAAAGATCGATATGCCATCGTGTGTTATCAATGCCGAGTCGCTGGCAGGGGATGAAGCTTAGAGGACAACGTCGCGCTAGCCTGGCGGAAGGGATATAACGAAGTTTCCACCTCTAAACCAGGTAGAGCCGTCAGTCCGCGAGGCGTTTCTGGACTCCGGGATATTGGATTGTCCTGTAACATACCGGGGCCTCCTATCCGCCTTTCCTCGAGCTTGACGTCGAGATTCCGAGCTTTACCTACCTACCTACCTACCTACAACGTCGCCACGATGAGACGTGACGCGGCGTGACGTGCGTCCGCACCCGCGCTCCATGTCTCCCGTCGATCGGCGAAATGATAGTCGGCACACTGTCAGATCCGGAATTGCTTTGGGGATCGCGTTCGAGATGCCGACGTCCATCTCCCGCGCTTTCGTTTCTCTCTTTCTCGCGATCTTTCCAAATGTTTCGTCCACATGAAAAATTGATTCGCGCGAGAGGAACCTATGTGATATCGCGCTCGTTCTTTGTAAGGACAGTTTTGGTTACCGTGTGATACATGAGCTATGCGAAAATTGTACGATTGTACGATTATATTTAAAATTAATTAATTGTATTGTAATGCATCAGCGATTAGCAAACTCAGACAGGCTTAAGGTGAAGATATCATCGAGAAGTAAAATTTTTATAGCTGTGTGTTTTATTTTAATATTTGATGTACGGCATATTTTTTACGACATTCTCAAATTCGCACTTCGAATCAACGGGTCGGGATAGCAATGATAACTTTGAATAAGTGTTAAGTTTAAAATAAAAAAAAAAACGGAATCGATTGATGGAATCGATGTCGAACTTGTTCATAAAATAAAAGATTCTGTTAATTGAGAAAAATTATTAGACTTATAACGCTTTTATTTACATTTGCTTTTACGCTTATACCGTTTACATTTACATTATAAACTTGGCGGTTGATGGTTATCTTGATCGTCGACAAAAAAAATGCGTCAGTAACTCACTCGATGCAACGAATTAAATGGCAGTCCGAGTGTGTCGGCGCAGATTGGAAAATTCGAAACGCTCACCGCACGGTGTGCACATTTTTCAAACAATGTGAAATATCATCAGCATACACGGTGCGCGCACAAGAGAGGGAGCCGATAAAAAAACACCGGCTAAATCGAATATCCAGTCTACCGAAAATGATTCGCAAGCACAATGTAGCTTTCACGTACAATAACCGCGCATTCTTTAGTCGCTTCCATCCAAGAACTTCTTTTTTCCCGTAGAGATTACCGCTATATAATAGAGTATATATAAATAATGTATAAAACTTTTACAGAGCAGTTGAACATCTCACGAAGTATATGCGAGAAATGTGCGAAAATAATGCAAAAAAGTGCATACAAAGTTGTAATATACGTACCTTATTTGGCCTTCAGAAAATTCAATCGATCAACATCCAGTTTTATAATCACTGTTGAAAATTATTTGATTTTCGAATATAAATTTTCGAATATAAATTATGCAATAATTACTACAAATAATATCTTTCTCTCAATTATCGGATAATGTGCGAATAATTTGGTCGCAGTATTTACCTAATAATTTGCAGATGAGAGTAATTAAATTGGCACAATCGTTTATATTTCTCATCAACTATTTTCCAACATGTGGCGAATTCATACTGACATATATATGGTATCAATAAATATACTATATATTTATCGATATTATTTACCAATTGCATGGCTTGCATCACAAATTGGATGGCATCCTTAATTAAATTTCGTTCACTTATCGAAAGCACCATGCATCGCATTATTTGCATTTGTGTGATCTCGCATAATAGTACGGAATGTTCGCAAAAATGTATAGGAACGAGAACACTCAAAGCAGCCGTTAATCTATCTTTTATATTCACGCATGGTTTCTTAAATGAAATTCTATCGCGGTGAATCAGAATACGTAACTCGATCTACGCGGAAGTCAAGAGAAGAAAGAATTTCAGACGCATTAGTTCTTCTGGGTTTTGGCAAGCTTACAAAAAATGAATATACACGAGTACAAAGGGCTCTTTTAATATCTTGTCACAGTAATTTTTTCCACTAGAGAAACTCGTAATGGGTAATATTTTTATAGCAGCGGTTTCGTATGGTACGACGTTCCGTATAATTCTCCAGTAAAGAGCCTCTTCCGCAAAAAAAAGCTGCCGCTTCTCTTGCATTTGCGAGCGAAGTGTCAAGGTCGGAAATTCGTCTTTAGTACAGAGATGAAACTGGAAGAAATTAATGGTTTTCAGTCGGCATAATTAGATTCTCTATAAACAATAACAAAAAAATTTTCTTTGAAAATCTGAGAACTGACCATGAATGCTATCTGATATGAATAATTAAATAAAAGAATTTTACTCAGTCATAATCTGCAAACTACGTATTAATTAAAAAGACTAAGGAAAGTACATTATGTAACAGCGAGTAAAAAAGAATCGCGGCGCGTTTTATAATTAACTAAAATGTTTCTTTTTAATTAATTATATCGCGCGAAGTCTGCATAGTTTTAAATGCCTTATGATTTTTATGAGGAAAATTGCATTTAGTTGAGGGAGTATATTATAAAGCATTATAAATTCTAGCTTGCAACATACAGTGCAATAATTGACAAAGTAATCTATCCTAGACTATGTATTGTTCTAATAAAATTCAAATATAATAATCTATCACATCTATAATATAATAATATTGTCTAAACTTATCATGTAATTAAACAATTAATTAATTACAATTTATATTCAGTCGGATGATATCTCCTGTTAGATTGTAAGACTGTAAATTTTATGCTGAGAATCATATATAGACCTTGATTTGTCGCCAGTGAGAATTTAAATCCCTCAAATCCAAACTTGTTCTACTAGCAGCTCAATACTTTCCTCTTGGAACACGTTTCGATTTATCCCAGGAGAGTGGGAAGCCAGCAAACTTTGGGAGAAGAAGAAAGGTGGCTGCCGCCACGTGATTCGACAAGGGGTTGAATAAAGGCGAGTTAGTTCCAGGAAAGCCGGAAGAGAATCTATCCATGTATCCGTATTATCCCTTAGCTGCCGACACTTCGACCAACTTTCAAGTATCGATCCCCGCCGCCACATAGTTTACCTAAGGAGAGGAGAGGTGTTCGTGTCGCGTACTCTCTTCCCGCGAACTTTAAGAATATCTTTCGGAACTAATTTAATTTTCATGCTAGACAGAGCGATTGTCGTACTTAATAATGCACCCGTCTTAAACAATTATTTACCAGTAACAAAATATTGATACGAACGGCACTGTCAACGCAAAGATGCAAGAACTACAAATTTTTTTTTTAATGGATATTTTAGTACACGACTGGAAAGCAAATCCTAACAAACACAAATCTAAATCGTCTAACAATAACAAACCTAAATCGTCTAAACCGAAACAAAATTAATCGTAAAATAATCAGATAGCGAAATGAACGCAATGCACGTAGTATAACATTGATAATACTGTACATCATGCTTCCATCGCTTAACCTGCGGCGGTACTATATTCTCGGGCGAACGTCCAGAAATAAAATCCAGAGGATCATCCTAGCACGAGCGAATCAGATAGCCGCAATGCACGTAGTATAACATTGATAATACTGTACATCATGCTTCCATCGCTTAACCTGCGGCGGTACTATATTCTCGGATTCTCGGGCAGAAATAAAATCCAGAGGATCATCCTAGCACGAGCGTCG
>NW_021851167.1:1127298-1131350 GCF_003651465.1 Formica exsecta
CGTGCGTGAGCAGGCAGAGCGGTCGCGCCGGTGTCGGGCTTTCCTGGATTTACGGCTGGATATTATGCAGATGGTACATGCATTAAATGCACAGACAGCGCAGTATGCCACGGACGTAGAAAAAGATGCTGAAAGCGGACGCGGAAAGCGAGAACTAATTGGTAGACGGTTCACCATCCGACCGACAGGCAAATTGTTTTCGTGTACCTGATTCTTTCGCGCAAAATACTCGACGAGGAGATACACGTCGGGCGTACGATATCGAATACCTGGAAATCTATGCAAAAGCGACAAAGCATGCAAATTTGTAAATATGGAGATTTCGAAGCGATCCATGATGCAAATTTCCGGGGTGTCGAATTATACGAGAGGGAAAGGGAGAGGGAGACGAATGTGCTATTCAAAATTATAAATTGCCCCGATATCCGTATGCACATTTAATTGATTTAAAAATGGGTTTGAAACCGTGAATAGTAATAAAAATGAATCGGCGCATTAATAATATTTGTCCGAATATTAAGAGTATCGCTTATCGGGCGTGATTAAACTCGATTCGCAGCGAATGAGCGCGAATTTATGCGGAGTATAAATTTCCTCTCATAATTATATATCGTTAGTTTTTTTTTTTTTTTTGTAGAGAGGAATATATGCGCCATCGCAATTAGCTCGCCGGGTCGACGTAAAATTTGTCATTATGCCTGTGTTATTAACCCAAACCGTACATGCCATGAATTGAAACAAATGCGAGAGTATTGATAATTCGATAAATCGACAAACATATTCAGGATCAATGAAAATACGCTGCTGCATCTGAATTATTTCAATTCGCAATTTATCTCAGTCAGAGAAATGCGTTGCGCATTGAAGTTATTTTTATTTTATCCTTCCATTATCCACATTGCCTTATAGTCTTCTGTTATTTGTAATGCATCGCATTGACAGATATATATACTATGTAAATACACGTGCGCTTGATTACGGATATTTAATCGTCTAAAATGACAATGCAACGGTTGAAGGCAAAAAAGAAAAAAGGGTGATATTTCAGTACGACAATCGATCACTCAGCAAAAAGAGCTTAATTCGCAAGCGCATGCCTGTTGTAACAATCGCGATCGTTTTGCACGCCGACTGTAAGTGAAGGGCGCTTTTACGAAGCGCATTTATGGCAGTGCTCGAGCAATCCAACGCGGTATCAAGTACACAACAACCACACCGACGCAAGGCGATTTCCGCATTTTCTGCGCGAGCATTTTCTTTCTATCGCTGTGATTTTGCGTTTGTTCTGTTACGATAGCACATTTGTACACAGATGTACAGTCGTGTATAAAATGGTACATTTAAGCGGAATTTTGTCGCTTGTCGATTTTAAGATACTTATTGTTAGATGTGAAATTGTATTCGCTCTTTCCAAAGTGGAAAGAAATAGATATTTGTTATTGAATCTTCAAAAATCTGATTTGAGTTGCAATATTTTTATAACGTAACAGTGCAAAATACTACGAGATTGTAAAGAAAAAGCACAAATAATTTAGCTCTAGTGTCATTATTTTCAAATTATTGAAACGTAACGTGTTAAATGTGTTCCATGATAACAAATTATGGATAGAAAATCTTTTACAAAATAGTAGATTACAATCGATTATGGGTTAAAATCGATCCTAGGAAAGGGATTAAAGTGAATTACAGCAACTTTTTATAGACGTGCCGATAAAATATGTGTAATACATGAACGATGCTAAAACTTCTTTCGATAATTCCCAAATGACGATCATTAAAGAAGCGAGAACCGGCGGTTAGAACGATCGACGATTACTCACATTGGGATGTTTGGGGAGGATATTTATGGGCTTAGAAATCGCAGTAGGCCGACAAACGATCGTTACTGCCTCTCAAAGTGTATTTACTGCCATCGTAGTGGTACACCAATTGCTAGGTGATGTAGAATGGCCGTTTGGAATAGATTGCGATTTTGTCGAAACAGGCTGTTACTAATCGATACATGGATTCAAGATTATAATCGTTAAAAATAGTGATCAATCTTGTTAAAAGGCACAATTTTTTATCTTGAAAAGAATGAACGTAGTTTGCAGTTTTGACTTTAAATATGTCAACGCTGCATTTAAATTCAAAATATTACAATTGTCCAAAAGTCGTGCATAATGAGGCTAAAACGAATATTTTCTTAGTCTATGTTTGCGCTTGAAAAATGTTTGTATTCTCCGCGCACAAACTGGCGAAAAACGGCGCGGAAAAGATAAGAGGCGCCAACACAATGTTCTATCGTTACCTCTGGAGACGCCAGGCTCTCGAGTGATCGTTGATCTTTAGAACGATCCGTCGTCGACCGACATCAGCTCTCGCAAAAGATAATCGAACGAGAATGTTACTTTCCTCGTGTGTGCGTACGGTAATGTTATCGACTTCTCACGCCACCATCCGCTATTCACCCCTTCTTTGGTCTCGCCTGGCTCTTACTACGTCCGAGAAGCTTCTAACCGATTGTGTACATAGTCCCGATAACGAGGAACTCGCGCATATACAGCGCTCAACACAAAGCAAATATTGAGTCTTTATCGACCTGACCTAAACGCGATTCGCTGAAGAAAATCGCTATTCGAGATAGCGCTGAGAGAAAGGGGAAGAGATGTACATAAATTACTTGTACAAACGTTATCGTTCATGTACATTGTTCTACGACTAATGCAGTAGATACTAGCTTTGTCTATATATACATTTATTTGTGCATATATACATCTATGCATTTGTATATATCTACATATCATTAATTGCAGTTCTGAATTTTTAATACAACAGACGCCTCAATCAAAAATTTCTTCCAGATGTAATATTCTTATTTTGTGGAAATGTGGATGGTTATTTTGTGGTTCTCTTCTTATATTTGACATCAAAAGCTGCAAATAGATATTGGTTCTTTCATTGGTTATGCATAGGGAGAGAATAAAAGTATTGATTTTATTGAGCCAAAAAACGTTTTCAAATATTGTCAATATCAGAGCTCGCTATTAATTAGTGATGTTAACTGTAATTGCCAATTATACATTATACAGAATTGTGGCATTAAAAGAAAATAAATATAAAATGTATATTTATAATTTAATATCTCTTTACAATATCAAATATATATGTAGGTATATATATACACATATATAACAATAAAATTTTATATATACAGTAAACTTTAAAGATTCAAGTTTGTGAAGTATTTCTCAAAGAATGTTACATTAAAAAAAAAATTAAGTAAAATCCGAGTAAAAAGGCAAAAGGGCCACGCGCAGTTTTTAGGGCGCAAAGGTATATAATTTAAACCAAAAAATAAATTAAAAAATTAGAGAATTTCTTTAATTACATGATTCGCGAAAGGCGGACGTTTCGGCCCTTTTTTTGGCCATCATCAGCGCAAATAATACTAAACTCAACAATATAAACGGTATACAGAAAGAGTCTTAATCAATTAAAGCGCAGAGTTACATGGTAACCAACGGTAGAAGGCGTAATCCCTCATGTCGCTCCAAAAGGCAAAAACCATTCTCCATATAGTCCATGTTATTTCGGGGCAGAAACCTCGATTCTTTAAGCATGAATCCACGAACATGGTGATACATTAATAATTGTGTATAAAAGAGACGCAACGCACAAGTCGACAGCAAAAATTTTTCAGCAACGCAAAATCTTAACTAAACTCACTAACTAACAACAGAGTAATATTTAATTTAGTTACATCAATAACTACAATGTAAATGTATTAAAGAATATTAATTTTAGCATATTGTTTAGTTTAGCAGCGCCAAGTTTTTTTAATTAAATTTTTTTCTATTTTTTTTATTTGTATTAATTTTTAATTTTTGTATAGATTTTTAATTTTTTATATTAATTTCTAAGTTTTAATTTTTCTATCAATTTTTTATTTTGTTTTCTGTGTTTTGTATTTTTGGATATATTTTTCTTTTCATATTGGAAATAAATAAATTTTATATATATAGCATAAATTTTAACGGTCGCCACGATTTTTAAGGCACTTACAATAATCT
>NW_021851167.1:1131566-1166948 GCF_003651465.1 Formica exsecta
TATTAAAAAGATATAAAAGTAAGGCTCTTACACGATTAAAATCAAGTAAACTCCGAGTAAAAAGGCAAAAGAGCCACGCGCAGTTTTTTGGGCGCAAAGGTATATAATTTAAACCAAAAAATAAATTAAAAAATTAGAGAATTTCTTTAATTACATGATTCGCGAATGGCGGACGTTTCGGCCCTTTTTTTGGCCATCCTCAGCGCAAATAGTACTAAATTAAACAATATAAACGGTATACATAAAAAATCTTAATCAAGCGCAGAGTTACATGGTGACCAATGGTAGAAGGCGTGATCCCTCATGTCGCTCCAAAGGCAAAAACCATTCTCCATGTAGTCCATGTTATTTCGGGGCAGAAACCTCGATTATAAAAGAGACGCAGCGCACAAATCGACAGCAAAAATTTTTCAGCAACGCAAAATCTTAACCAAACTCACTAACTAACCACAGAGTAAACGTTTATATTGTTTAATTTAGTATTATTTGCGCTGATGATGGCCAAAAAAAGGGCCGAAACGTCCGCCATTCGCGAATCATGTAATTAAAGAAATTCTCTAATTTTTTAATTTATTTTTTGGTTTAAATTATATACCTTTGCGCCCTAAAAACTGCGCGTGGCTCTTTTGCCTTTTTACTCGGATTTTACTTGATTTTAATCGTGTAAGAGCCTTACTTTTATATCCTTTTAAAAAAAAATTGTTTAATTTTTACGATTTCTTGATTTTTTAACACTTGTCTCATAAAAAAAAGTTTTATCTTAACAATTTCCACGTGTAAAGATTAATAATATCGACACCTGGCACAGCTGCGGATAACTCTTGATGAAGACTAATGAATTTCACAGGAAGGAAGCGCGGAGCGAAAGGGTGTTATTCTGTTCGTATCGAGGAAAGATAAAGAAGAAAAGGGTTGACGTAGGCTTTAGATATCGAAAACAGATAATGATGAAGCCACTAATGGGATTCGATGGAAAGAATATCATTATAATGATTTTAATTGTATCTCATAATGAGATTATTAAGTTCTTGTCAAGCTTGCTTCAATAATAATGATAAGAACATAATTAAGAATACCTTACATCGCATGATAAATAAGATTGTACAGAAATTGTATTTATTCGTGATATAAAAAATCATAATTATATTATTTTTTTTTTTTTTTTTTTTTTTTTTTGTATCGATAATTAAGTTTCGTGAAACAAATAGTTACTATGACGTTCCATCTTTTGTCAGACAACAAAAAATCTTGCGCACTGTGACATTAGCAATCCATTGCTCGCATACACCGCAAACGTCATAAATTTTACTCACGAGGCCACGAATGAAAGTGTAAAATTTTAATAAAACGGACCACGCTGAGTGATCAAATATGTAAATCCTTTATCCATGCCAGTTTTCAAGATAACAAATAGAACATTGTTGGAACAAGAATTAGAGAACAGCGTATTATTTCTGCTTCTAAAAAAATAACATAACTACGGTACGAAACTGAAGTTACGCCTTTACTGTGTATTCGATGTGAAAAAAAAAATTGCGAAAGAAAAATCTCGGTAAAAAGGGCGCGTAATTAAAAACTATAGTTCTGCGTGGAAACCTCCATAACGTCCTCCAGGCTTTTTAAGTAGTTTTGCGAGTAACACGCGCTCGACGTGCGAGAGTACAATGTTCTTTACCGGTTATAAACGTTAACGAAGTGCATTATGCAGCACGTAGGGCAATTTGTCTTCGCAAAAAGTTAACTCTCCTGGTCCTTTTAATGCCTCTTACAAAAAATATTTTTTTTTGCGTGTCTTTTATTTTAGTTAACTCATAAACATTAGCTTGTGAAGTTATTGATGTTCGTGTATTATATTGATGTTTACATCTATCTATGTTCGGTAACTTTAACTTACTTAAAATAAATATATATTTTTTAAAGTATATTATATATACATACATACATACATATATATATATATATATTTTGTATATATTGCATTTAATGCATAACAAATTTAACAAATTTTTACATCAGATATATTGCTGCTATATCTATGACAGAGCATTTTCTGAATAAAGTTCAAATATTTCACACTGGAGCTTTTCACTAGTTGCTCATTCGGCCGCATTGCACTTCTTAAATTAAGGATTCATATTAAACTTACACAGTATTTCCTCAGGAATTACCTAATGAAATATATAATAAGGAATCTTCACTCTTTACTCATTTAATATCAAGTCTTATCACTTTAAAATGAAGACAAGAGTAAGTTCTCGTGGAAATGAAGAGGGATAGTTTACTCTAGAAAAGCGACAAAAGGGAGAATGCCGCTTGTAGGTAGAAAGACGGAAGGCTAGAGGAGAGAAGTATTAGGCAGAGACTTATAGCTCTAGTAATTACTACTAATAGCTACCCCCTGAGTAGCGAGGGCGAGAAGGAGGGTGGGGTCCTATACTATCTTATACTGTCCAAGGGTGCCTGAGAGAATTCCACATTGGTAAACATCCGGACCATAAATTTTTCCAGGATTCCGTGGAATTTTCGTGCACTTTACGGGATCCTTGTTGACGTTCCACGTCGCTTCATATTGCGAAGCGTTGAGGATACGACGTTATCGCGCTAGGGGAATGACAAACTAGCGGGGAAATAAGCTCCTTATGAAGATGGCGGAAAGACAAACAACTGCAATGTTTAGGATTTTACAGATGTGATTTGTTCCGATTTTAGTATGTCGACGTTTATCGTGCTCGTCTTTGAATATTCTCGTTATTCTAAGTCGAATAAAAGTAATTGAATAAACCAGAGCGATATTATATGCGCTGCTAGTTCCTTATGGTTCGGCACATATTTTGTAAAAGTTGACAATTTGCTTTCACTCATAAAACACTGCTCTCCATCGCTGTGAGAATCACCACGATAACGATAACACCCGGTAGTACAATATAGGCACGCCGCGGCGAATGGTCGGAGCATGATTTATGGTCTGACTCTATCGTGTCTTTATCCCCTTACTTCGTTGTCTCTACACATCCAATCGGCTCGCGCCTTTATAATATGGTTGTAACTTGTTTTGTACTTGAGTAGCGTGAACGATTTTTCGAAACTATAGACGCTATATATTTAGTATTATAATCGCGAAATCGAACAGAGTAATATAAATTTAAAATACCACAAAATAAAATAAATAAAATACTATTTTATACATCTATATTTGTCGATATCTGTATATTATCGTTTTTATATATCTTATCTAATTTATTTGTTTTATATAATGATATAATTCTAGATTTGAAAAATGAAAGAAAACTTTTATATCCACATAATGTACATTTGTTTGTGCCATTTTCATTAAATATTAATTAAGAGTGTTATCTTAAAAAATATGTAGAAAAAATATATTAGTGAACGGTTACCAATATAAGCTGTCCTTAAAATCCGTGCGATAACGTTGAGTAGTGCTGGTAAACTCGTTGGACTGGAATTGTGGGACATAGCGAGACATCGAATAGCTCCCATGTGATTTACAGTCTAGTCCTATCAACGCTCCGGCCTTCCGTCATGCTACCCTTCACGTGCCCCGCAAAACCGGAACACGAGCGTTTCTATGAAATAGAAACATCTTGCTGGGTTTCGCGCGGCATAAGCCAACGCTCGAGATATATTTTATGGGGTAACATTTCCCTGAGACGGTGCCGCCATGTAGAAACACCCGCGGAGGAGTATCTCATACATCAGGGTTGCACCCTGTCTCTTAGCGCAGGGACTCTCAATGGGAGTAACAGCGTCTTTAAACAGGAACGAACTATATGTAATCCGTGGCGTGTAAGGGATAGCAGGGGATCCACGAATTAATTTAGTTCAAATTATTTAAATATCGCTCGCACAGTGTTTTCTTCTATTAATCAAATAATAGTTGAATATATATATCAGTGACTTCAATACAGCTAACATAAAAAAGATACATAAACGTTTAACGTACGTTGCGTAAAACTTTGAAGGCTTCCTGTTAGTAGTAAAGAAACGCCGAAAGAGATAAAACTTAAGACTCGTTATCTCTCTTTCTCTCTTTCATTCTTTTAATACTTTTCGTCCTGTATCATCTCGCCACGTTTCTTTCCTTTTGCGCTTCTTGTCTTGTTTCATTCATCTTAAACGTAACGTGAGTATCCTGACCTAGTCTACCAACAGACTTCTTATCAAGTTTACCGTATTTTAGATCACCGTCACGCATGTTCTACGTGCCCGAGAATATTTTTTGCTCATATTTCTGCTTTATGAAGATGATCGCATTTTTTGCCACTAAAAAAGTTTGACTAAAATTTAATGATTATGTTGTCTCATTTCTCTCATAACGAGTTAGATTATTTTGTTAGTATTTCGTAACTATATTGTATTATGTAAATATATTGGAACTGTCTTTTTATATATTATTATTTTTTTATCGCGAATGTCTGTTGTAAAAATTAGATTAAATATTTTCACGTGTTCAGAACGTTCACTAGTTTGTTATCTGCGCTTGTCTCTGTTGTCTTATACACGCTCTCTAATCACATCCTTGATGAGCCGTGGGCAAGTTGCGAATTAGAACGTAATACCTGCTTTCAGCATCTAAATTCGGGGAGCGCGGCTAAATAACATCTTCGATGTAGACGACGCCCGGTAGACGATACTGCGGCAGCTCCACATCGTAATATCGTTTTAATTATGTGCGCCGTATTTGCGCCGGGTCGCGTTATTAATTTCGGGTCCTCACGCCGAGAGACTTACCGTTACGACCTTGGGGGTTATGCGGGATCCTGCGAACCCTCCGGCAGGAACGATGTCGGGCATGGAGACGTATCGTCAGAGGGTGGGTATGCAATCCCCTCCCAGGATACATGTCTGCACGTGCGATGCATCCGCCCAGGCCCAGCACACGGCTCATCTTCGAGATGTTATTGCGCGAGCGAGCCGTATAACTCCATCGTCCTTCTGTATGTAAATTATTTTGGGGGCTAAATTAAACACAGGTGAAATGGTGTTGCGCGATAAGTTACCGTAAACAGGTGCCTCTCGAAATATCCTTGTTTCCAGGATGTTGATGGCGGCTGGAGTGTGGCCGGATTTTCATTTATTACGTCGACAGGGAAACTGGTAGGATCGCAAGTCTGGAATTACTACGCTTTTTGCGCAACAAGAATGATAATATCCGAGAGATTTCGTTTCAAAATTTGACTCATTATCATCTCGACAAAACTTTCCAAGTTTTGTCTAAAGTATCAAAGATCACAATGACATACGTTATTCAAGATATTTATGTTCTCGTAGCCATTCTTCGATCATATATTAAAAAATGCAAAAAAGTTAAAAAATATCTATAACCATATAATGGTTATAGATAAAAATATATATAACCATTTAAATGATTCATCATTCATAAATGTATACATGTTTGATTCCTCTCTCGCCACATCTGCGCCATCAGCGTCAATTTTTATCGTTGCCTTTATCTTGATACAGATTGATACAGGTGCATACAGCCGTTTACAGCCTTACGACCAAAGCTGTGTCGCGATCTATTATTTTTCGCCGATGTAATTTTTCCTCGTTTTCCAGACAGTTTGGCCGGGCGTCTCGCGGAAAATATCCCCGCGGATTGCGGTCGCCGTGCAAAATAAATAATCCCTACCGCCGCTTCCGTTTCTCGTTTCGTTCCGCTTCGCGTGTCACATGTCTGTTTCATTTTTATTGCGGCGAACCCACCTCGTTACACTGTACGTCTCGTATGTCTATTTTTTCTTTTTTTTTCTATTCTGTATGCTTCTATTCTGTCCATCTTTGATTGGAATGCATAACGCGGTACTCATTCATTTCATTAAAACACCATAATAATAGTAATAATATCAATGATACTTGCAAAAATCAGGAACTATGAAGCAAATCAGATATCTTTTAAAGATGTACCTATATATATATGTATCAATTATTTCTATTATTTCTATAATTACTTATAAACTAATAAATGTGACGTGACTTTTTAAACATATCGTTGAGATAAAATGCTTTACATTAGTTAAGGTTTTAAGACGGTGGTTCAAAGTTCTTGAATGGGACACTTAACCAATATATGCAAATGGACGTGAAATTTTGTCTATCGCTTTGTCTTCCGGAATTAATTTTAGTTGCCAAATTGTTATGACAAATTTATGAAGAGAGAATTCTTAGAACGCATTTATGAAGACATAGCGATGCCGCATATAATTGGAACAAACTTGTTGCAAGTATTTGCGACATATCAGGATTTACCATGAATAATCTCCAGAGAGTTTCAATATTGATATAGACGGAATTCTATCAAGTATATTTAATTACCTATTTGCCGTCTATATTTCGTAATTTTAACAGTGCATAATAAGTTTATGAACTTATTATTATTAGTATTTTTAGAAATAAAATAAAACTGAATATGTATATTATTATAAAGTTATGATAGCTATTAAATATAATTGTAATGATGATATAAATCGTTACATTCATAATTTAAAGTTCATAAATTGTAAGAAACTATTTTATACGTGCACTTATATATCTTCAAGGATTGAAAGGGAAGTAGAGGTTCGATTTGGAACACTTTATAAACGTCTTCCCAAAGTGTATAAACTTTCGAGTGTTCCACTGTGGTTGCAATGTAACAAGAAGTTACAAATAATTGTCACTTACTGGAAAACTATCGGTCTTGAACTTCGCAGAGAACTTCTCGTCGTTTTCGTCAATGAAAGGACTTAACTGGAAACTATCTATTATGAAGCTACTATAAGAACTTTTTCAACTTAATGAATAAAGAGTTCCCAGTACATTTTTCTATTTCTATATTTTTCTTTATTTTACAAATTGTGCTAAACAGGCTTATACATGTACATGTCTCCCAGCCTTAAATTATAATCGCATTCTTATATTTGCAATTATTAAAGATTCCATAAGATGATAATAATATAGCAAATTGATTAGCGTTACAAATAATGTGTGAATATTTTAAGCTAATTTTTTATTAAATAACATATTCAACTTCGGATGTACTTGAGTGTGAAATTTTTTGTTTCTTCTAAATTAAAATCAGATCTGTCTAATTAATACTCTTCAATTTACAATAGTAAAATATATTATTTAATAATATATTAAAATCCCGAAAAACTTGGTATCACGATCGCTCCTGGTCCAGTTAAAATCACGCGTGAAAATAACTTTTGAATGTTCTTTTTAATCTTATTGTTAATCTGCCGCTTTCTCAATAAATGTTTAAATAGACCCTTAATAAATTGTCCTTGTGTCTTATATTTCTGGAAATCAAAATCTTCATTATCCTGAAGAAGATTTGGATTTTGAGCCAAGTATGTGATTAGATCGTTATAGGCTATTTTTTCTTTATACGTCAATTTATTAAAGTTCACTGTCTGCTGAATCATACTGCCCAGATTTATTTCGGTCTTAACTACGTACGTTTCGACCCACATCCACATGATGGGCAAGGCACCCATATCAGTAAATTCGACCTTGTCTTTATAATATTTGAATGCTTTCAGAACTTGTTTTTTCAAATTTGTTTTACGGGACAATGCACTCAGAATAATTTTATGCAGAAGTTCTCCGCGAGACATAGTTGATGGAGGTTTAGTTATGTGCAATTTTTCCAGAACAGTTGGATCGACAAGCAATTTTTCTATCTGATGTAACATAGCAGATTCTATGATATTCTTAGCCGTTGGCAGAGCAACAATTAAACTTGTTAATTCAGGCTGCCATTGACCTGTAGTTTCAGACATCATTTTCACGAGATTATCTTCGGACACTTGGATATTTATCGACGGTATTTCTATAGCATTAATATACATGTTAATCAAGGATTTTAGCTCAGAGTCCGATTGAATCGTTTTAGTTTTTCGCAGTTTTCGTAGAAGCGCTATCAAAAGTGTGCCTTTATTCGGATACACCAGCGGCTGGAAATCTGGTCCAAGTATTTCCACGACTTTTTTAGATGTCAAAATATTTTTAAGAGGCTGTATTATTTTTGCGAAAGCATTTTCCTCTTCCAAAGTAGGTAGAAGATCGGCGTAAGGATCAGATGGATTTATAGACTGCAACCATATTTTAGGATTGACGAGTGGTATGGTAACAGTGTCGGGCAAAGCTTTAACGGGTGGTTTTTCGCTGATTGCACTGTGGGTCAAATTTTGTACACTAAACGTGGAATAAACGACTTTGGATACTAGGTTCTTCGACGAAACTACGATGGGTAACAATATTGTTGGACTGACATATTCTATAGTGAAGATATATTTCTGAATTAAATTCATCAAATTCGTATTCGTTGTTACTTGTTGATAGGTCGTGGCTTTTTTAAGTAATGCTAATAATAATGCAATGTTCGTGGAATAAACATTTATATCCTCATCTTGTAAGATCTTCTTAATATAATTTTTGCCAAATATAAAGGATAATGGTTGTAAAATTTGTGTCACTATCGGTGTGTCATCGTTTGAAAAGAAATCGTTTAAGTTCACAGGTTTCAGAAGTTCCGTGATTTGCGGTATAACAAGTCCGGGCACTGTCTTATTACGATCGTCAGGCATTACAACTGGAACGCCACTTTCGGATAATTGTATTTTAAGAGGCTCATTAGCTTCTATACTTGGTGGTAATATTATTGCAGTTACATTTTCAGGAACGTCATTTGTCGTTTTCTCTGGAATGCTCGTTTCTCCTTTCGTAGTTTTACGTATTGTCGTCGTTGGTTGCGTAGGTTTTTTCGTCGTGACATCTTTTTTCACATCCTCGGGTGAGTACGTTTGACTTTCATTCTCTTCGCTTGTATTCGGTTGGGATAAAATTTCTTCCTCTTTTGTATGTGAAATGCCAGCATTGGACTTTGGTTTTTCAGTAACATTCAATTCTATATTTGGTAATATCGTCGTAGTAGTAGTAGTTAGTTTTTCGATATTCGACATTTTTTGAGGAAAACTCGTCGTTTTGATTTTACGTATTGTTGTCACTAATCGTATAGGTTCCTTAGTTGTGATATCTTTATCTGTCTCTTTGATTGGATATATTGGATATGTTTGACTTTCACTCTTCTCACTTGTACTTGTTTGGGGTGAGATTTCTTCCTCTTTTGTATTTGAAGAGCCAACATCGAACTGGTCTTCAATAATATTCGGTGTAACTGATATTAATTGGCGAGACTGCTTTTTTTCTGGCTTTTGTGATGGTTTATTATCAGTAATCTCAGAATCATAATATATCGATGTTGTCGCTAATGAAGAAATTGAAAGCTGATCCGATAAATTTTCTTGAGAAGGTTTACTTGGTTTTAAATGTTCGGTGGCTTGCGCAGTAGTAGGCGATTCCACTTTCGTTTTTGTAGGTTTGAGATGTATAATATTTTCCATCTGTTTATTTTTTTCCGTAGTCTGTTCTCTTGTATTTCCTAATCCAGCCGGCAAAAAAGGTGTCATATTATAATAATTATTTAAGTTCCATCCATATAAGCTTTCATATAAGCTATTTGGTACTTTTTGCCTATTCTCTGTCTCTCTAATTTCATAATTGCTCACATTGAAATAAGGAATATTCTCATAATTTCTCATAATATCTGTCTCACCGGCTGGAAGATAAAATGAAAATTGCGGTTTAAAATAACGTTGGAATTGATGGGTTAATCTAGTCTTCAAAATATATAATATATTTTGAATATTTGTTAGTAGTGATATAGGTAGATTATTTCGTAATTTATGTATCTTTTGAAACATAGACATCAAACATTGTATTGGTATAAGACAGTTGTATTTCTTCGTCGGCAATAAGGTACTCACAAGCACAGATAATTGCGGCTGTGCGATTAATTCAGATTTTATGGAATCTAATGTCGGTTGAAACGTCGGATCTACGTCAGGGATCTTCAGAGATTCTATGAGTATCAATATATCAATCTCGGGTGATACAAACGGCGTAAATGTTCTGGTAGACTTTTTTATAATCAAGATTGATAGCAGAGCCGCAGCTGATTCTTGTATCATTTGCAGATTAATACTTGGATGGCTTGGAATATGATTCACAAGTCTCGTTAGATATGCGATGAGAAGATCTAAAGGATCGCGGTAGGCAAATTTGTTGAATCCGTTGAAAATTTCACTCATATCTTTATACCTGTATATTCTATACTGAAAATACATTACCAGACTGTTTTTCAAGCTGATCGCATCCGGACCGAATTCGTGAGGAACGATCGCCGAGAGTAGCATTCCGATATCTATATCATGTTTGACCAGATGACGCAGATACATCATGTTCGGATTGTCATAGGTCGGAGTCATCACAACTTTTAAATGATGATAAACGTAAACCGCAGCATTTTTCACGACTATATTTACGTCCGAGATGAGGATTTTTGATAAGACGGAAAATACAAGTGTGTAAGCATCACTGCTATCGGGATTTTTTCCAATCAAATCCCAGTTTCTATGATCAATGGCATTACTTTTGGTTAAATCGTAGATATATCTAATGTTTTCTTCCAGTACAGGATCATCGTTAGGATTTGGCAAGTTTACCAATATCAAGCCGAATAGTTCTTGCGACAAAGGTAGCTTGTGCGTGTGTAAATTGTAGAGAAGCTTCACAAATACTGGACCGAGAGCTTTCTGAGTAATATTCGAGTATTTATCGTATCCTTTCATCTCGTCGTCGTCGATTTTTATCTTATTTTTCAAGATGCCCAAATCGATGTTGACAAGGTAATTAAACGTTTCGGATGTTGTTTTACTGAGTAATTTGTTTAAATTTAATCTTTCTTGTTCTATCTCATTAGCCAAGAATCTAGCTGTGCATTGAATATAGGTTGGTAGATTTTCTATCAGCAATAATAGTATCATAATTGTCTGTCGATTCTTGTCCGCAGTGTTTAATGTAGATAGAATTGGTAATAAATTGTATACATAAATCTTCTTCTTTTTGAGAAACTCATGAAGAATCTGTAGAGATGAATATTGCTCTTCCGTGAGTCCAGATTCAAGACCGTGTAATAAGTATGAGAAAATGTACAGTATGTTGTCTCGGAGTATCACCGATGTTTTTAATTTCTCTATCACGTTCCTCAATTTAACGTCATTTTTCGAAAGGTATGGTTTATCTTTTGGGAAATAAATACTGTATTTTTTGATCATCACTGGACTTAAAGATCTTCGTACAACGCCGAAGTCTGAAAGAGTACCAAGGACATCGGACGGATTTGTTTCCTGGATTTTATGCCGAATTACCTTCAAGCAAAAATATCTTTTAATGTCAACTATATATGATGTAGATGATAGAAAAAATGGATAAAAATTATTATTATAACCAAATATATATAATACTCTATTATTATATCCTATTTTAAGATTATTATTGAATATATATTATTACAGAAGAGACTCTCATAATCTCACTTACTTTCTGTTTTAATTCCAAACGTTGTTTGTCCTGAGAACAAAAGAGAGATCAAATTATTAGTTTATTCAAAAATAAATATGTATTCTATTTTTTCAAAACTAATAATTTGTTCCATTTTTTTTAATTCTAGATTATTGTAATTATTATATTAATATATTATTATAGCAATATCATCACTATAACATTTCCGATATTACAATATTTTTGTCAAATTGTTAGTTCATGTGACGATATCAAAAACTTACTGCACTTATCACAAACGTTGTTTCAATTATGACGAGGAAAATAACGGCTATTATATTGGTCACTATCATTTTGTAGAACCTTATGGCCGAATCAAGTCAAATGGAGAGTCCGTATAAAAATTTGATAGTCGTTTATATGTATAAAACGTTTCACATTACACAGTATTTCGTTAACTTGTAAGCTTATTATGTCTCGCAACGCGCCCGCAGAGACTGAAGTGGATTTTAACGAGGGCGGCGTCTTTTATATAAGGAACAATACTCGTATTGCCATGGTTAGAATTGCAAGTGCGTATACTCGACCGCCGGCTGAGAATGAGTAACTCGACGCCAGCCCATGTTATTGCTAACTGATAATTAAATTTTACTGTTCCGCACGCCGGTATTCCCTTTCCTCTCCTACGTTCTTTCAACTTGTCGGCTTGAGCTGTACTTGCATCGAGCGAGATGAGATATGGTTCCATAATTTATTATTATTGATGCTATCTTTAAACGATTGCAAATTTTATATTATTTTTAATGCTGATGTTACATAAATCATATAAATCTATTAAAATCTATAAAATCGATTAAAATTTAATTCTCTCGGATTTTTTATTCTTGAATTATCTCTAATTCTCTTTGTCATTTGATTTGACCGCGTTTTAAGAAACTTGGATTTTTCCAAAATTGTATTATATTATACATGATGGACGGTATTTCATTAATCATCGGATAACGTAAGATTAGGAGCCGCACGTTAATAGTGAAACACACGTCGTCCTTGATGTTGCGTACACAAAAAGATATACCGTCCAACTCGTTATGGATTAAAAAGAAATCGCGATAGACAGCGCGGATATCTCATATGCGGTGGATTATACACACAATAAATATGAATACTGCAAATATGCAAAAATACGCTCAATCAATTTGTTTGAAAAATTTTCTCATCAAAATACCGCGCTTCGGGGAATTGCTACTGGTGCATCAAATTTTCCTCGATTTCTCGGGTTGCCGTTTTGCGACAATTGTTTTCAATAACTCTTTGAAGCGACACGCACCGCTTCTTGTCGTATTATGATTCCGTATCGAATATGGAGAGAGATCGTATTAAATATTTTCCATTAAATAAAAATGATCTCGAGGCTAGAAAGAACTATTTTCTCCAGCATCTTTTCTGAGAAAACTTATTACATTGAATGTTTATTCACGCGTATACGCTTAAACTCACGCAAATCAATTTATTTATGGCACGTTACAAAAATCTTATTATCGCAACAGCTAATTACTTGGTACATGCAAATTAATAATCATCATAAGAAAGAGAGAGAGAGAGAGAGAGAGAGAGAGTTCATTGTGATAATAATACAAAACACAATAATGTAACACATGCTTATATATATAATATTTAGAGAGCCTATGGCTATTACATTTATACGCTACAAATCATTTGTCCATATGCTTTTTCTATTGATATATATACGAAGCTTGAAGCATACACGACATTCAATATATGTAAGCGACAAAGCGAACCGTCGTTCTCGTACACCGTGCGATTGAGCGCAGTATATTTTTACTCCACCGGCCAATAAAACCGAAGCTGACAATCCGCAGTAGCTCTCCCTAATAAATGACAACAGATAACGACCGAAAGGGTCGCACCGTCGTGAACGATAAGGCGGCGGGACAGTGACGAATAGGCCTTCGCGAAGCTTCCGCGGTGCTGCAATTCCATGCAACCGGCTAAGCCGACCACTATCATACCGGGGATAGCGCCAATTCCGATGGGTGATCCATTATCTTAAACGGCATCGAGCGATCGATTCGCACCGCTCATCCCCGAGCGCTTTTTCAGGTTTCGGAGAACTTTTCGCAACTCTTTGCAAAGGTTTTTCTTTCTCTCATTCTCTCTTTCTCTCCCTCCTTATTTTTCTCGCTCTTTCCATCGGTCGAACCTTCTATCTCTATGTGAATTTTTGGATCGACTCGTAAAATCCAGGCGCGCGATTGCATATTGCGCTTCTGTGTTCACCTCTATCGCTTCGTCCGTAAGGTCAACCTGTCGAGATTGGGATTGAGCGATGCGCGAATGTACTATAGCCTCGCGCACGAGAGTTAAAAGCATGCGCGTTTTTGGAAAAGTATCTTTTTTCTCCCATTTCTCTTCTGGAAGAATGAGCTTCTATTTATCCGTAGAGATTAATGATGCTGTTTGTCGGCGGTAAAATAACCTCACAAGACTTAATGTTGTTATTCTGTTTTGGAAAACTGTATATATAATCAAGGTTGTAAATAAAATACGGAGCATTAAAGTGTAACGGCAGCTGCTGCTACTGCGCTTTCGCGAAACTTTCGCGATAGTAAAATTAATTGATTGTAAGCGATTGAAAACGTTAATGTTTTATCAGAAATTGTTGGCGGAAAAATACAATTTTTTAACTCGTATATAAAATTTAGAAAACATTTTTAGAAAACATACATCACACACATACACACACACGTACATTTGCAAATCCCTTTGAATTATAATCGATTCATCTCTCTCAATATGATGCAATATTACAAAATATGAAAATGGATATTCGTTATCGCTTACATTGTATACGGTATATTGAATGCATCAAGCCATAATATATATTTTCATAAACATCAGTATTTTTCATGACAGAAATTGCATCATTTGTTTTAATAATTCGTTTAGTGGGAAATTTTTAATTGTCGCAAAGTATCGTAAAAATATTTTATGACGAATGGAATTAATGCTCTCGATGTTAATAATATCAGCATATATTCCTCTCTGATATTATATTTTATAAATATGTATAGGTGTTTATCTTTATAAATTTGTCAAGATTAGATTAGCTGTCACAAAAAACAATTTTTCTATTATAAATCAGAAACACACAGGATATATATAGTCTTTTAATGCAACTTGCCTCACTGCGTCGCAGTAGTATGGGTCAAAATTTATTAAATCTTGATTAAACACACACAACGCTTTTGATTGTTTTGCAAAATTGAAGAAAAACTCTAGGTTTTTTTGTAGATATTTTTATCAATCCCCGGATAGCACAACCCGATTGAATGCCGCTGCGTACTATAAATTCCGCCGCTCGATTGCGAGAACCGTTTTTGGAGATTACAATTGATCGACGTTTGCTGAAATCTAAGCTTTTACGATACCGAAAATTCCACGAATTTTTATGAATGCTTTAGGTTCTAACTTTTCTCGTGAGGCGAGTTTCAGTTGACCTAGATATAAATTTTATGAAGCTTAATCAACTTTGCTCTTTGCGGTTATATGAACCGCAATAAGAAGACCTGTGTCTCGAAATTATCTCGAGCAAAGTCGTTGGGACAAGTGGTAATAATTTGAATTCTTGATGAATGTTTAAAATTTATTCATCATAAGATAATAGAAATAGAAATAATTTTGAATCTAGATATCATCTTCTAAACCGTGCTCTGAACAAACTCATTTTAGGCGCTTATTCACACCCGCGCGCACACACATTATACATATATTCGCACAAATCAATTTACTTGGGACGTTACACAAAGTTCTTATTATCGCAGTGATTGATTAGCGTGAATAAACGTACCGCTATGCATATTAACTTTTAAGTATCCGGAAAGCTAATATTGCATCAAATTAACTACTACGGCTGTACCGCCGCTTTTTCCTTGCTGCAATATCGTTATTGTATTATACAACGAAGCAACTCTTCGAAAAGAAGAGAAATATTCTCGCCAATTATATATAATTTTGTATAGATTATTTTTTATTTATTTTTGCGCGGTCTTCTTTAATAAAATAAAACTTTTCCTGTTTTCTGTTTTTACAGGATGCGGAAGCATTGCACCAAAGTCGACTTGGGGCAAAGTCGCTACCATGGGTTATGCCAGTCTCGGGATACCCTTGACTTTGGTTTATTTATCTAGCGCGGGAGGTCTCTTATCCAGATGCGCCAGAGGTGTCTTCACACGAGCCCTTTGCTGCTGTCTTTGCTCGAATTGCGGCTACTGTTGCTACGACGAGAGGCGGATGCAGGTTAGCGGGAACAAGGCATGCTTTTCGTCGTGAATTTTGCGTCGTTACTCGATAAAAAAAAAAGAAATTTAATCGTGGACTGCCGGTCTTTTTCCCGTTGAAAAAACCGAATATACGTGATGGGAAACGCATATGTCGCAGCGGATCGATAGCATTGCCTAGCGCAGGATATGCATGTCCTGCACAGTCGATAAGGATTAATGTGGTTACCGGGATATTGATTGGTTATTGTTAGAGTGCTATTCAAATAAAATTGGATCAGCTTCAAAAATCCCCCGACACTCGAGATACAAGAGTGTAAACGATGTCGGTGTTTATTCGAAAGCGTCGCGTTGCAACGAATGAAATTGGCGAGCGTATAGAATGTAGATTGCATCGGAGCATAAATATAAAAAAAAAAAAAAATAAATAAATTTCTGCATGTTCTCGAACACTTTTTGCACGTACAGGAGAAGGAGCGACGAATGAGAAAGAAACGGCAGCAAGAGGAGCTGGCGCAACAGCAACAGCAGCAACTGCAACTGCAGGAGCCCTTTTACGTTCGCGCGAATGCATCGACATTTACAAGCACCGTGGAAATTAAGGCTAGTCCGAAGGACGAAGTATCGAGCCTCGGCTCAGGCGACAGACCCAATGTCACTATACTCGCGCCAATCAGTATTTGCATTGGCGCGATGCTGTGTTACATCGTCGCCGGAGCATTCACTCTGCACAAGTTGGACGGTTGGTCATTTATTGGTAAGTTTCATAATGAAAAAAATTAATGAAAAAAAATTCCACATACATATACATGCTTAGTGTTGCGTCGATTTTCTACGCAAACTTCAATATAGTTTTCGATATTAACATTTTTCTCGAAGACAGCACAGTTTTTCATAGAAATTAATGCGGTCGTATTTTCTCTGCATTCCTGTTGGCATAAATTCTGTGACGTAGATGCAACGTAGATATATACGTTAACATAAAATGTGTACACATAAATATAAAGCTATATATAATATGTAGTGTCGTGCGGCGGAAGAGTTAATAGCACGCTTCTTTCACATCTATAGACGCGAGCTATTTCTGCTTCATGAGCCTGAGCACCATCGGCTTCGGCGACATGGTACCAGGTTCTTATCCTCGTCATACCATCGCCGACTCGAGAAACGTGACGGTATGGTTCTGCTCGTGCTACATAATGTCAGGAATGGCACTGACAGCGATGTGCTTCAACATCCTCCACGACGAGATCGTCCATCGGCTGAGTCACCAGCCGGACAAGCCGGAGCCGGTGAAACCAAGCCCATCTGTGGACGAGCTATCGACGGACCCGTTTGCGTTGACCTCGTGACAATTTCCGTCAGGCAATCTGTGCCACAGGAACGGCACCGACGAGAACAATATACGTGGCACGGAAACACCCACCAATATATTCGCTCACGAGAATGAGATCAACATCCTAAAGGACACCTTCAATCAAGTGGACGTCACCAGAGATTGCAAACCGATTCTGAAACTCGAGGATCATGTTCCACCGATTTCTGCCGTTTATATGTTGCCCAAGGTCGATGAGGAGGCCGAAGAAAATACGGAAATGTGAAAACTTCGGCGGATTTCCGGAGATTGACAGTTCAACAGTCAAGTTCAATTAACTGGAGATTATCGAAGACGGCATTTTTACGGATCATAACCAGATGGATAGGTATATGTAACATGTTGTATATGCTAAACAGTATTGTCAGATCATGACAATGGAAGGATGTTTTTGTTGAATCTATCATTGACGTTGAATTTATTGATGAGATATCAAGAAAGTAACAATGCTCAAAATTTGTTTCTTTTATTAAAGATATAAAAAATTTAGTTTTAGAACTTTCCCCAGCATAAATTTAAAAATTTTGATTCTGATTATTATCTAATTTTATTGAATCATATATACATATATCCGTTTTAAAGTTGATTATCTTTTTCATAGTAATAAAATAATAAATATGCGTATATTAATGCAACATTGTTTTTGTCTTGTTTCTTATATTTTAATTTATTTTATATGTCTAAATTCAACGATTGATGATAGAATCATTGATCTCCTTTATTAATGATGAACATAAATAAACAATATGCTATCTGGGACACATTCAAAAAATTCAAGAATAAGTGTTTGAACCGTGAACGCAAGTAGGACATCCTCCTTGAAATCGATATATTGCAAGAGTCTCATTTTCCTCTCTATATAATAAAGATAATCTAAATTCTCTCTCAATATTTACATTGCCGGCACAATTACATTTTAATAGAATTTCAATCGTTCAATTCGATTACTGAGAATTAAATAATTATCGATAAAAATATTCGTCAATAAAAATATCTGTCTGTGATTACTCTACGCACGCAATATTATATTGTTTTTAATTTGACATTGACAAAAATTGACATAAAAATAAAAATAATTTGATTTTGTTCTTTCTTAAATATATATTATCTCGAAGCTCATGTCGCGTAATCATAATTGGAATAAAAAATTAAAATAGTATATAAGATATAGTTGTTGATGCTTCTTGTTTACAGAGTGGCTCTGACTAAAAAATAACATATTCGTAATTAAGTCATGTTTGATAAATCCAGTAATAGCATTATATAAATTCTAAGTAAGATGGTACTGAGGTAGGCAAAGTGTCTCTCAAATGTCGTAGGAATTTCTTGAACTTCTACCAGACGTTGCCAGATTAATCTGGAAGTGTCCTTAATTAATGTTTGCTCGGTATTGCTAGAGAATATGAAGCTACCGTTTTCACAAAAACGAGTTTTCGCTTGTCAAAAGGATAAATGCAAACTTATTTGCATTTGCTTAACAAAGTTTCTTTATGATTAAATGCACGAGTTATTATTAAAGGTATCTCTCGAAGAACAGACGCGTTATTTAAATGATATTCGTAAATGTCATCTTGTATTAGTCTAAAGTAATTTAGATTAATTGAAGAAGCCACGAAAAGAATAAAATCCTAGAAACTGAAGCCATGAGTAATTCTTCATTACGACTTAGGTATTCGCGTACCGGTATTGACGACAGGAAATTACGTTTACGTCGTCGATAAAATGAATAGAGCAAATGACCGGCATAAAATAATTTCCCAGGGGGCAATGGTGCATTTCATTCGCGGCCGGTACGCTGTTCGTGCACGGAAATGTTGAAACTCTTCTTTTATTTCCTTATCTTTCTTATTCGTGTCACGTAGGGCAATTGCTTCCTAAGAAAGCCTTGGGATTGACTGAAAAATTGATATTTTTTCGATATATAAATAATGCCTTAAAAACACAGTGTCTTGAAGAGTACTTTAAAGTACTGCAAAAAATACTGAAATAAAATTCTGAAAATAATTCTACGTGCATATAAGTGGAAAAAAAAATATATATATCTATATGCATCATTGAATATAAATAACAAAGATATTTGCCAAATCTCTCGAGAATCGACATAGTCATCATGAAGGCACCATCACCATTTCTTTTCATGATCCACTTTTGCCAAAAAGTCTGATTCGAAACGATATCCTGTGGAGATCTCTTACGGCGAATTAACATATCTTTGAATAATAATTCCGCAGTAAATCACGCACAAGAAAGAATTTTTACGGAATCCTCCTTGAAATTAATTTCCGATAATGCCGAATCTGTGCTTGACGTCAATTCCTCGGTAAGCATATTACGAGCAAAATCACTTGGGCGAAATCAATCTAGATGTACCCGCGTACTCGAGTGTGATGGCTCACCCGCTTGATATTCAATGAGATTTCGAGGACGTCCTGGCTTGCGCGGACGGAGATCGACTTAATGTTTCTACACGCCTACTTAGATAGGGACATGTAAGGATTTTTTATATTTCCGTACTTAAGCATTCGCGAAGTAAACGTGTTCTTGTCTGTAATATAATTAACATAAGCTATCTCGATCCTTGCGTCTAGCTCGGGACGGATCGAGAAGATATACACGTACATGATATCCGTTAATCGATCGATCTGTCATTCTTCCTACGTCCTTGCGATTATTATCGGACTGTAATTTCAATCACACTGCCGTGCATGAAAATCTACGAAAATTTCAATCCAATTGAACAAAGATTACGTCTCTTAAAGAGATGACCAATATCTAAAACGAAATAATTATTTAAGAATACTGACTGTTTGTGTGCACAAAAAGAATTTGCTGAATATTTTATTGTAATTATAATTTAACAAAATAAAAAGCGATATCGCTTGTTTAGCGATAATAATTGTATAGCGAGTTTTTTAATATTATAATAATAATAATTATAAAACAAGATATTGTTTATACTGCCGTCGGCTAGACGCTAGAATCAAATGAATGAATGAAATCAAATTCTGTGCTCAAGAACAATAACTAAGGTACTTATGGATAAGCATTAATCCCTAAGAACGCGTTTAAAAAACGACTTATCCCCGTTCTTTCATATTGATACTCGAATAGTCTACGAGAAAAAGTGCGCGTAAACAAAGCATAACTGTGAATTAATTGTAAATGATTATTTCTGCTGTGTATGGGTAAACCTTTGTGCGTAATGATTAATATTATATATATATATATATAAGCGTGCCACCATAGAGCCCTATGTTGCCGTATTAAATATTCTTTACATATCTTTATGCCGATAAAAACGATATAATTTAATCTAAGATTGAAATACAATTAGAATAAATTATATACTAAATTTAAATTGTATCTTTTTTATACCAGATAAATTTTCTTTGCGAATAAGAAACGAAAAAATTTGACGCCAAACTGACGCAAAAGCCTGCCTACGCACGACGCGACGCAGAGGAACGAAATAATCCTGTGCAGCGACTTAACGTGCCCCTTTCTTCTGCTTTTTCATAACATATCATATGGTACATATAATGGATCGTCTTGTCGGGGCCGTCTCTTCACTCACGAGCGTTCATACGTACATATGTTATCTCGATATTAAAAACTAATCCGAGCGAATCGCTGAGATGGCTATCGTGCCCAATCGTGCAACTAACGGGCGAGAGAATTTCGTACAGTGTCTAATGACAATCGATACTGGCTTAAGCAGTTGCTAGAGTTATCGTTATCACTCTGTCGGTGATTCGATGGAGGGTCGTGGCCGGCAGCCAAGACAAACTTTACTTTGGTGCTCGTACCAGGCTATCCAGCCATCGATCCACAACCTCTACCCTACCCGCCCGTACAAACTTCCTCACACTCGAGTTCGGAGTCGAGGCGGGCGCTTGCTCCAAGCTGGCGCTACGGCGATTTGTTGCGAGAATCTATTTACAACTTTCCATATACGTCCCCGTGTACGCGAGGAATCGCGCAATAACCGCCGGCGTGTCACGATTGCAAAATACCGAAGAGAGTGCTTGAAAGTTGGCTGAATACTTCGAAAAAGAGATGAGAGAGAATGATTGAATATCATGTGACTGATATTTTGCATAATCTTCTAATTAAACTTTTTATTAATTGATACCCTTGTATGATACTTAAAACAATTTCTTTTTAGTCGTGTTATTTTTCAGATCGTTTTTAATTCTTTCGCAAAGTTTCCTCTCGAGATAATAGACTCATTTACGAGGTGAACTTGCGAAGCGAATTAAAGTTTGTGTAACTTTTCGCTACGGATATTGAATTCGTTTATAATGTAAGTGAATTTGGCTATATCGAAGAATTATATATACCATATCGTATCATCAGTTTGCTGCTGGAAATGAAGGAAAATGTTAAAAGAATAAAGAAAGAGTTATATCTCTTGCATCTTTTACTTTGAAACTTTTTAATTATTATTAATTGATATATATTATATTTCATAATTACACATCTCTTTATATTACATACTTTACATACTATGCTATTCTGTAGAGAATTTTTATTACACATATCCCATAAGAAGAGAAAGAACAAATTCTCTTATACTTCTATTCATAAATTTTTTCCATTGGTCATATTTATTATTATTCCTATTATATCATCTTAATATATTTGCAAAATTGGCAAGACGGGAAATATCGTTATCTTATCCTAGATTAACATCATTATAGTATAGCAGATTGTGGCGAGCGATCTTTTACGTCAATATATAATGCCTTCTATAAGCGCACGACGAGGTCCCAGCGCGGCGAAAGTCCAGGCCGGCTTCTCTCCTTTCACAGGATTTTCTTTCCTACATAGCTCCTCATCTTTCGCCCTTACGTTCCGGTTTCCTCTGTCGTACTCCAGGGAAATATAACCGAGTTCAAAGCTCTCGACGGTCGACACGAAACTTTAGCGCGCGACAATTTTGCACAAGAAATATCCGATGAAAGTCAAACGCCACGGGATTCAGCTTTATCGGTGCGTTTCGGCCTTGGAGAGAAAAAAAAAAGGAGGAAAGTAAAGTCCGACCTTCCAGCAGCCGACTTAATGAAATTAATGGTTTTCTGCTGTCGCCTTACATATTCATCTCGCGCGCGAATCAGTCTGCGAATCGCCGAGTTTTCGAAAGCTTCGAGAAAGTCGAAGTCTATGTCTCTTGACACTCAATTGCGCTTCTATCAGGGGCAATTAATGTTTCTGCTACTTCTGCTATCGTTTCAAAGAGCTTGGGCGAAGTGCTACTAAATTAAAGCAAACTCACTATGCGCAAAGTTATTACACTTGACCAATATGCTTGCTTCTAATTTATTTTCATCTTGCTTCATCTTCTCGTAGCTCACAAACGTCATCTGTAGTGAAAAAATTATTTACTCTGATATTTTTGTGAGAATAAAGAATAGTTATTTGCATATTTCCGTTTAAGATACAAATATTATATAGATAAATATTTCCTATCGGGATAAGATATCATTGTCGTTATTGCTGAAGCGAATATCGAAAAGAAATTGTAAGAAAGGATATCTCAGAAGAGAAATCTCTTATTTATAAATGCCTGAGTTGCAACAATATATCTTGATGAAAATTTAACTTTCATAATCAACAAATTAATGAGAGATTTGCTTCTGCCGTCCTTCTATATTGCAAATCTTATACAAATTTGTGCCGTGTATCATTGTCGTAATATATATGTATATATTAGCACAAATTATTATTAAATGCGATTATCATATGATTGATTCATATTTATAATATATTTTCATCTCATCTCATTAAAATAAATATGTAATTATCTAATACAATATTATCGAGATAAAGTAAAATAAAAAAATTAATTTTTTTATTTATATCTTAAATTATGTCATTTTTTATAAAATTACGCGCAAACCAATCGCAGATCTTTGTTTTAAAGTGAATATATCTATACATACCAATGATGTTAATAAAATTAATGTCATTGTTAATATGAATATTACTTGTACATAGTATTAACATATAATTGTACGATATAATATTATATTAGTATTTACTGTTAGAATGTCAAGTCCAATTATAGAGTCGTACTCATTATGGCTCGCCTGTCGATCGCTTTCATTGACAATGAGAAGAAACACTCACATTTGTAAATATGATATTGTCTTAGAATATAATAGACATGAATGTGAAAAGTCTTGTTAGATCTTGTTGTTGAACAACAAGAATCATAATTTATGCATTTTTCATTATAATATCGACGGTTCATTTCACTTCCGCCAATGTCGAGAAAATTAAATATCGAGAATGTATATGGAGGAATATTCGTGTCGAAGCTGATAAGAATGTTGATTTTGATTACCGAAACAGAGATGCTATTCTATCGTTAAATAGAGCTTAGAGAGCATTTATTCCTGCTATATATGTACGTAATATAAAACACACACTTTGTTTAAGACATATCTTTATTTTCTGAATTGAGCATCTCTCAGGGAGAAAAATGTAATCAAGCTCGTCTACAAACACCTCGTAATAAATAATTTCTAGTACCATTCCCTTAGAGAATTAACTTGGAAGTATCTAATTTATAAGAAACTTTAAGTGAATAAATAGTTTTAAAATTTCTGAATTATTGTTATAGATTCTGGAAAAGAGAGAAAAAAATACGAGACATTTGCTAAGTAACGTACAATGCGGCAGTAATCATTCTCGTGTTCTGATCATAAATCATCTCGATAATTCTTTGCGAGAGCAGAAAAAAATCTTAATAAATGTCTGATTCTCTAAACTTTGCGCGCGTCGTTGATCAAAACAAAGTTTTCTATACGCTTATACAAAGACTCGCTGCGTCCGCGAATATTAATCATAGTTAAAGTTTTCCAAGGTTCGCTCATGGATTCATCTTTTTTTTTTCGACGATTATGCGTTTCTGCAAGATACACAAGCATCTGGAATGAAGTTTAAAATTTTCATCTTGATAAGACCTGATGACGTTAGAAATAAAAACGCACAATATTTTTACCGTGTATTACACATTTTTTTAAAGGAATTGATTCTTATATCTGAAACGCGGGAAATTAGAACATCGGAGAGACATACACGGGGGACAGTCTCTCGAATTTATATTATATGCCGAAGAACTAAAATCTTATTAATACTCTGTAAATAGTTGTGAGAGCGAGCAAGAAGTGCGGAGTGTTGGCCGATGAAATTGTAAAATACAAAGCGAACGATTTGCTGATATTGTACGTCTGTATAATCATTTGTCAAGCAATGTATCCTACAAATAGGAGATAATAAAAAGGACTTATCACAAAAATCTTGAAGAGTCATTATTGTCTGAGGGAATATCATCACATTTTACAGTCATCTTGTATACATTTTTAGGCAAATTTAATATGTGGACAGCTTTTTTCGGAATAATGATTCTCAACAATCCTCATTGTTCGTTAGCGGTACATACTGACCTTGATGAAAATCCATCTGAGTAATTTTTATGCTGCATACACGAGTGAATTAATCAACGTTCAGATCTTCGGCGATATTGTATGTCGGTGTAACGATCTGTGTCTAATTGTTAATCTTTTTATTCGTTCCATTCGCTATTATATGCCTTACTACCCGATGTGATTATATGTATATGATATATATTAATTCCTTTTGCAATATATATACTGTAAACTGTAAACCAAAGAATAAAAATATTCAACTTTTCTTTGATTTAGATAAAAATATCAGATAAAAATTTGGAAAATGAAAAATTTGAATAGGAACGAGTTTATAAAAGTCGATCATCTCAAATGCTTTAAATTAAAAAATCTTATAAATTTTGTTACTTGTATTTACGTTGCACATCTGTTAAAATATGTGAAAAAATAATGACATAAAAGTAATTTCTCGTGGCAATACATCACGCTCGCGATCATAATTTGCAGTGTATGGACGATACTAAATTTATGAAGGCAATATACGTCGGGACCTATCGACCCAATGATACAACGGGATTGAAATTAATGATTTCTATCTTTTATCGCCGTAATCCTGTATAATTCGGTATAAGACATAATCACGCGATAAATACTAATATCGCTCGAGGTAACTAAGAGGCAACGATAATAGTAATAGAAATATTCTCGTTGGTGAAAGATATACTGTATACCGGTGGTGTATGTATTGTGTATGCGATTGATTTAAGATATATCGATACGGTAAATTAAATTAGCATTCAAGATATAAAAACGATTTTTGTAATTGTAAGCAAATGTAATGCGAATAAAACGTCGCAGTTATTATGATATAGAACGTCTCCAAATTAAACTATCAAAAATGTCACAATATCTTGTATGAAAATATTTTATAGGGATAAAAAAAATAATATGCTACATAAGCATATAGGTCTAAAAATGTTTTCTTGTCAAGTTATAATAAAAAAAGAAAATTTTGTTTAATTTTACTGTCTCAATATATCGATTGCCTATATGGCCTATAATAATCAAATGTGCTTATAATAATGGAAATTAATTTATTACGTTATAATTATTATTAATAATTAATTAGCAATGTATTGAAAATATTGATTAATATATAGATGAAATACTTCTTTATATTTGAAAGATTTTTGGAATAGACTTTTCAAGTCTGTAAATGATATAATCTCTGCAAAAACACACAAGAAATGTAAATTAATATCTGTATATAAAAATAAAAGATACATAAATTATTATCACACATATCTCCTCAAATATTTGAATTTGAAGTTAATTTATGGAAAGACGAATTTCGCATCGCGTGATCATCTCCATTCTGCCGTCTCGTCTCAATAGCACAATAGATAAATCTGGCTGATAGCATCGGAGCACAAATACAAACCTGGACATAACATCAGCCCGCGCACATATTCTGGATGCCAATAAGTAAACAAACCGCGGCGCGAAATGGAATCGAAATCGGGCCATAAATCTCGAATGTAACCGTGCGAAATTGCCGAGAAGGCAAAGATACATAACCGTCGGTTCTCGTCCATTTTTATTCTTTATCCTTTTTTCATATCGAATATGTTTCTTTGTTAGATAGGATAAACTTATTTTACGCGAAAAAATGGCTATAAAGATCTAAATATCTTCTTCATTCATCATCGTTTCGCAAAATGCGTCTGCATATTCGTCAAAAAAGATTTTTTAATTCCAGCGTGAAAATTTTTTCAATTTCCATTAACACTTGTTAAAATTTGTTTTTGCTAATTTATCAATATTTCTAATTTTTATCATTTTAATCATATATTAGGAGAGTCATAAAATTTATAATATAATTTGCTCTCATATATCTTTCGTATTGTGAGTGTGTGTGTGTGTGTATGCCTTTCTTAAAATAATATTTCATAATTGTTCTAAAAAAGTAATTATAAGTAAAATAATTATAAGTAATTTTTGTTTACAAGTTTTATTTAAATAAAATAATAATCCATGTGTATAGTTTTATTTGATTTTAAAATAGACAATATAAAAATAAAATCTACGCATTCTCTAAAATTCTTATGTCATTTCTATTAGCATGAGTCATTATTAATTAATATAATATATATTAAATTTATATTTATACATCTCAGAATTTAAATCGGTTTTTCCTGCAAATACTTGTTATCAAATATCGAATATTTTTAACGTTATAATTATAGTTTTACCATTTATCGACACACAGTATGACTCTGTTCACAGTTACCTATCGCTAACGTACATATACCAGTGACATGTTTTACCTACAATCGCAAATTCCTCGTCTCCGCCGAAAGCTTTGCTCGGTTGCCATAGAGTGCATCGATGCTAGCGCGGTGTATCAGACCGGCGCAGAGCTCAAGACGGAAGAACATATGTTTAGCCAAGCGACGCATGCGTAGTCACCGCTTCCGCGACGTACCTAGCCATCTTTCCAGTCAAGCAAAAGTGATTGTTTTCAGTCTTAGTCTTATTTAACTGAACTTTTATTAATGTCAGAGCCACAGTCCGCGCTGCTGTTACGAAAACAATTAGCAGGTATAATGTGAGCGCGGTATGAGTGTTAAGTGCGTTAGACGCGAATCGCGGCCGAACCAAGGAATCCCGTAGTCGGTGTGACTCGCGCTCTCGAAGGACTCGTCGCCGTCGTGCCGAGGCCAAGGCTCGACGTCGTCCTCGACGATCCCGTTTCACGTCGTCGTCGGGAAACGTCGGGCACGCGACGACGCCGATCGCGTCGTACGTCGTCCTCGCCGGCTCGCCGCGGCCGTGCGCACAGATACGGGGCGTGAAAATCAATACGGCTCTTTCGCGGAGAGCCTGTGTGTGCTGCGCCCGTGAATAACGTTAACCTAAGCGGCGGCGGCGGCGTAACTCGTCGCTCTCTCGTCGCCCTCTCGTCGCCGTCGTCGTCGGCGACACGCCGCGACCTCGAGGCTCGACTTCGATCCGCCTTGTCCCTCCCCCCCTCCCCCCGTATCCGCGGTCGCCGACCGCGGCCGCGGGTCGGTTTCACGCGCGGCGACGACGACGTCGACGTCGAGGACGAAGGCCGTCTCGTGTCCGAAAATAATTGCAGGCCTTGTTATTTATAACGTACCCGCGTCACTGCTACGTCGCACACGTTTATCCTCGGGAGCGAGGAAAAAGAAAGATATCGAGCGAGAAAGCGAAAAAGAGAAAATGAAAGAAAAAACGGGAGACAGAGTGCATATACATACATACATACATACACACGCACATATATATATATATAAGAGAGTGCGAAAGATGAAGAGAGAGAGAGAGAGTAAAAGCGCGCCGTGCAACGACCATCGAAGGTCAGCCGCCCTCGGGCCATGCTCCCCTGTTCCAGTCGAGATCGACGCTACGAAAAATGCTTGGCCGGAGTTCGCTTCTCTTTGTGCGACGGAGTCGCGCCGCGTGCGCGAGAGAAAGGGAGAGAACGTCGTGTCGCGTCAGTTACCTCGTGCCTCGTCTCCTTCGCGCTGACTCACCGCGCGGCTCTTATGCGACGGTTATTTCGTATGGGGCGAACCCTAACCTGTACGCGGCGCGTCTCTCGGGGATGGGAGTATGCGGCGCCGCTTGCCCATTGACGTGTCATAGTTGGTACGAGCGTACACATGTGTACACGCGCGCGTACATATATTACGTTGTTGCATGATCTCGAATGATACTGCTCTTTTGATAGTTGTTGATAGAAAACATAACCTCGACGCTTTGACACTTTCCCCCCACGTGTAATAAATTTTCTTTTGTTCTCTGAATGTGTCGTTTTGAGATTATAATGTATGGAGCATTTTTGAAATTAATTTTAATTTTTTTAACAATATCTTGCTTATTCTACTGTTGTATTTTTATTATAATAATGTACACATATATATTTTTTTAGCTTTTTATTACAAATTGAAAGTTTTAATTATTCTATTAATTAAATAAATTAATACAATCTTGAATTCAATTTCTTGCTTCTCTTCACTATTATTTTAAAGCGATATAGTATAATTTATAATTTTTAATTGTTAATGTTACTTTATATATGAAACAGAATATTATATATTTTCTTTGTATTTATTGTAATATAACTATGTTATTATATTTTATTATATTTTTATTATATTTATTTATTATATTTTATTATATTTTTTTAAATGTATTCTCTTTTTTATTATTAAATGCTCCAGACATATTAGCATGTTGAATAACTATAGACCTGTAAAATAATTACATAAATTTATATGTCTATTTCTATTTTGCAGAATTAAATAAAAACCCAGTAGAAGGGTTTTCTGCAGGCCTCATAGATGACAATGACATATATCGGTGGGAAGTACTCATTATTGGACCTCCGGATACATTATATGAAGGTGGTTTCTTCAAGGCACATTTACAGTTTCCAAAAGAATATCCACTTAGGCCACCACGAATGAAATTTATAACCGAAATATGGCATCCAAACATTGACAAAAATGGAGACGTGTGTATATCGATACTGCATGAACCTGGTGATGACAAATGGGGATACGAGAAAGCATCCGAGCGGTGGTTACCAGTTCACACAGTCGAAACTATTCTGATAAGTGTTATTAGCATGCTCGCAGATCCTAATGATGAAAGCCCCGCTAATGTGGATGCCGCCGTAAGTAATAAATTTGTGTATATAAAAAAATTTGTATTGCATTTTTTTGTTCTTCTTTTCTTTTGTAATGGTGATTTATCTCTTATTACAGAAAGAGTGGAGGGAAAGTTATACGGAATTTAAAAGGAAGGTGGCGAGGTGCGTGAGAAAAAGCCAAGAAGAGTGTTTGTAGGGGATGAACAAATATACAAATGGAAAGACTTATTTAATTCTGGTAAGTTCTATGAAAACAATCACTAATGTCTCCATTATTTATGATTGTAAGTAATATTAGCAGTATTGCTTTCATTGTTTTATATATATAACATTAATATAGGAAAGCCGTAAGCACTGTAAGAAAGAAACCGATGCTCAGCATAAAGCTAACGGACAGCAGTGCCACTAAGAGCGGAATAAGCCTGACCTATCCTTATGCAGAGAGAAGAAGACAGAGTGTGTGTGAACGCGAGAGTAGAACTCGTGCTGCTCTATCATGTTTATTAAACCACCGCCACCAACATATGATCCAGATCCATCAAAACGGAGAACATAAAAGAAATACACACGCAATTCATCTTTTACATAATAAACAGCTAAAGAAAATTAATTTACACATATACATAAAGCAAAAAATCATCTCTGTATAATTACTACCTTAATATTAATAGTTCTTATAAACTTTTAACTCTCCCCTGCCCCTCCTATGCTCAAGAATTACCCTGACCCCTTTGGACCGAACCTTGTAATTTAAAATAATATGTTTACGTTTATCTCAATAATAATTCCTTAGTGTCGTTTCGTATTTTCTTACTTTCGTAAATATATACATGTATAAATAAATTTTTATAAAATCAAGGAAAAAGACGGGACACATACATACAACAATCGTGTAATATGTCAGCCACACCGAGAATGAAATGCATACGAATTAATTGATACACTACGGTGAGAATAATGCCGTATTTATGCGCGGCAATGTAAAAATATATGTTAAATTTTAATCGAACCGTAAGTTGCCAAAATAATGAATTTTAATTCAAGTGATAATAATAATATTAATGTATCAATAATTAAGCTAGTGCTCGTGACATAACGTACGTGTTATAAGGTACTCGCTCTTTAACTGTCATTCATATGCACGATAACGGCGCTTACTTTTCAAAGTAAACTTGCGGTTCTTTTTTTTTTTTAATCACAGTTATGTGACAATTATATTGTTTAAAATTTAAATAATTTTTTCCTTTTAGCAAATTCGTTCACAATTTAAAAATTAAAATTTAAGTTAAATTTCAAATAATTCATCTAATTATACATTATTTCATATTGTCAATTAAATCTTAAGACATTGAAACAGCGTCTATGTTACATTACACCTGCTCTTTTTCTCATCCATTTCATTGTATTATTTATCATATTTTCCTACCAGTAAACTTGCGGTTCTTTTTTTTTTTAATCACAGTTATGTGACAATTATATTGTTTAAAATTTAAATAATTTTTTCCTTTTAGCAAATTCGTTCACAATTTAAAAATTAAAATTTAAGTTAAATTTCAAATAATTCATCTAATTATACATTATTTCATATTGTCAATTAAATCTTAAGACATTGAAACAGCGTCTATGTTACATTACACCTGCTCTTTTTCTCATCCATTTCATTGTATTATTTATCATATTTTCCTACCGGAATAATAACAAGCAGATATATGTACGTTTTCACAGCATCATATTTTATTTCTATCATTCTCATATGTATATATTTATTTAAAAACTTCTATAATTGAATGTATAGAAATAGTTATGTGAAATAATGCAAAAGAATTTTTTTGCAGTTTTCGGACAGCAATCAGTAAGTGTATATTTTTGTGATAATATAAAGTAATAATAATAGTATCTTATCGTTTGCAATATTTTATATCTGTACTTGATCTTTATATCCGTTTTTCTTTTGTGTTTGAATTTTTATATTTAACGTTTTATAAAGAATGATAACATACATTGATGCAAGAAAACGTTTATACACATTATGTTAGAGAAAATATCAAGAAAAAGCATAATAGAGATAGTAAAAATACTTTATTTAATTATGGACTTATACTTTGTCGTAATTATTTTTCAAGTTGTCAGTTATAAAGTGTATACTTTTAACTAAATTTATAAATTAGAAAATGCAAATTTATAAATACTCATGTATGCGGTTAATAGTATAATTTCAATAACTAAAAAAAATCTAATAAAATAAATATGTCTTTTTTATATTTTAAAGGGGAGAAAATATACGTATGATCAATATTTATATATGTCAAATATATATTAAATAGAAAGACTAAAATACTTTTATCATAAAAGTAAGCATAAAATTTATATTTGCAATCGAAGGTAACCAGTTGCAAATTATAAAAATTCGTGTTCTGGAACCGTTGCTTCATTTGTCTCCAAGATGCCGCTCTAATAAACATTACGATAAAAAATAATATTTTTATGACATTTTAAAACATAATAATTTGATATACTTCAAGATTTATTTTTGCTTCTTTGTAGCTGTATAAAATAATATCATGTTTAATTTACTTCTTTGTAGCTGTATAAAATAACATTATGTTTAATTATTTTTTCGTTTGCATAATGTAATAATTTGAAGATATGTAGACTATCTCTCTCTAATGCATATACAAACTAATTTATTTTCTTTTTTTTTTTTTTAATATAATGCATGTGACATGCAAGAACGAAAGAAAAGAATATTCGTTTTAATTAATCATAGAGCTTTTAGTTATTGTAGCAAAACATTTATAATCGCAACAAAAGTCTGTCATTTATAAGTTATATAAAAGCAAGATTGGAAAAGGGGAAAAGATGGGATATAATAATTAGCAGCATAATATATATATTATTTTTAATACAGATTTTTTAATTTAGAAATTGTTGAAAGGAGACATTGATATGAATAATATAATTATATGTATATACAATGAAGATAATCTTCCATTTATCTCGTGGTTGAATTGTATTATTGCATGTTTAAGAACTAATACGAATTTTAAACCGATAAAAATGCAAGATTCATTTACTATAAACGAAAATAACAAGAATAATCAACATACCAACACTTAAAAGTGTTTGAGACATCGAGTGCTCTTTGCATTATGTATATTTTTATAAATTTTTTTTGGTTTGGTGCATATCTTTAATATTGAATTACAGTAATATATAATTTGAAAAGAAAGAGATACTTGAGCCCCATGTCGTTTTACTTCTTAATAAATCGTGTCATTTCATATATTGCATAAAAGTTAAGATATTGTAAAACATTTTCTATCTCCATGAAAATAATACCTGTATTCATTTGCCAATCATAAAACATGGTGACTGTTATAAGCATGCACATATAAAATTAATTAAAAAGATAATAGTCAAAGTTTGAAATGAGGCATGAGAAATATGTTTCAAAGTTGAAAAATAAAAAAAGAGAAAAAATATAAGCACGTGCTCTCAATGTCTCCAAGGCGGCAATATATCTGTTATATTCATATTTTTCTGTAATAAATCGTTCTACCTTTTTAAAATTCTCATGGAAGATATGGATATATACTAATAATTTACTTGTGTAGAACGCGCGCGCAGTGTGCGTAAAGGAGATATTAAAGATCCTTAAATTAGATCGTCAATAAATCTCTCATATATCTTCAATACTTTGTATACCTTATTTATTTCTTTTTTATCTTCGTATAATAATCATAAACGTACAATTTAAAACAATAGTGCTCGTGTGTTTATGCAATGTACAGGATACTCTTTAAGCTATAATACAGTTCGAAAAAATGAAATACAAATCAATAGACTATTACTTTAGGTAAACCTTCTTGTTTTTTTTTGTTTAATACATTATTTTCACTACTGGATGACAGTGTCCCTTCGTATGTGTGGTTTGTTTACTCTTCCCTTTTGATCGTATGCCCGCGCGTGTGCATTTCGGATTGCACGCGCACGTCTCTCCTTCATGCGTCTCCTGGGGGCCTCAACAGCTTTTGAAGTGTATCTATCTACAATTACCTTTTGTTGTAAAATATTCATTATTAGGTTTACGATATGATTTCTCTCCTTCCCGCCGTTGTCGATAACGCTAACGCATTCGCACGCAGTTACGCACTTGTGTATTCGTTACGTTATATTACATGTCCGTCGTACACACATTCTAGACGGTCGTCGATCTTTATCCTCGACATAAAAACTGTATCGCGTTTAAATAATTAAAGCTATTGGTTATCTATCGGCTATTTATCGGGTATCTACAAAGAACCTATATGCGTTACGCTTGTTCGCGGCGAAAATAAAGAAAAGGGAAACAATCATATAATCGTGTATACATATAATAAATCATAAGATGTCGATCCGTCGAATGATTAAATATGTTTAGCCGCGATTACAGCTAAAATCAAATCATCTCGCCAATACGAATCATATTAGTGTCGTATCTACAATAATAGAACGAGAGACTCGATTGAACCTTCGTCATCGATGAGGATCGACGATTATCTACGTGATTACCGCATCGTTAACCAAAATCGAAAGGATGAATGTTAGATTAATGCTCGATCGTGAAATAATTACCGTGAAATAATTTAGTTTGGTATAGTTCGAAGATTTGAGATCGCACGTTTGTTCTCCGTCTTTCTCCCTGCTTTATCTACTAATCTATTCGCATCCGGAGCTTTCTCTATCGCAGTCGCATATATCATTCGACATACGAACGATCGACGAAATCTTCGCCCGAAGTAATCTCGTCTAACATGATCGTTTATATCGTTTATATTATACGTTCTGTGAGACTCGGATCACTCCTCGACAGGCGGAATCAGCGTCAATTAAATTACGAGACGTAATCGCACGAGTATAGCAATAATATGTACACATTCGATACTCCGGTCCGATCGACTTTCGTCGTGACGATTCATGAAAAATTTAAGAAAGAATAAAAGGTTTGGGAAGTCGGGGGAAAAAAATCAATCAATCACTGATCTCTCTTTCGTTTAACAATGCCCTTCTACAGCGATCGTCTCGCACAAACTCCTTGCGCTTCTGCCTCGTACAATATATCTCATTCGCGTTTGTTTCCATTTTTTTTTTTTTTTATAACTGTGGACTAGAATTTTTTAAATTGAAGATTAAAATTTATTTTGATAAATATACTAGAGTTTGATTCGTAATAATTCGAGGACTTGTTTCTCTTTCTCTCTCTTATGAAATTCATCTCGCACACACGCGTTTATCCATTCGCTCGTCCTTTCGCACTTAACGCTGAATCGCCTCGAAATGTCTCTTCTAGGCATCGATAATTTACGGCAAATTCTCGTAATTATGTGTTCTTCCCTTTGCGCCGCTCGTAATAGCCCGAACGCTGCATTTTCACGAATCGCAACGAGCAGTTAATGAAATACGCGGTTTAATTCTCTGCTTGCTTCTCTTACCTCATCATTTCGTGACTGATTGCGCGAATTTGTTTTTAAAATGCGCGATGCTGACTGCGACAAGTGAAAATTCAGCGTGCAGTCAACGTGCAGTATCGCTGTTAGTCTGCGTGGATATATTCGTACGCTATTAGATAGTTAAGTGTGATAAGTAAATATACAAGATCGTGTGTATACGTGTGTATGCGTGTATGTATATGTAGTTCTTTGTGTTTTCTCGTAGTATTTCGCGGATTTTCTTCCCTTCTTTCCTTTGTACAGATATTTACATATGCCAGAAATCGCAGAATTATAGACTCGCGCAATCTCTCGCCTCGTTCAATGAAGTTGACGACGTGCCTGTTCTTCTTTCGTTTGCACGTACTCTTCCTCTCTACATATCGTCGCAATATAAGCTCTATCACATTGGCTTCACAAGCCACATTGTTGTTGCGACAATGATTCTCTAATAAAATAATAATGACATTATTGATATAATGACAATAATAATAATAATAATAATAATAATAATAATAATAATAATAATAATAATAATAATAATAATAATAATAATAATAATAATAATAATAATAATAATAATAATAATAATAATAATAATAATAATAATAATAATAATAATAATAATAATAATAATAATAATAATAATAATAATAATAATAATAATAATAATAATAATAATAATAATAATAATAATAATAATAATAATAATAATAATAATAATAATAATAATAATAATAATAAT
>NW_021851167.1:1167173-1169406 GCF_003651465.1 Formica exsecta
TAATCAGAATAATCAGAATAATCAGAATAATTTTAAATAAAAATTATCAAAGATATTCATAACCAATTGTTCTAGCGCAGCTAATAGTTTCCAACAAATAGAAAAAGGAAGTTTAAATAATCATTTCGAGAAACGAATAAATTTACTTCTTTTTGGTATTTTATACATTCTGCATGCCGTTCAACATATTAACGTAATAATAATCGATGACAATATTTTTTGACAACTGAGAATATTTTATAATGATAATTATATAATAATAATAATATTAATAATTCGTAATTATAATAGCAGTGATAATAATAACATTGGTAACGGTCTCTTAAGTGATCATTCTCCTCGCAATTTTATAAATAGACGGATAAGAGCAAGAAGTAGGGAAAAAGAGAAGGAGAAAAGGGAAATGTCAAACTTTTTAACCGAAAATGGTAAAAAGGTACGTAATTGGAAAAAGTGAGAGAGACGGAGAGAGAGGAGTATATAACATTAACAGCTTGATCACTATGGGGGATAGGGAGGCGAGTATAAACAATAACATGAATCACAATTATGCAATAATTAATCGGCCGTTTTCCGTCGCGCGCAATTTTTCATTAAAAATTAATAATAATTCGATCTAACAATTAGTTACTGGGAGATTGCACTGTGTAGCGAACCCAGACCACCTCCGTTTTCCGTGCATCATCTAGTCCACTCGTCTCCTCACCTCCGGAATGATACGATATCATATCATCCATCTTTGAGGAGAGATTACATTTGAAAGCGAAAGCAGCCGGGGTTCTCTCGAATTTCGAGCGAATTGCAACGAGAGCCCGTCGTCATCCCACAGCCGGCTCTGTTGTATTTCACAGTCTTCGTAAATGATACGATTTCGCACCGACGCGCACCGACACCGATTTCGTACCACTTGCCGCGTAGAAAACGTCACAATGTGAGGTCCTTTTGATTGAGCTCCGTTCAGTTTTGATCCTTTCGTTCTCTTGGCGCCTCGTCTAAATCGATCAAGATATCCCCTCGTTTCTGTTCGGTAACATCCTTCAAGAATGTCCTAGACTTTCGCGGTTCGCCTCTCTCTATGATAATGCCCTCGTGGTAGGCAGGACTCGCATACGATCGAGTCCTATAACTGGTTTCCTCGTTTAAAACTTAATTAGACCGATGGATATCGTGAACTCGCGGAACGTCTTTTCTTATAAAGCGTCGTTTTGGCATATCTCAACAATATGACTCTGAAGACACGTCGGAAACCTCATTCGATCTCCATTCTTCGAGAAGGAAACACCGAGTTCGCGGATAATCCCATGAAATTTCATGTCCCAAATTGTTCTAGTAATCCCACGTTTCCTCGGGTTCGTGCTTTACCACGTCCTTCGGACTTCCCTCCGTGGACTGTTGCGTTTGTTGCGCCGACGGCGGTCTAAGCGACGTCGTTGGACTATTCTGACCGGATTTTGGACTGGGCAGTGGACTATCCCGATCAGCCCCATTGTTGCCGGATACGGAGGAAACATCACTCTGGACATCCTCCTCGTATCGGTCCTGCACCGGGGTTGGCTCGACTCTTATGGTCTCCTCAGTCTCCCTTTTCACACCGTAGTCATCCGTTTGCATCACGCAAACGCCGTTAATGATGACTTCGTCACCTGCTCTCGTCGGTTCTTGCCACTCCGGATTAACCCATTGCGGTGCCGCGGGTTTCCTCCTATTGGACCTGACCGTCGTGGGTGCCGTCGGCGTTTCTGTGGGCTCCCTCTTTATACTGCCGGCCGAACCCTCCGAATCTTCGCTACCGAGATTACTCATCGCGTCTTCAACATCCTCATCTTCAAATTCCTGATTCGGTTCTCTCTTCAGGGCGTTCATCGAGAGATCGAGGCCGGAACATTGTTCTTTCAGCGCGTTACCCACCAGAGCCGCCAAGTTGGGATTAAAATACGGAGAATAAGGTAAGGGTACATTTCCTAAACCTAGTCTCTCCTTCTGAATCTCCAGCAATCTTTGGTTCAATAGCAATCTGAATTGAACGGGGTCGAATGGTTGGCCGGGTTCTCGCGGCGATTGCGGCTCCGGCTGGCCATGCGGTGTCTGTTGCTTCAGTCTCATTCGATGATTGTGAAACCAATTCGTTATCGTCCTTGAAGACAGGGCGAGTTCACCGGCAAGGAATTCAATAGTGGCCACGTTGGGATATGGATCCAGAGCAAAGGCGAGTCTGAGAGCCTCCTTCTGCTCT
>NW_021851167.1:1170774-1195375 GCF_003651465.1 Formica exsecta
CTCTTCCGAGAAGAGAACACGCTGCTTTTTGCCGGTAGTGGGTCCCGGGCCAGGTGATGCCGCGTGATAAAACTCGGCAGTATCGTTGCTCGAAGTATCAGAACTATTGTCGTGACCTGGACCGCTACTGCGTCGTCTCTTGTTTGCCTCCCGTCGTTCGTTCTTCAACGCCTGGAGTCGATCGATATTGTGCGCATCTGACAGCCAAAGCTGCATCCTGATGAAAGGTTCCCGGCCTTTTATGCTGAGCATATGCCACGGTTTCGGTTTGCTCAGCAGCTCGCTAACGGAGCCCTGCGATAAACCGAGAACTGCTTCGCCAAAGATCTTCTGGCCGATGTTGTTCGCCAATAACGCTTCCTTGATTTTCGTGGTAATCGTCTGTGTGTCGAGATCCTGCGTAAGAGCGGCCATCTCGTATACGCTTGGTGAAATATGCGGATGAAGACTTCGAAGAGGTGACGGTGCCATCTGATGATGCGGCGAATGCAGTGACATTTGTTGCTGCTGCTGTTGTTGTTTCTTTTGCAGTTCCTGCATGCTGAGCTGAGTGTGCGGATGATGAGGTCCGGGCGGGGTCAACATCATCGGTGGCGGCGGTTGCGGATGTTGCGGAAGCTGAGGACTTTGCTGAGGCGGGCCGAGCTGCATCTGATTCTCCTGCTGATGCTGCGCCGCCGCTGCTTGCGCAGCTGCTTGAGCGGCGGCCTGCGCCTTCGCTGCGTTTTGTAGCTGTTCTTGTACGAGTTTCGTCGGCGGCATAGGTTTCATTGGTGTTCCACACGCTATAACAATGAAAAATTCGATCAAGAAAATTCAGCAGATGTAACTAAAATTTCATAGTTCGAAAGCTCATTTCCTACAGACGTCAGAATGCAATTTCTATTTTATTCATTTCTGTTGAAGGTCATACAATACTCAAGTAATTCTACGATAAAATAAAGAAGTTGCATCTATATGTTGTAAAAATGTCATGCTTGTTTAACATCGTTTTTCATCGTAACCAAGTACGCATCATCGGGATGTCGTGTTTGACAGACATACAACAGAGCTCCCAAACTATGTTGATAATAAAGTAACAAAACATCTATATTGACCTGAGTTAAACTTACGAGGCAGGCCGCCGTAGCCGCCGGTCCTCATCAGCTTCTCTGGAGCGATTTTGTACTGGCTTGCGACCAACTTGTGTACTGCGTTGTCGTCCTCAAGAAACATCTTCATACGAATAAAGGGCTCGCGACCTTTTTGAGTCAGCATGTGCCATGGTTTGGGACGCGCGAGGAGGTCCGACACTGATCCCTGAGACAGACCCAATACCGACTCGCCGAATAGCCGCTGCGAAATCGAATATTGAGACAGCTGTTCTTTCACCTGTACATTATTAGTAAATATTTAAAATTAGATATAATAAAAGCGATTAATTAGATTAGATTCTTTATTTGATCCCCTGAGGGTTACAAAAAACAACAGTTTTATATTTATAACAATTGCTTTATAAAATAATATAAAATAATAACATAATAATTCAAATGCGAAATAACTACAAAACAAAATAAAAACAAAATCTTATATCGCTTAAAAATAAATTTAAATCAAACAAAATATAATTAATCTCTTCTGTATTCAAATAATAACCGCAATACACACATCTCCCCTAAGCCTTACATCTAATCAAAACGATTAATAAATTATATGAACGCGATAATGATAAGGTCGATAACGATATGTTCAATGAAGAATACAACTTACCCTTTTCACGATATCTTCAGTGTTTAGATTATTGTACATGTCGAACTGCTGCTGCGTAATCGGAGGAAGCACAGCTTTTAAAGGCCTTTGGTTGGCCGAGTGATGGGTTGGTGTGGACGGTTGACTTATCAGACTATTTGTGATAGAAGCCATCCTCTGCAAGGGACTGGCTGCCGCCGCACTGGCGAACTCTTCGTTAGGTGTCATCGCAGGGGGAAGTATGGAATTGCCCAGGGGAGAACTCGCGCTGGAACCGCCGGGTGTTGATTGAGGGCCCGTCGATTCCTGCTTCGGCCTCACCAAGGAAAAAGCGCTACCGGCATGTCTCATCGCCTCTTCCATCTTTTCTTTCTCCTCCTCCGAGACGCCGTTTATCATTTTATTGCGCGGATCTATTTTGCCTAAACTCAAATCTTGAACAGCGCCACCGCCGCCGCCGCCATTAGCGGCTAAATGATGTTGCTGAAGAGCTTGCTGCTGAAGCGCCAACAAGCCCGGAAGCCCAGGTAATCCTGGCAATCCGGCCATCGACGGATTCTGACCTGGTGCAGCGTTCAATTTTTGAAGCTCACGATGATAAGCATCCAATGCCATTCGAATGTCTTCCTGAGTGCGCTCGATACCTTGAAGACCACCTTGAGTGCCACTGAAAAAATGTGGAAAGATCGCACTACGGTCAATCGAGGTCATGTGCTGTCCTCAATAATAATCAATCGCGATAACGCAGTCATACGTGAATATTGTACAGACGTCATCCGGCATCGAGTCTTTAAATTATATACGTCTCGCATGAAAAAATCTTTCTTAAGTTATAATCGAGATGTATATCTACGTCATATTCGAGCTCATCGATCATTTTTAATACAAGGAAAAGATACACTATTCAATAAAATTTCTCTTGTTACGTCTCGGAACGGCGGTTTGCTCTTGACATTTTGGTTTACCATAATATATATTCGAGCAAAAATATTAATGCTTTAATTCAATCATTATATATCATCATTGTTCATCGATAGAGATTATGCTTGTATAAGTCGCTTGTATAAGCTGCGACACTTCGAACTTCGACAAGCAGATCCACGTCATGATCTTACCTAGAAAACTCTCGCGGGCGAAGGTCCTCTACTCTCCTGCCCATCAGTTTAGCCAGCTCCTCCTGGTAAATTCTCACCACCTTCTCCTGAGGAATGTCATCGTTCTCGTACTTCTTCAGTCTCCTGTTTTGGCTGTCCAGTCTGTCTTTGTTAAACGGACTCGGACAACCGATCCTACTCGGGCTCTTGCTATCAGCGTCGTTCGATACCTCATGCTCGCCTCTCATTTGCATATGGCTCGACTCCGAGAGAATATGCGCCAATCTTTCGTCATTTATTTCCGGCGGACCACCATCCTGTGGTCCACGTGCAAATGCTGGCATTCCCTGCTCCTTGCCTGAAACATACTCTACGGGTGAGGCACAACTTGTGGTGTATTCTTACTCAGTTTGTGTGGTCTTAAAAATATACATACATATATAAACAAAAATATATAATACATAAAAATAAGTTTACAAACAAAGAATATACATAAATAATTGTCGACGTGTTTGATGCCGTTCGCAATAAAGTTAGTTAAATAACAGTTGCTATTTATACACATTTTTTTTTAAATTGTCATTATTTCATTTTACAACATGTTGTTATTTATCTAGCATCGTATACAATTGTAGGATTTATTACGCGTATATTAATCCAATATGTATTGTTGCAAGATCGTAAATTGATCCTGCAAACCATATTCATTTTCCCGCGAAGGATGTTTACTCGAAGATGAGCTAGCCTACATGGTAGCGAGTCATATTTGGAGGATGATTTGATGTTCGTGAGCAATTAATAACGCGCGCAATCGATAACTGCGTGCTGAACCCGAAGGCAAAGTATACTCAACGACGATAATTAAAATATCCTCTTCTAGACCCTCTCCCTTGCGGTCTTCCCCCTGCACATCGGCAGGAGTGTAGTCCTCCTACGTGTTTCCCGTCTAATTGACCAATCAGCTGCGAGATTCAGACGAACGAACCATCGATCATGTCTTTGATTGCTCTCGCGAGCATCGCACGCGAGAGAAAGCGATTTGAGACGTGCGGCGAAGAATCGCGTACATATCGCAGAGATTTCACAGAAGAAATAATCTTTGGGCGTCTCAAGATGTGTCTTATTTGATCTCTACTCGATGTATTTCCGCGATTGTAAAATGACTCTTGCCAGGAGGATACGATTCGTTGATCAAGTTAATGTGTAGCTGTGTTTTGTATCATTATTTTACATCGTTCGATGGATCTAAAATAGTCGAGTGAAATCGGGAATACAGAAGAAAGAACGATGACGTGTATGCGCGATCGCGCATTGTGTGTCGCAAAGTTTGAATCTTTGCCAACAAACTCGCGCGATTATGCTTCCCTGCCGTCTTGGTCTATAGATATATGAAAGCAACAAAGTTCTTTCACAGAACTATACGAATTTTAAATCCGTTCGCGATCAACTGTACTATTAATGAAATATTTATAAGGCGAGAAGCTCTAGATATCACTGATTACATTTACCCGATATGAAATAATCTTCTTACTTGGCAAACGTAATTGGAAACTTGTCAGAAGGACTGCTGGCGAATAAAAAGATTATAGAGAGAGAGAGAGAATTGTAAATCTTTATCATCTCATATAAATATCCATTCCTATAATTATACCGGCAATTTTTTTATCGCCCAATTCGAAGAAGCACATACATGTAACGATTACACATTACGTGGAATGGTATTTGCGGGTATACCGAGATAAAAGAAATGAGGTCACCGTTACGTTTTCTCTGTGGATAGGCCACATTTGCGGTTCGATTAACGAAATCGGCGCGTTATCACTATCGAACGGAATGTATCCTTTGAATTCCGGTAACAATGGCGATATTTTAAGCGAGGAATTGCGTTAGTGGGTTTGATTAAATCTCAAAGATATTCGAATAAATTTTTTTCGATTACGATTCACTGATCTTCCACGCTCGTTGCAGTGTCTAATTCTTGTCAATCGTCATTATTACTGAAAACGTTAATTCTGATATGTATAGCGCTTTATGATTTTCCACAGTACCGTTATCGTGCGAATCAAACGACAGTGTAATACAATTTCCGTTGGAAATTGTCGGTGGGAGATGAGTCCCTTGCGTCACTAACGTCTTCTTTTCCGCGGATACATACTTTGCGCGGCATTTCACGTGGGAAACCTCATGCACATCATATATAGAATCACGCGTTGGTTGATTATATGTTCCGACATTCTCCCGCACAACTTTCTCATAGGAAAACTAGAATAAGAGTAGTCGTATACAACAAATATTATCGGACGAATGCAATCGCGAGAGATACCTTATAGTGCGTGCAACATACGATGATGCGAACGCAATTATTTGCTTGTCATATATATATTTGCAGATAACACAACTCTTTCTCATCAACTCGCACAATGAACGATATCGTTGCGAATTCACAATGTTTCTCTCAATTAAAAGAAACATTTTTCCATAGATTTGCCCAATCGGGTATCAACTTTTGTATGTGTATGTGTGTAAATTATTTTTTAGCGCGAATGTGTAACGCGTATCGCACGGTGTTGGCAGATTTGACGGCGAAATTAGATTTAGGAGCATTTCATCAAGCTTGAAAGGATGTTACGTTACAAACAGGAAAGACGCAGAAAATCGCGTTATTCTGAAAAAAAGGGAAAGCACGATTACGCATTCACGATACCGAGGTGATAAGAGATTTTCATCTCATCGCTATTTCGATCGCTCACACACGCGTCAATCTCCCACGGTCTGAAAAGTCTCGACGGCGGGATAAGTCGCTTGGAAAATGGCCCAGTCGTTTACGCAACACGTCGCGGCACGTCGCGCATTGTGTTGCGAGCTTTGCGCACTAAATCCATACTTTTCTCAGCGATTGCGCGTCGTCACCGCACCGTCTCACCTCGGATGGCGAAACGTCACGGTCGACGTGCGTCCCGATCGCGTCGCGGCATCAAAGACCGGTTACGGGGAATCGACGACGAAAGGAGAGAACAATCGCGGCCGCGCGCGGTAATACAATGGGCGACGACGACGACAACGAGAGAAGGAAATGTTCGCGATACCCGTGCGTGTTTCTCGCCGGAAAGGAAACCATATACCCCCGTGTACAAGCGGCAATTATATTCGCGCCGTAAAATTGTCTCGGCGCATGCACGTGCACGCGGCGCGATCCGCGCACACACGGCCGCGCACGCAGCGCGCGCGCGGATATAAGGGAGAGAAACGCCGACAATGGGCCTGATTGCAAAATCTGGAACGATTTCGTGGGAGCCCGCGCGACGGTGACTTAAGAAATTCATCCGATTGTGCGTTCGCGGGAGCGAGCGCGAGCTACGCGTCGCGACTCGCGATCGCACACGGTTTGTGCAAAGTGCGCGTACACGCACGCGTGGAAATCAATGCACAACGGCGACGGACAATTGCATAAACTCGATTTTTTTTTCATGAAATTGCCATGTTAACGCGAGGAAAATTGAGAGAGTTGCGAATATTTTGTTATATCATATATATACTTAAGTAATTTCATCGAGATAAATATATCCAATAATTTCATTATATCTTAAGACAATGCTCATTAAAAAAGGAATTGATATTTCGTAGGTGAGTCGTCCTCGAACGCGTTCATGGTGATTTCAAAGATAAGCAAGATACGTATATACATATTTGTTCGTATCTTTCTGTAGGCATTCAAATTATCTCACATGTATCTAAATGTACTATTAAACGCCTAATAAAACGTTGATTAAACAATTATTAAGTAGTCTAATTAGAGGCACGGCAAAACTCGTATAATATAAAATATGCCGAAGAGTTTGATACTGCGCAGACAGCACTTTCTTTTTCAAATCCGTCATCAAGAACAAAAATACGTTTGCATCCGAAAATCCCATTCGCGCGCAAGCTGTCAAAATGTGATAGGAGACGAGCGAGGCGTGTCTGAAAATCTGATAAAATCGACGCACAAGTGTCAACGCTAATGAATGAAATTCGTTCGCGCGGACATTCTCTCTGCACCTGTGTACAAAGAGTATTTTTCTTGTCTTTCTTTGCGGATGGAGATACAGTTGCGAGGTACAGCCTGTTTAATTGACGGTGAGATACGCGATGTTCGTAGCAGCAAGGCATCGTCGCCAATTTCCTCACCGAGGTAATTAAAAAAGAGTCGGGCGCGCGTGTTCGTGGCAAAGGAACCGTTCTTTCGCAAGTGGAAACCGATCCAATTCTTCGGTCTCTATTGGGACGGCCAAGTGTAACTTAAAACGAGCGAATTTTTAATTTAATACGATACATTTCAAATATCTGCGACGAGAGAATTAAAGATCTCTTTTACAGCGCGATATAAAATATATACATATAATAAAAAAATGTTAAACACATGGCACCATATTTTCATAATGTTTTAAGTACAAATAAAAGTTTAACTTGAGATTATATAATTATATGATTAAAAATTTAAAAATGTTTTATCTATAACTTTCCAGATGTCGATCGATAAATATATCTTTCTCGTAGAGCTTTTGTGCGTAAAAATCTGTACAAGATTCTCAGCACGGATAGACCGATAATCAGCTGATCTCTTTTCGTGACCTCTGTAAATCTCATCAGTCATTAATTACTGTTTAATATTCTGTAGATATGAGGATGTAGAGCTGCCACGTGCGAAGACCGCCACGAGTTTTGAAATCGGTGTCGCGCTTCTCGATAGCGTTATCTCTCTTTCGGATCGGGTCAATGTACGCAGATACTTTTATAATCCCGGTCGTTAAGCAAATACTTCTCTTCATTTGGTAATATTTTCTATACTTTGCTATGTTGGTCAAACTTTTCAAACGTCGCTGAATATAAGCGGAAATGACGAAAAATCTGCCCAGCATAATCGCGCGCTCCACTATAAAATACGATAATTATATCAGTTATAAAGACATATATAAACGTCCCGTCGCTCGCACGGAAATTGCAGTTATATGACTGCAAGTACGGCCCGTAACGTTTCACGCTGCGGTTGCAAATCATCACGACCATGATTTTCGTCCACCGTGATGGTCGGTCGCGTCGCGAAAAGTCCCCGACGAGAATCCGGCAAGGATTGTGCTCGCGCTTTCCCTAACCCGCTGTAGGAAACAAGATTCAGCAATAAACTGACTTGGAGCTAGACCAACTATGTTTATTACGGTAATCTCGTCTCGCTGTGCGTTGCTCTTGGTGCGCTTTCTTAGATCAATTGTGTGTGTGTTGCAGCGCTCCGTGAGCAATAATAAACCCGCCCGGACGTACCGGCGTTGAATAGTGGGCCAAGATCCAGATATGTTTGTCGCGAGGAGATTAGTATTATAGTTTCCACGAATGCGCGCGATTTTTTCGCCTCCCTCTGAGCGACACTGATTGAGAGATATCTGTATAATTTATATAGCTCACCGTGATTTAGGCCACCGGGAAACTCGAGGACTCTGCCGACGTTAACCGCTTCCAAATCATCTTACCCTGAACTACGCGCGAACAAATTCATTGTCAGTGGTACATGCGCGTAAATTTCCGCGAAAAATACTGCGCTCGTAAATAAGTACAAGAGCAGTAATAAAAATTAAGAAATATGGATTGATACGTGGGTTGTAACAATTCTTGTTTAACGCGTACGGTGATTATGTGCACGATTCACGTGATATATCGAATAAGTAGGATTCCATGATTTTCTCTCCATGACGAAAGAATTAAAATGAAATCATCCCGACCCGAGATCAATAGTCCATTATATAATGTTAACAGTTTTTGAGCGTACTAATGATAAATATAAGGTGACCGTAAAGTCGATTCACAGATCACAATAAAGCCTTCAGTGACAGGTTGGTATTGCGCCGCCTGTGCTTGTCTATAGCGCGATGAGTCGTTAGATCAGGTATTTAGCCCGACGCGCGCAAACTTATCTTAACCGACACCTCCGCCTCCAAAGCTAGGCGGCGCCTTTCAGGCTTTATAAAGCCACCGATTTTTGCCCATAAATCACGCCTGATTATAGAAGTTTCGGACATTACTCCAAGTATATTTATGCTATTGAACCGCGGCGGACTCTCGTTACGATCACAAAGAACCAACGGCCATGACTCATACGAACAAACGGCCGCGGTGATTAATCCGACGACTAAAGAACCCTCCGTATTGATGATGCTGCTATATTTTTAATACAGATAATAAATATCCAACCGATCGTAACTGTTTTTGAATCTAAAAGAGCTTGATTCATATATCACCAGCAGCTGTGAATTATTTTATGCAATGGAGAACGATATGTTTCACAGTTGGCTCTAATAAACGGGCGCACTATACATAAATGCGCTCTTCAACCTCAATTTAGAAATGAAATACAATTATGATGTGAAGTATATAGACCGAGAGAAACTGCATTTAAAACGGATGATTAATAAAAAGACAACCAATATTTATCTCGTTACCATCTCTTTCCTCTTGGATCGTTTACTTGACCAATTTTTGCATTAGCATTTCTGCAATTCTGATTTACTGCCGCGCTCACGCCACACGGGACGATACACGCCCTGCGTCCCTGTAATTTTACGGCTGACGCATCGAGAAATGTTACGACCCCCTAAGTTTTTGTCACCGTGTCCTTCTCGCCATCCCACGGGGGACGCCCTAGCCCTTCGTTCTTGTCGCTGTTCAGTCCCTCCCTCTCTCGCGTGCACTCCGTCCTATCCGCTGTAATGCCCCGTGATTGTTGTTACCAGAGATCCGACGGAAACCGACAATCCATTGATGCGGGACTTGTGTCGTGCTCCGGCACGAATTTTATATACACGTTTTATTTCGTCACCGGACGTGAAGGGAAAATGATGGCATTGAGTGAACACATCCTGCGCGCGATTGATATTAATATTTACAAAAAAGCGGAAGAACACGTAGAATAAATGTAGAAGAACACGAAGCGTAGAACACATAGTGAATGAAATGCGCAAAGAAGAATTTTTATCACGATATTATTCATATATAATATCATTTTCATACTTTTATTATTACGGAAGAGAATAAAATGTGTATTTTTCTAATCGCTATACGAGCGTCACAAAAACGCCCGCTGTGATGCCGGGATAAAACGCCGCTGACTCGGTATAATTCAGCAAGTCTATACAATCAGAAAAGTGTAAATTGCCTTCTGCAATAAGTATAGACCGGCACGTTTATTTCTATGTTCTCCGTTGGATCTTATCTTCCTTTCTTCTCCCGTTCCTTCCCTCTCTATACACCATGGAGCCCTTTATACATCTCACCCCTACTCAGTACTCATCCAGGGCTTCCTATTCCCAGAAGCTATTAGTCTAAACAATATGGCTGCCAAACTTATCATTTTATTATTACGGAAGAGAATAAAATGTGTATTTTTCTAATCGCTATACGAGCGTCACAAAAACGCCCGCTGTGATGCCGGGATAAAACGCCGCTGACTCGGTATAATTCAGCAAGTCTATACAATCAGAAAAGTGTAAATTGCCTTCTGCAATAAGTATAGACCGGCACGTTTATTTCTATGTTCTCCGTTGGATCTTATCTTCCTTTCTTCTCCCGTTCCTTCCCTCTCTATACACCATGGAGCCCTTTATACATCTCACCCCTACTCAGTACTCATCCAGGGCTTCCTATTCCCAGAAGCTATTAGTCTAAATAATCGCTATACGCCCGCTCACAAAAACGCCCGCTGTGATGCCGGGATAAAACGCCGCTGACTCGGTATAATTCAGCAAGTCTATACAATCAGAAAAGTGTAAATTGCCTTCTGCAATAAGTATAGACCGGCACGTTTATTTCTATGTTCTCCGTTGGATCTTATCTTCCTTTCTTCTCCCGTTCCTTCCCTCTCTATACACCATGGAGCCCTTTATACATCTCACCCCTACTCAGTACTCATCCAGGGCTTCCTATTCCCAGAAGCTATTAGTCTAAACAATATGGCTGCCAAACGCAGCATACAATCGATAGCGGGCAAGGTATGCCAACGAGCTGCGTAATTTAATTAAGACTATAGCTGTTCAAGCCTGGATACAGCGCGTATGCGTTTTTGCATCAGATATTGAGTACAATATGGATATTTGGTAACAGCATGATATAACGAGATGTATAACGAGGTATTTTTTAACTCACTATTACATATATATAAATCTATTATATAGCGAATAAATGTTATTATTTATATAAATAATTACATTTTAACTTTCTGTAGTTTCATTGATTACGTACTATCTCGCTGAAATTGACTTTTATCGATGACTAGCAGGATTTATCGGTCCGATCTTTTTAACTTAATTATAGCGAAAGCTCACGATGCCACCAACGCGTATTTAGCTCCCTAATCACACTTAGCGTGTGCGGTGCAGAGGGATGCAATTCTCTTGAGCGATTCCTTTCCCGCGGTGCAGTTAGAGGGAACGGAAGTACCATCGGGCCCCGCGTTAGGCAGCCGAGAAATTAGCTGACAGCTCGTGGTTAGTGATTCGGCGAGATGGATTATTGGCAGTGCGAGGCGGAAGATTTTCGAAAGTCAGATCAATCGACAGGTCGTCGACGGCGAAGGCAGGAATTATCAAAGCATTCTCATGACAAACGATTCGTTGTGGGAATCGCTGCCTGCTGTTGATATCTCGGAAATCGAACACGAAGAGTGATCCAACGTAATTACACACTTAAGATAGCAAACATTCGATTGCGCATCCTTGAACCATTGAACTTTACCGTAAATGCACGGTTTATTGCGTTTTATGGGGGCGTAGAAGGAAGCGAAATTAATCACGATTGCCACAGCTATCCCGTCACAATGTGTGTAATTACGATGTCTCGTCCGTCTTCATGGACACCGAGACGTCAGGCGAACCAGCCTTCGTCGTGTCGGACGTTACGCAGAAACGCGTCAAGAAATTGTACGAAACGATTGAGATAAAAAAAAATAATAATATTAGTGAGAGAAACGGAGAGCCAGAGAAAGAGAGAGCTGGAACATTGATGATCGGTACTTACCCTTCTTGGGGATCAAGGACTTGAGCAGCAATACGGCGTTCTCGTCGCAAGCCCAGCCGTGCATCTTCCGATAGCTATCGCGGCCCTTCTCGGTTAGCTTGTCCCAGGGCTTGGGCTTGCTTAGTAACTCGCTGACCGTGCCTTGACTTAGTCCGAGAACATACTTGGCGAACAGCCTCTGACCGATATTATGTATCGACAATAGCTCGCGCACCCGCCTCGCTATGTGAAGAGTGTCGAGATTTTGCGAGGCGTACTTGTCCATATTGTGACGCAACATCTCCTGGAGCCTCGCCTCCATGGGATCGCCCTTTGGAATGAGGGATTCGCCCAGCCGACCGGCCATACCGGCGGCCCCAAACTCATCGCCGAATCGAAACGGATACGTTCGATCGTCGAATCGAAACGGACTCTTGAGCGTCTCGAGAACACTTAGACCGCCGATGTTATTGTTCGCTAGATGATGGCTGTTGTTATTATTGTGACATGATTCTTGGTCGGCCGGACTCTTCGGGGGCGGTGCGCTCGGCACACCGGGGGTGAGACCGCCGCCGTTGATAGATGCCGAAGGGGTGCTGGTCTCCACCATCGACGTCGGTGGTGGTTGGAAGCTCGGCGGTGATGTTAAGGCGGTTGTGGAGGATGGCGTCGGTGGTGCCGGCGTCTCGTGTACCGACACCGGCGTTGGCGCCTTCTCGGTGACGTCTAAATTACCCAGGGACACCGTACCGATCGGCGTATTCGACTTTGCCGGGGTATTCGAGGTGGACGACGGATCCGCGCTCGGTGATGGAAGATGATTTAAACTACTTGGCGTTGTTGGCGGATGCAAACCCATGTGCGGCTGAACTTGTTGCAATTGTTGTTGCTGTTGAGCTAACTGACTTAATTGAGATGGCTGTGATTGTTGCTGCTGTTGCTGTTGTTGTTGTTGCTGCTGCTGATGTTGTTGCTGCTGCTGCTGATTCATGATAGACCTTTCCAACGTCCGCCTCCAATTGGCAACGATTTCTTCACCGAGAAACGAGCCAAAAGTCTCGACGTTCTGGAGGGGTGGCGGGAAAAGGAGGCTCGAAGTCGTCGAAGTGGCCGAAGAGGGCGTCGGGGTGGAACGTGGAGGGATAGAGACTGCTGTCGGAGGCGGTGGCGGTGGTTGTTGGGAGGACACATGGGATGTAGGTGGCACACCTCCGACCCCGTGGGGCGAGGCGGTCGAGGCGCGCTGCAGGGGTGACGATAATCCACCTGCAACCACCAAAAACACAAGGGAGCCCGTCAGCACGCGTAAATGACACTCAACCTAATTTCGAGTCGCGATGGGGATTGTCGTTCCCGTTCTGATCGCCAGTCCGTCCGCGCTGTCTCTTTCCGAAGTGCGAAATCGAGCGGTGACTTCAACTCTCTTCATCATCTTCCAGAATGACGTGAGGATGACCGAGACTCTCTTTTTCGACGCTTCATCGGATCATAATCCACGCTTGAATGTGCAAACGAGGAACGACGTGGACGCCAACGAGAGGAGGACTGTGGAGACGTTGTCAATTGTCCGAAAAGATATCGCGGATGTAAGCATATATCCGTCTCGCGTAGAATGTTGATCGCGATGACGCGTGTGGATTCAAGAAACCGCGCCACTGTGTCGCGTCGAATAAAATATCTTTTGTGTTACAATGCAGTTGTCAGAAATACGGAAGATCGCAGGATTTAGAAGAAAATATACTCTTTGAAAATACAATCTTTGCGCGATTTCATTGGAAGATATTGTAGTCTTTTAAAATCGAGCCGAATTCTAAAGAAAATTTTCCTGTGATATATAATCGCGACATATGAGATGTTTAGCGTTTGGAACATCCGCGTAGAAACGATACTTACTCTGTTATATATTTCACTCGATTGAAGGAAGTAGCGGAGGGATCGGAAAGATAGGACCGCGAGCGACGACGACGTAGAAGGGTGGCTCGGTCGGTTTGATTCAGAAGGGGTGACACGTTGCAGTATCTCTTTGGCTCTCTGCGTATATGGAGTGTCTCTTTCTCATTCCCTCTCATCGCGCGCTCTCTCTGTCAGCTTGGATCGATTCATAATAAACTCTGTCCCCGAAACAATGGCTCGGCCCGGGCAAATATTGCGAATATCGTCCACAAATTTGCGTGCACGAAGTTTGCGTTTCGCAGTGTACGGATGGTGGTATGGGGGAAGGGGAGGTTTAGAGGACTCTTTACGCGGGCAGGAGAAATGGATGTTTGGAACATTCGGTAAGAGATAGAATGGGCCTACGGGGTAGCGAGATGGAGGGCTAACGTGTGTTCGGTTGCGTTAGTATCTTCTACGAATGTACGTTAATATACGTATTAGCGAGAGAGTGGCTCGAAAAAGTGCAGCCTAAGCAGCCAAGATTCGGAGAGATAAAGTATGTATATGAGAGAGAAGTAGATATACAACAGAGAGAAAGAGAGCCAAAGAGAGAGAGAAACAGGAATGGTAGAGCAGAGGTAAACAGAAAAAAGAACAGAAAAAAGAGAGAGAGAGAGAGAGAGGAGAAAGATAAAAAGGGAAGGTAGAGAGAGAGAGAGAGAAAGAGAAAGAGAGACGAAGAGAGGAGCGATATAGAAAGAGAGAGAGTCAGAGAAAAGTGCGAACACAATGGCAAGCAGGGTTATTTTTGTTGTTTTCTTTTCCGATAAGCTCCTTCAGTCATCCCTCGTTTATTCTATAGAAGCGTTCTTGCGTCCGCGTTGCGTGACTCGTGTCCTTTTCATTGTTACTCGATGATAAAGCCCGTCGACGGAGCCTCGAAGAGAGAGAGTCGGGGACCAAAGATCAGAGCGGTAACGCAAGAATCAGAAACGAGATCGCTGAGGTGTGACCGGCCTACCAACATCTCGTTATTTTCCTTTTTCTTTTTTTATCAAATTTATATATATATATATATATAATTTTGTTTTCGATTCAAAACAAATTCCTAGTAGAATGATACGTTTCTTTCCTCGTAAATATTACTACGCATTTTCATTTACTTGCTCTATGTATCTTTCTGATTGATTAGCTTTATAAATCATACTTGAAGATGATATTTTTGAATATTCACTGTTTTCAAAATGATTATTTTCGCTATAAATCGACAGTTTAATGTAATTATACACGTATTATTATTTATATTATTATATTTTTATAATTATATTATTTGTGAAAATCAGCTAATCAAACTTTGCAAAACTTCGCATTTTACTCATTCTTTCGAATTCTCTCCTAAAGTCAAATGCCTCGCCTATTTCCGTAATGTAATGATCCTGATTGAGATACATCGTTGGCTCACTTACCGAGTGCGTCGGGTGTGTTGGAGGGTTTCAGATTCTCGGCTTGCTGAAGCGCCTTGAAGCGCTCCATAAGAAGATGCTCCAAGCTCTTTCCAGGTTCGCCGGTTGGTATCTGCGAGAGGTCGACTGACCTCAGCACGCTGATTTCGCGCTTCAGGTCATCATAATCCCTCTGCCGTTCCAATTTGCTCTCCAGTCTGCTGATGTGCTGCCTGCGCACCTCGAGTTCCTCTTCGAGCCGCGCCGTTGCTTGCGCGCTTGTCTCCTGAAGGCGTTGCAGACTCTGCTGTAGCCTGGATACCTCCTCGACCAACTGGTTAATCTGAAAAAAGGCAACACCGTCTTCGTAAAGAGTGTCTGATAAAATCGTATTCGCGCAAATTGCGAATCAATGAAGCGCGTATAAATCGGTTACGAAATATTAAACATTAATATTCCTTAACGCGATATCTCGCGCCGGTTATGTTTATTGAACGATATCGTCGATAAAATTTCCCGCATTAAGGAAGACATCGCGCGATATAATTCACGGGAATTGCTACTTCCTGAAATATCACCGAGTACTTTCGCATCGCTCATCAGGAAATCGACTCGAAGCGATTAAATGGAGATGGAACGTAACTACATTATCATCGACGCAAATATAGAATCACATTTTCGAGCTTCTCCCTCCTTCGCGATTCGCTTCGAGCATCGTTTATCTGAAACCGAACCTAGTAAGGAGCTTACCAGAAGCTCTTTATTAATTTTATCGGGAATATATACGCGGAAATCAATAGCGAGCGCTTAAGAGAGGATAACTTTAAATCTTGGCGAATCTCTGAATGTAATTACCGCGGATTAAATTACGTATAAAGTTTCAATCGGATCGATCGAATCGTTGAATTGTCATCCAATTATCGGTAATAATTTATGACATGTGTCATCGACCATCTCATCGTTTCGACACTTAGTTCTCAAAATTTAATGCGAAAATGAATACGATTGCGCAGCTGTCTTTGTTCTTAATAGAATATATATAATATCGCGAAAAATTGATTCATCTATAGAGATCCGAAGATTATTTTACAATTAAAATTGTCCATAGTGTCTTCGTGGAAGATATAAAATTCGGAGATAAATTTAAAAGATAATTTCCTAGCACTGTAAGAATTAAAAATATCACAAGAAACGTCAATTATATTGCTCGAAAAAAATTAAGTATAATTCATAGGACAAAAAATTGATGACATTTATACTCGCGGTATCGCTCGCAGCGACGTATACGAAGTAGATTCGTCCCTCATTAATGCATCATCGATCCGTGCGCAATAATTACAATGTGCGACCGCAACGTCTTGTTTTTCCATCTCTATAACGAGGATGAATCTGGGATGTTGAAAGAATCGAATAACGGAATCGGCGGCAAAAAATTATCGCGGCGAATAGAATGGCACGGCAATCGTGTCGCGCTGCTACTGTGCCGCAATCAATCGCAATGAATCGTGGGCACTCGAAACCTATCCACGTGTTCCGCGAGGGTTCACGTGGATGCGTGCGCGCGAGAATACGGTACATAGTGGAAAGGGCAGACGGTAGAGAGGAAGAGAGAAGACCGATCAAAGGGGGTTGGGGACGGGACGATTTTAAAGCTGAATGCGCTCGCACAGTGGTAGCGCGCGCGATGCAACGAGCTACGTGAATGAGATCGTATCAATTGTTTTTTCTCGCCGAGGCGCATCGCTTCGTCTCTTTTTCCGTGCTTCGGGGGTTAATCGAGAAGCAACGACTTCAATTTTGCAAAATTCGCACCTCTCCGATAGCACTGTACACATCGATACGCATCTTGTGTGATTCTCTTCTGGCTAAATTTAATTTTACAAACAAAAATTATTTTTATATCGTTGTTCGATGTGTTTTTTTTTTTATTTGTCGTCTGTTGTATTCAACGACAGTGTCAGATATAACCGTACGTATCGATTGAGTCTTTACAATTTAATGAAATTAACTACATTCCTCTGGCGCCTTGTAACCCCATGACTCATCGCGGTAGTATAAAATCGAAGAGCCTTGGCGCACGCGGTAAACTTGCACGTTTTTACTCGTTAGTTTATTTATCGGGGGCGGCTACCTGTCGATTGTCCTCCGTTTCATCCATAATCGATACACGCTTACGTCCAGAAGCTTCATTTCTACTTGTATAGGTATGAATATGGGTGTGTTGTGTGTGTATGTGTATAGCGAGCGAACATGAGTGCGTATTGTGACGATGTCATATGTACACAACAGTATACAGGTAAGAACCGACGCGGGTGTAGATAAGTACGCATTGACGTTCGATATGCCGTTAGGTAGGGACGGGGTGGTCGCTGCCAGCGGGGGTGGGTTTATATAGGGATAAGTTTCCGAAGTTGCCGCGATCGCTCGCAATAATGTCCGCCATTAACGGCGATGGGGTAGGTTATCGCCATGAGGGAAACCTGAAACGAAGGACAGGTGGAATTAACACCACGTCGATCGACGAACTTACGATAAATACGGCGGCGACTTGACGTTGTGTGTTTTTTTTTTCACGTAACGGACACTCACCTTATCGACTCCCCTTTTTTTTCCTGTTTCTTTTGTGACTACTGTTTAACGATGCGAATAAAACGACGAATCAACGTTCACGATGCAAGATGTGACTGTATGTTTCTTCAATTAGCGAACTATAAGTGACGCTTTGAAGAGTGCAGAATCTACTTTGAATTTTCTTCTGATATGTGTTTCGTATGAAGGAAACGCTGATGTGTGATATAATACATCAAATATATATATATAGACGCAATGCAAAATGCTTAGTTAATTATACATATACGACGTTAAAGTATTTTTTTATATTACAGTAATTATATACCAATTTGCAATATATTTTAACAACCTCTGTAGATTTGTATGTATATTAGGTAACTTTTCATATATAAATCATACTCCTGTTCCCTCGCGTATTTTGCATAAATTTTATAATAAAGCGATTAACTCAATTTTTTTAATCTGTCTGATGAATATATGTTCATATAGATGTACTAATTTTATAATATTTCTAATGCATCTTCCAAGTCATTTTACTTCTATCGAGGGAATTCTATGAAATCAGATTAATTTTTCAATTATGACAAATCAACCGTTTAATTAATATTGATTATAAGAATAATAGTCATTAATCGCTGCGTTATGTATAAAATTATAAATATATAATTAAGTACTTATAAAGAATTAAAGTTAATAAAAATATTAATGAAAATGTATAAAGAGATAATGTAACGATATTAATCAGTTATTTTTTATTTCAGGTATCATGAAGAAAGTCATAGGAGATAAAGATCATGATAAAAGAGCAAAAGCCAAGAATTATCGCCAGGAACGACGACAGGAGATGGCGCGTGAATGTTGGCAAATTTTCTACTTTGGAACAATGTCATCGGTAGAAGGAGAACCGCTCGTTAGCGAGATTCTCGGCTGCTGAAGGGGCCACACAAATTCGATATGCGCGCATAAGAGATGTACGTGTGGGGTAGTGACCAACGAGCAATCCTCAGCATGAAGGCGTCCAATCCGGGTAGCGAGATGAGGGGAAAGGGGGTGAGTTGAAGCAAAAACAATCGGGGCTTGATCGATGGTCGCGAGGTACGACGACGAGGATATGAAGGCGAGTCGGAAGACATGATCGGTCGTATGCAAATTAAAGCGGAGAACGGTGAGCTCCGAGGGCTGACTCGGTGGAAAGAAACGTAGTAGGGTGCGAAGTCGAAGGGTACGGAGGGTGCGCGCAAGGGTTGCCTGCGCGCGGTGGTGTCAAGCAAACTTGAAGTAGCCGCACGCGCGTCCGCATTGTTTCTTGACCGTCACCACCACCCTCCGCCATCTCCTCCCGCCACCCCTTTTCACGATCCCGCGCGTCTCCTCCCTTCGCAACCCCCTTAATCCTCCGCGATTTTTGCTATTTGCATTATATAGGCGTCGGCAGGCCTTTGTTTGTTGAGCTATTGATCACATTTTCTCCCGCGGTATAATCAATCTTCACGCACACACGTCTCCGCCGGCCTTTCTCATCCTTACGTATGTATACGCACGCGTTTGCGCGCGCGTCCGCGTGCGAGTGTATGCACGGACGCGGTGACTCGAGTAACGCGCGGCTCTCCGATATCCATACACCGTGGCACATTAGAACCCCTTTTCGTTATACGTACGTAGATTCGGTACAGGGACAAGATGGCCGTTTGCTTCGTATTAATTTCGTAGCCTGTCCACCAATGATGCGTCGGTATGAGATCGTCATGGCCGTCGAAACTCACGTTCTCGCTTTTCGTGGTTTCACGACTCTCCCTTTCTCAACCCCTCCCCTCCCCCCGTCGTATTATCGTTTCCACGTGAACGACGAGAACGCAAATATAAATTGTCGTTTACGTTGGGATACTCTGATATCCCTTTGATCTATATCCATTACCTTGATGTATATCGTTGATGGGGGCAAACTTTGTAAAAATTAGACTTTAATGATTCATTTATTTATTCGATTTATTCTCGGTACTAAATTAGGATGAATTTGTCGGTGATCATTTTAAAGAGATTGAACAAGATTATATTTTGATTTAAAAATATCTTGGAGTAAACAAAAAATAACATGATCACTTTCAACTTAGAATTAATAACTGAAAATATAAATTCTAGCACGTGCGGATCTCTATCATTATTATTATTAATTAACTCTCTTGGTTCGTTTATTATAAATTTCTTTCAAAATATGAGAAAAAAGTAATATGTATTTTATTATAGAAAAGTTTCATATTATGCAACAATAAAATATTTAAGTCTACAACTACTTATAACAGAAGCATTATTGATTGCATCTTAATACAAATTAACAATCTTTAAATCTAATAAAATTCTCTAAAATTCAATGAATCTTTTATGAGCGCTTTATTATACTATTCGATCTATCATATCGCGAGAATTCGTACATCACGCCGGACTTTTGCAAGATCTCATCGTGAGAACCGATATCAGCGTATCCCGGTAGAAAGATTCCATTTTTACATCTCGGGAGGAAAGATCGCCGATATCAAACCCTTTAGCGGCAAAGCACCCCTTTGGGCCGTAGAGGAGCTCTCTCCCATGGAGGTTCGCTCCTCTTCTCGCCACAGGAGAATGCCAATTAAAAGCCGAGGTCGGAAAGAAAGCCCAATCGATAGGAGGCGGCTTGCCTTCTTCTTTCTCGCTCTATCTCGCCGATTTTCATTCTCTTGCTCATTCTCCTTCCCTTTCACTCTGCCGACGCGGGTAGCTGAAGCAACCGAAGCGAAGGGTTGCCCAAACTGGGAAGTGGGAATTATGGGCAGGATTAATATGCAAGGACTGGATACGTGCGGTGGCAGGAGGTGGAGGAGACGGAGGAGTAGGAGGAGGATGGGTTAGGGGCTGCAGGAGGGTGGCGAAGCAACAAAAGGGGTCGAAGGGGAAGTATGGATGGAGAGAAAGGGGCTTTCCGTTTTCTGTCTCCGTCAGTCCGACGTCGAGATAACTGGCTCGGTCATTCGTCCTCTCTCCGTCTTCGCCCGTATTTCTCTCGTTCTATCAGCTCGCATCTCATCCCCACTACACTCTCCTTACAGGATACACGGCTAACGGACACCCCTATCGATTTTACAACTCGATATATGTGAATACCCACTTGTCTAATGACTGATCGGGCTTCGAGCTCAACCCTTTCCCTCCCTCGAGCGTCCTCCCTCGAACCCCTTCGCGTTTCTGGCCGAGCTTCTCCGCCAGCCATCCTCCGCTGGTACGATACCACCCCACGGGAGATGGAGAATGAGAAAGGGGAAGAAGAGAGAGAGAAAGAGAAATGGTAGAAGGAAGAGGGCGCGGAAGAGAGTTGAGGCCGAATGTATCTCGCCTCATTACACCGACTACGTGCCTTTGGCCAACATCTCGCGTTGCATCGACGCGCATACCCTCGCAAAAATCCGACAGAAAGAGCGCTTACCTACCCCATGCCTATCGCGACGTGATATCTGACTTTTTTATCGTAGGTAGAAAAAATAGTGGAATACGGTCAACGGCGATTTTCTTGTCTCAGGAGATTTATTATCGTTTGCATAAAGATATCTTAATAGAAATGCAAACGAGAAATACCAAATACCAAATAGAAGAAACTACGAAATATTCAATTAATGCTTTATCTTAAATTATACAAAAAAAAATATATGTATAGCAATTAATCAACTGTTAAAATAATATTTAAGTTTTTGGAGTCTCGTGGCTATAGCTTAGACGTTTTTCACAAAGTTTTCTGAACACTCAGTTACTCTTTATTGCATCAACAATGACGTTTGACATCGCGCGCGAGAATAGCGTGAATCAAGAATTTCTTGAAGAAGCTTGTCCGATAGAAGCGACCGAAGGCGAATGTTTACAAAAGCTACGCACGACGGCGTTGGAGAATCGCGGGGGAATGAGAAAGCGGCTGCTGGGGTAAGCGAAGGGAGGCGGATAAGAGGGGTGTCGCCGGTCGTAACGTACCACAGTTCGTACGGAGGGTAGAAGGCAAAATGTATGATATTTTATTTTAGCGTTCTTCTGGGCGCCGCTAGATAAGCCTCCGAGGATTTATGCTTATTACAAGCAAGCACCGGCGAGGGCACTCTTTGCCGAAACCGGTCCTATACATACGGTGGTACGCGATCCTCCGTTTGCCACCCCCGTTGTCCCCACACCTTCCCTCGTCTCTCACCCTCGCACCACCGATACACGCGGTTATGCGTAATATACATCAGATTATGAAAGCTAGTAATACCAGGTAGACTCGACCATACGATATTGCCTTTATAATGGAACATCTCCTCACGCTCGGTTTAGTCACATTCTGAACTACGGTATTGTTTTAAAAACTTGTATTATCAGAAATGTATGTGCGTAAACAGTCTTGCGCGACTGCACAGAGTTTTTTTTTCTCTTTTTTTTTCAAAGAATCGATATTGTATAAAATCCGTGTGCATTTCTCCACAATAGTATTTTGAAAGGATATTGAAAATTATTACCATCCATTAATTACTTATAAAGCTTCGCTAATCATGTATAAATGTTCGTTGAAACGAGTAATAATTAATAAAATAAATCGTGTCATTATCACAGAAGAGGTATCGATATCCATTAATGCGCCGTGATGTGTGCCAATGTAGTATAAAAGGCTAATGAGAGAATTAAATAAATAGATCTAACACGCTCGCATGGATCACTCTCAGCCGCATGAAGGAAACGATTAAATCGTTACGGGCATAAATTATTTCCACAGCTGACCTAATAATTCCTCGATGTTTACAAAGGATTTAGCCATCTTCGGCACCTGCGCTGCTATGATCCGCAATCGACCGGACGGCGGCCACGAAGAATTAATATTAACCGCGTTCGTCATTTCTCTCTCCCTTCTTCTTTCTCTCTCATGCCTCTTTCCTCCTCATCTCTCCTTTACTATGTTCTTCTTCCTCTCTCTCTTTCTCTGATTTGCATTACGAGGACTACGCGTTTATGAATACGTTCGCCCACCCACACTCGACTCGCGATGGCTCGGCAGAAGCCATATATTAGTCGGGGCATTCGCCGGAGAGAAATATTGAAACGAGAGAAACGAGCACGGACTGGCGAGCTAGAGATGGCAAGAAGAGAGACATTCTAGAGAGAAAGACGTCCGAGCCTGTTCGTGTAACGTCCAGTAAAATTTACAATAATCGCGCTTTTTTTTCTTTCCCCGTTTGCTCGTCGAAAGAAACGATTAAAGATTTCGAGAAAAATATATCACTTGCGTAAATCATTTTCTCAAAGCACATTAGTTCTCGTATGATCTTATAAGAAACTTTATCCAAATAATGTCTTTAATTGTGGAAACATAGAATCAATTTAAATATTTTTAGATATTTTATTTATTTCTTTCAAAATAGATTATTATTACCAATATTACGTTACGTGCAAAGTTAAACGAAAACTTTGGTATGGCTGACATATTCCGTCTGAAATCACTGCTCTTCATCGACGGGTATCAAAAGTGTCAACGTCGTCGGCTTACTCGTCGTCTGGGCGCAGGAACGGAGGAAACTCGTCAGAGGGGTCGCGTACAATCATTCCCTCCCTCTCGCACAGGGGAAACAGAGAGATCATGAACGTGCGCGAGTGTTGCGAGGGTCGCGAATCGGACATTTATTTCGTAATCAGCAGCTTTCGAATCGCCGTCATTGTACGCGGCAGCGCTTATTGACAGAAATGCTCGATAGGAAATGCTCAGCCGCTGGTCCCTGACATTTATGCGGTGGCTCTTCCTCCTCGGTGGGTGAGGGGTGAGTGGGCGATCTCGTTCGCGCGCGCACGTGTATGTGTGTCGTGTGTCTGCGCGCGGGTGCGAAGGTGCAAGCGCTTAACACCACACGATAGGTCGAATCGCGAAGGGTGAGCAACGATGAACAACCGCCGATCGGGCTGAGGCACACATTATTATCCATCCGGCAGTGACGTGTATCATTCGGGCGCGACTGTGTATGAGTGCGCGCACACACGCATACGAGCATATATGTCTCTATCCCTGGCTGCATTGTCGCGCTGGCTAATGAGAAAGTTGCGAGTTTCGCCATTCCGGGACGAGGCAGAACACGCTGTCGGGAAATACCGAAACCCCGATCGAAGGAACGACTCGAGACTCGCCGCGCAGTGGCGGTTTCGCGAAAAGATAGGATCGGGGCGATTATCCGTTCGACGATTCCACGGAACTACTCGATGGGAGTATTTCTGGAATGTTTCATACATGGATTATAATTCGCGTGTAGCGGTCTAGATTGAAATGAAAATTTTACCACGCTACCGCTGTTTATCAGTTTGAATTCGCGATATCGATGAGAGAAAAAAGCAATGCGATTAGTAGGCTAGAAAATAAATTTTCACGTGACATTAACGACTGACCGTGATTGGAAATAATGACTTATTCGGCCGTGTCAGAACTTGACACGAGGCGGAGGTGTTCAATCAGCACGGATAAAGGGAAGGAGAGAGAGAGAGAGAGAGAGGGAGAAAGAGAGAAGGACGCTCCTTCGCGCGGTCTAATTGGTGGAAGCGAAGGGAGAAACTTGAACGTAAAAACACCACGCGATATCGAACGTACGTGTCCGCCGGTGTATGGTTCCACGTATGATACGTGTCGTTACTCAACCCCTTCGGTCTTCTCCAACAGAAATCCCCTTTCCCCCCGATATATTGCGGGAGTCATCCCGGCTCTCCCCCCGGTTTACCCCATCGCGGGGCCTGGCAATGCAAATCTCTTTTTCTCCGCACGCCTCGGTTTTATATGGTACCGCGTCTCTCCTCTCTCGCTCTGAACTTTTCCTCCCTTACGCGGTCGACCACTCTTTACGCCTATCGTTT
>NW_021851167.1:1196247-1202801 GCF_003651465.1 Formica exsecta
TTTCCGCCTATCGTTTCTTCTCCTCCCTTCTCCCCCCGTAATCTGTCGTTCCTTCGCCGCTGCTATCCTTTCGTACGTGTGGTCTCTCCTCCTCCTTTCTCTTTCTCGTCCTCTTTCTATGCTTCTCTCTTTCTCCTTTTCGTTACCTTTTCTCCCTCACGGTCGTCCACCCTCTTCGTCTTCCTCATTTCCACCGCGCACACCCCCGCCCTCCGATTCCCCCTTTCCACTCGGCAACACTGCCGACACCGCCACCGTCGCGGCCAATACAATTGCCGCCACGTTACCCTTCCTTCACGGCGTCGGTCGCCGCGTACCGGCTCTCTTTTTGTCATTGTGGCTTATTCGATATATTGTCTACGGTGGTTCGCGCGAAGGCGCGGCTGTCCCGGGGGCGCCGGCAGATATTAGAGACAAATGACGGCGGAAGAAAAAAATCGCATACGTGGAACCGATCCTTGCGCTGCACGCCGGCATCTAGGCGTTTCATATCGGGGGTGGACATTTGAACCCCGGTTGACACACTACGTACAATTATACAACAGATTCGAATAAAATTCTTGCTATCAAGAAATATACCAAAACGCGATGTTAATGACTTATAATAATATTAATAATCATCTAAGACTGTTTTTTTCTTTTCCAGCAAGTTTTAAAGAGACCCCGTTCGAGATCTCGAAACTTTCCGAAGAAAGACAATTTTAAATCAGCGGCGCGCATTTTTTATTGCGGTCAATATTATCGCCTCTTGCTTATTATTAGCATTCGCGAGAATAGGAATCGTTCAGAATTCATTGTATAATTGACATATTTGTATTTCGCGACGGTCTATGATTCAATATGCAAATCGGCAAGTTATAAAAACTTTAACCGATACATTCTTATTATATATCAATGGAAAGTCTTTGTCTCGCTATGAGAATTTCTTTTTACAGATTCATCAATAAACTATCAATATTTTTCTATTATGAGCAATTTTTCAATTTCTCATGTCCGATAAGGCCTCTAAGGTCCGACCGACGAAGGGATCGATCTGGTCATTAAATAAGCCATTTCGTAAGATAGCCGCGTATGTTGCAGATATCGACAAAACTTTAGACCGGCCGTATCAATCATCGTGACAATATTATTGCCGCCGGCGTCACCCTTCCTTCGCGACACCGCGACACCGCGCACTGACTCTTTTTATTATTGTGGCTTATTCCATGCATTGTCCGTGGCGGTTCGTACGAAGGCGCGGCTGTCCCAGGGGCGCCGAGAGATATTGGAGACAAATGACACTGCAACAAATGCGTGGGCGAGAGACGACCCTACCGACACGAAACTCTCCCCGGTATGGAGTTATGGCTTTTGACTAATGTATCTGTTTTAAGAAATCGGACGCGCCTAATTGTATACGTTGTTCAAACTACAGTTACATGCGGCATTAATGGTATGTTATATTATTTTTACATTGACCTTGTTTAGATCAAATACATTGATATATTTACAGGAAATTCCTTTTAATTTATAAACATTATTTTTCGAATAAAACGAAATCTCCAATCTCATTTTAATCTATTTAATTAATTATATAAATATAAAATGTTATATTTATAAAAGTAAAAAAAAAATGTCGAATAAAATAAAAATTTTATATTTAAACATGAAAATCGTCATTTCGGCGATTCAATATAACGTTATTGTGTCTTTGTGAGAGTCGCCTAATACAATCGCGTTGACAATTAGACGCTTCCGTACACTAATCCAACCCGAACAGAAACAACATGAAACGGCAGTAGAGATCATGGGAAAGGCAAAGAGCGAGGTTCTGCGTCGAGGGTAGCGGTGGGTGCTAAGAGGCGCCTCGTACGCCGAATGTTGAATTTTATCACTAGTACGCGATCTCCCCCCAAGACTCTGCGGCGGCCCCGAAGAAGAGACGCGAGGGGGTGTTGTTGCGGATAGGTTCGCTTCGACCGAGTCCGGAGATGGAGGCCATTCTCGAGTCGCGAGGAAAGGGGGAGCAACGCGAGCGGCACAGGCTAATGAACTTCTCATTGATTGGTTAAAATTTCGTTAATACTCTGACGTGTGCTTCCATGCCTCGCGCCGGTTCCTCCGCACCAACACAGATACCCGGCCGGGCAGACCAACCGCCCCGACACAGCCTGGCAGCAGTTCTCTGTAACCCATTCCTCCTCCTGGTGGAAATTCACCTCTTCCTACCGGCACTTCCACCCGCGCCTCCGCGGCTCCAACCGACCACCCTCGTCTCACTCTCAGAAGGGTGAATTTCGAAGGGTGGCTCCACGTTAGTTAGGCCTCTCCGCGGCGGTATAGCAGCAGGAACAGCGCCCGCCACTACCACCATCACCATCATCTTTTATGACTGGTGGAAACTAACGAAATTTCCCTATCGGCGATCAATCCTCCTCCCGCTCGTGCGAGAACCCTTTTCATTGATCTGCCGGTCGCCTCCGCTGAGGTAGCGCAACCCCTTATCGTAACACCCTTCTGACCGAGCAACAGAGTCCCCTCTGAGCTCACTACCGCCAAAACTTCTCTCCGTCACTCCCGGCTTTGTGTTGTCGGCTCTTTTTCTGTTCCATCGTGTCTCACCCCTCACTCTTGCACCCGTATATCCATCCCTGCATTCACTCGAAATATTATCGTCGTCCGAGTGTGTCCCCCTATGCTCGATGAAGGATGGAGGAAGACGCGGAGAGGAAAGAGATGACAGTAAAAGAGAGAGAAAGAGAGAGAGAGAGGCAGGCAAAGAGAAGAGGGAGAAAAAGAGCCGGCTTCGACAGCAATGACGAATCTCTAATTTTAATATCGCTCCAGTTTGCTTTGAAGTGCCCTCGTTAAGCTGGACACACACAAGGAGGATCGACCGTACTGTCGGCCGCCCACGCGCGCGGATTTTTTATCCCGGCGGGACGTCAAACCCGGCTCGGTCGCACGTGTTGCGGACGCGGCTTAACCTCGGGAATCACGTGTCAGAGAAGGTTCACTTATAGCCATTACAGTCTAACTCGCGTAGAATTTCCCCTGATCAAATAGCAAAGTTTCAACTGTACTCATTTAATTGTAAATAGAGCAATAAATTTCCAACAAATTAAAATTAATTAAATAATTATGTTAAAATAATATATCTCTTAATCACTGTTATTTTCATTAGAATTATTATAAAAGATAAAAGTATATTAATAGTTTAAAATATCTAATATTTACTTACAATTAACGCCTGCGATACAATTCAATAAATGTCAGATCGATATAAAATCGCTTGTTATTATAAATCCTTATCTACATTTAAAAAAAAAAACATAGCAACTAATCAAACAATAAACCAATTATAATCATGATAGAAATTAATTCTTTGTAATTAACAATATGTATATTTTTTGGTCTTGTTACCTTTGCCTAATAAATCCGTCTACTGCTTCAACGCGATATCCTCTTTATCCATATCGCGGGAGTTTGCAGCTTTAAAACGGAAAGTTCTTTCAGGCCGATGTTACCTATTCGCGGTTCGGAGAGTGCCGATAATCGCTAAATTAACTTTGAATACCTGACGCCGCGTAACCTTTCATCCGCCTGCGTAGACACGTTTTAACAACAAACTGATACCGCGAGGAGCGATATTCAATGCTCTTTCAGTAACGAGGATCGTGTATCAGCAAATCGCTGCTTCGAGTCTCTTCCCTCGAGCTTCCCATAATTGCATATCGTACATTTTGAAATGTAGACAGATGCGTGTGCGGCTACCACTCTGTAAGTGGATTTTCTATGCTATCATTAATTTTGCCTGTGTTGATTCTACCATATATAAATTGGCATTTGAATAATCGTCGATAGCTAATATTATCATTCTATGTTAGATTTTGTTTCTTTACAAAAAGTATATATAATATAATATGCAAATATAATATATCATTGATATAAATTGATTGCAAACATTTTATAAATGACGACTAAATTTACATTCGAATAGAGTATTTTCTACGTCCCATTTCCGGAGCTCGGTTTAGGTCAAGGTTAGTGCCGAGAATTTCACAGTCTTGAAACTCATTAAGTTCTTAAAACCTCGGAAGAATCTACAGCAAGCCGTGGCGTTTTCTCTGATAAGCGTGCAGCCGGGCTTCGAGGGGAACGGTGATACTGCGGTGTGAGAGAACAGCGAAGAATAACAAGAAGAAGGAGAGAAGAAGGTAGAAGGTGTAGAGACGCGCGTAATCCCTAACCACGGACAACGTCGAGAGCTGCAGAGAGACTGAAGGAAAGAGACGCGAGAAAGAGGAAGAGGCGAATCTGCGCGGGAAGGACGAGAGGGAATGAAAGACGAAGAGGGAGCGTGGAACGATAGGATGAGACTACAGCGTGAGAAGGAACGCGGCGAAGGGTCGAAAGAAGTTTCTGACCTGCTTACGGTATATACGAGAGTCCGGGAGTTCCCGCTACTTCACAAGAGTTTCCGAAGTGGCAAAGCAGACACCACCTACCCTTTCTCTCTCACCCAGTCCTCCCTATTTCGCCCCCCTTGTACAACCTGCTATCCTCCCTTCAAGCGTCGTTGCATCTCTGCGCTCTATACATTCACGCTGCTTCTATCGCCGCTACTGCTGTGTTGGGGTGTTGCACGTTGTTTACCCCTTTGCGCAGGGCTTTACTTTCGTTTGACGGTGAAAGTGAACGGAGCCACGTCTCTCGTGGAGACCGCCGCGTCGTTTAACTGGGACGCCGAACCGTAACTTTAATGCGTATGTGTGCGCGTGTCCGAGTTTACATCTTTAAAGATTATCGAAATCTGTGACGTATGCTATTACATGTCGCATAAATTAAGATATTTCTGAAGAAAAAAGTAAGACAATAAGCGTTAAAAAATCCAAAACATTATGGAAGCAAAAATATTACATCCGCGATTAAAACATGCTCGTTTAAAGGAACTTCGAATCAGTTATATCCAGGCTTTATGTTCTCATTTATATCAAGCCTAATCTTTCGACTCGTAACGTCTCGAAATAGATTACGCTGCATTATGTCTAGCCTTACTTCGCTCCCTTTGTATATTCATTGTCTATAAACACCGTATCGATTAGTTGATGTCTTAAAACTCTGCCGCTCCTCGAACAAAGAAAAAAATTTAAAGCCGTTTGACAACACAAAAGACTCGCGGACAGGGTGTATTCGCGCGGCATCGTCGATCACTGCCTCGATCTCAGATTATTATCGCAATTAATTTCTACCAGGCTCGCGCATCGAAGAAGGTAACGCGCGGCTCGAACTGGAGCGTATTGGCCGTGTTGAGCGATGATTAATTAAAGACGGCAGACGCGGGACACGCGACTTTTAGCCGGTTTTGCATCGATCAACCGAGCAGCTTCTATCGATGAGTTATCGTCTTTGCCTTCCCTCGTATCTTACTTAATATCTTCACGATTTTCTATTATGTACTCAAGACTCATTTTATTCGCAACGTTTGATTCACGTACGTTTTTGCGTAAACCGTGTAATTGAAATGATGTCACGTGCGTTCTAAAGTTTCAAAAATAAAATTTTAACATTATATTTTTTTCATTCAAATGCATCATTGTAAGCTACATGTTTTTTTTTCTACACAAATATTTCTATTGCAATACATGAAAATGTTATTATTACAAAATATTATGTGGCAGATAAAGATATCCTTATTCTCGTCGCCGTGAGATCTATATCGAAGCTACTTTCAATCTAAAGACCTAGAACCAATCGAAGGCGATTAATTCGGCCATAGCGCGAAAGCCCTCCACCATCAGAACCGATCGCGGTGGCGACGTTCCTGATCACTCAGTGAATGAGAGCCAAGCAAGTCAGAAGCCCGCATCGAAGCTTTCGCCTGTACCTAGGCTACACGTGGCGGGAGGAGGAGGAGAAGGAGAGGGTGGATGAGGATGTGGGTGGCAGGGAGGCAGAAGTGGTGGTGGCGGTTCGCGCTATGGTGGTGGTAAAAGGAAGAAGGTGGGGTGGGTGAGAGAATGAGAATGAGATGAGGCGAGAGACAAGGCCGAGTGCGAGAGAAAGGAAACGCGGGAGAGGATGCGAGAGGTATAGGAGGTACTAGGCGCCTGTAGTCTCATCTCGCTCGGTATCTTACGCCGATACCGAGCTCTCGCTCCGTTCTAACCCTTTGCCGGGCGATTCATCCATCCCCTTCTCTCTTTATTTGAGTATAATTATTGATTATTGGACGACGGAAGGCCGGCTACTCTAGGACGTAGAGGAGGTAGGGTTGGTGTAGGTACCAACGTTCGAGAGGGTTGGCTGGAGGTTGAAGAACGGTAGGAGGGTGATTAAGCTATATGCCTGGCATATCCCACCCCTTGGTATCACCCTTTCCTCCACCCCCTCCCCCCGCGTACCCCTCGCGCGCGTCCTCCTGCTACGTTCGCCTTTCACTCACCCCTTCTTGCCCGCCATCCGTTCTTCCGATACCACGGGGCCGCTGTCTCTCTCGGTCTTTCTGTACTGACAATTAGACTGATAGGTATATCTTAGTCTGCTATCGATTTGATTCCACCCTATCGTGTACG
>NW_021851167.1:1203343-1224522 GCF_003651465.1 Formica exsecta
GTAGGGTGCACCCGCACACCCGGGCAAAATTTACATCGTGTATGCTACAACGACGTCGATCGCGATGCCGTCCTACAGCAGCCGCCCTCACCCGCTCTCTTCTCAACCCGCCTGCCACCCTCATCCCACCCACCTCCCGCCAACCTTCTCTCGCACTCGTCCGTGTCCACCCCTCCGCCTTTGAATCCCCCTTCGAAGCAGCCTTCGATTATAACTAAAGCCCCCGCGCGCTACATCCGTATAGCGCCAATACATCCGCCTTCCAAGGGGTTGATTAGTGCATTACCACTCGAACTCGTTTTACTGCCACCCCCCTGCGGAAGCGCCGTCTCGACTGACAAGAGAACCCCGCATTTCGATGCGGCCGATACTAGTTCGCATGAAATTCGCAAATCTTCTTTTTTCTCGATCACCATTCGTCTTCGAGCCTCGAAATATTTCTCAGAAACAAAGTTTCCGCAAGCCAGGTTATCGGCACGATAATCGATAATTGTAGGATTAATTATGAAGCTTGTATACTTGCTCGCAATATCCGCAAATCTGCGATTAATTGTTAATTGTACGCACAGTCTATCCGCCAAATCTTGGAATTCGCTAGTCGACACTCGTACGTGAACTTACCTGTAACAGAAAACGAGACACATGTGATTAGTCTTTATTATCATTAAGTCTGCATTATTATTACATATCGAATAAATCAATTAGTACAAATACTGAAGGTAACAAAACTAGAGGTACGCAAGTTGTAATTTTAAATTCGCAATTATAGCTTGTTCAGTACGATATTATAATATATTTAATCTGATAATCATATGTTATGGAAATGGTTATATTGCCAATAAATACATGTGATTATATTATTTTTAAATATACATATACAATGCATTCACAAAATGATTTGAAATTTAATAGTCTTTGAAATTGCAAATATGTATAAATGTTTTTTTCTAATGTAAAATATTTTATCTCACCAGTACTATCTGTATTAATTTATCTAAAATTTAAGGTGCTGGAATTAGCAAATATTATCTCCCCATATTATCTTCCATTAGAATTATTTCTAGTCACAATCTAATATGTTTCTATATCGTAATAGTAAAAGTTGAAGCGAGTATGTGAGTGACAAGCACTTACGATCATATATATCCATACCATTATATAATCGACCGCCGTCGATTATTAAAATCCGAATCTCGAAAGCTGGTATTGACGCTTGCCCGCTCGTAGGTATTCTATTAATTGTCAAATAATTAACGAAGTTAATCGACAGTTCGATGAGTGTCGACGAGTTTCAGCCTACAAAATCACCCTACGTCCCCGCATTGCCCTCTCTCTTTCTCTCTTTCTGTCATGGAGACATCACCTTCATATCATTATATGACGCCTCCCCTATCATGTGGACATCACCTTTATATCATTATATGATGCCACTAATGAAATTTTCATAGGGTCGAAATATCGATGCGTCGACCTGGATGAGTTGTATCGGTCTATCAATCACCCATTCGTATGCATCAGATACGGTACAGGTTGTATCAGAAGTCGCACAAGTCCTCTTGTTTAAAAATATCTTGATTTAAAAAATATGTATTTTTCAGAAGAAAAAAAAATAGAAAAAAAAGATTATTATTTTTTGAAATTCGTAAATTTTCAACATTAAATGTCTTCGTACAAAATTAAAATTTAAAATAAATATCTATTAAAAAATTCAATATTAATTGGACGAAGACATTTGTTATCTATTTATACATTTTACGCTAAGCTTTGTTGAAATTATATATTTCATTTTCAATTTATACTATATATATCAGTAAAATTATGCCTTCAATTATAATTTCGTTAAAAAATTGTTTTCTATATTTATCAAAAAATCTCTTATTTTATCGTTCTTGCGGTAAAAACTGAACACCCTGTATATAATATATATGTATCGCTCGTCACCCCCTGCGACTCCCTGCAACCAATCCGATCGTGCACGCACTATAGAATATAATTGACATCCGTCCGCCCTATAAACGAGTGTGTCCAGTCGCTGTCAGACGAAGTCGATGCTGTTGATTTTTCGGGGCCGTCAAACTGTACGTCGCCCGCTGTTTGCCTCGTAAAAATAAAAGAAGTAAGGAAAAGATAGATGCCTGATGAGTTGTAGAGGCTTGCGCGTTTGAACGAATCGGAGAACGACCGAAGATTGCACGATAACGAAAACGCGAGCACGTAAATGTTGGCGAGTTTCGCACGAGACGTATAAATAATTTGAAAAATGTTTGCAGTATTACACGTACATAAGAATTATTAATATATAAGAATTATTATATATTAATTCACGATTTTATTCAACGCGAGTGTTATTTCATATAAAGAGATATAAAATAAGATTTTGCAACAGTTTTCAAAACTATTTTTAAAAAAATCATAAATCTCGATTTTGAAATATATAATTCGAGACTTTCGTATATAGACACAGAAACTTTTTCGTCCAGTATTCTCGATTATACGAGCTAAAAATACAATGAAATACAAACAAACGATCGATTATTTATACACAGAGGTAGGAGCGGTGCGAATCCTTCAGGTACAATCTCACGATCTGCAGAGACGTTAATCTCGCCAACGGGAGGATTTTATCGCCTGCAACCCCCAAGTGACACGCGGTTCGTCGTAAAAATCTCAGATGCCCCCTGGGCAGGTGAACGCGCCAGGGCGAAGCAGTAAACGTTACCGGCTAATCCTGTGTGTAATGCAACCACACACGAGTATTCGTATACATAAGCACGTAACCACGCACGCGCGTGCACACGCGTGCTCGGTTATTACTCCGTGAATGATAGTCGCCTGGCGAACAACGGTAGGGGAATGTACCTTAGGCGGGCGTCGGTTAATGGGCTTCGGCTCGTGTGAGTGAGCCTCCTGTTACACCAACACGTCGTTGACGGGCTTGTAAACCCATAAAGAAATTTGATAATAAATAGAGTATCTCGGCGTCGCTCGCGCGCGGGCGCGTTTTTATCAGCCTGCTACGCGCGAACCGGAGAAATTACACTCGTGCACGGCCGTGTGTATGCGTGCGTGTGTTGCTTGAATTTATAATGCTCGGAGCTATAAAAAAAAAGGAAGGAAGAAACGGCGCCTGGTTGACTTTGCGTCGCGTGTACACACGCAAGCACGTACGTACGTGTGAAGCGGAAAGCACTAAGAGAAGAGAGGAAATTCAAAAAGAGAAAGAAAGAAAGAAAGATAGAGAGAAATAGAAAGAGAAGGATAAAGAAAGCTATACGATATCTCGTGCTAGGTAGATGGCATATACGACGGAAAACTAAACAAAATCACATCCACGTGGCGAGGTTTTATGATCGCAAACTGATGTCAGAGGAGGACGGAACGCGCGTGCTCTCTTCTCACGCATGGCAAAAGTAAATAAATAGCTCGTTAAATTGTGCTGTGTGTGTACGCGCGATTGCGTAAATATCACGGCATTTCGTAACAAAGCTCTTCGTCTCTCGTCTACGTTTTGCTGGAAGAAACAAGTGCCGATCGCAATTGCATAATACTGATCATGCTGGATAAAATACCGGAGAATGGACAATCTCGGTAGGGCTTGTCAAATACATTGCGAAGCGAGTAAGAGCTTCCTCGAGCAAGTAGCCCCTCGGGGAAGCAAACGGCCGAATGAGATTTCCGATATCGACATTAGCGGATTCTGGAAGTATCTTGGAAGGATTAAAGCCGGTCGAACCGCCGTTAATCGATAACGGCAACATCTATCGCGACGTTTTCCCCGGTGATAAACCCTTCGAGCGGCCGGGTGAAGCGTTTAAATTACATTCACGGCGATGTACATGGAAATTGCAGAATTTAAGCTAGCGATTTTTACAAAAATTATCGATATGATTATAAAACAAAAATCTTATTACGTTGAAAGGAGATTAATCGCATTAATAAAGTTTCGCGCTAATAAATACTCTACTGTGAAATTATTGCTCGGGCGAGCGGGAAAGGAAAGGCGAGCCAGAAGAAGATAAAATATAAAAATTGACTGATACGACGATAGATTATACGAGGAATAATAATGCAGGCTGTGTGGCAAACGCTTGTGGCGTATCGACAAGAGCGGACAGCTATCGAGTGTCCCTCAATAATGAACACTTAGCGCGTACCTCGGTGCCCGGGCAAAGCGCTTAAAGCGCGTTAACGCGAGCCACGAGTGATTGATCGCGGTATAGCGAGCATGATAGACCTAGAGAAAGAGAGTACCGGCGTCCAGGAATGATCGGAGAAAGACGGCGATATCACGTGTTAGTCGGCTTTCCCCGACATAATGCTCTCGTTCATATTGGACGAAAGTAAGGGTCAGGCGAGAGCAGAAGCTGTAGTGTAGATGAGCAATGATGTACAGGCGACTTCGTGAATCATGGATCAACTCCTGATGAAGGAATCAGCGTGAGGTTTCGATAGATAGAGGGTCAAAACTACTCGCTATTGATTTACGGCTGAATATTGAATAGATTAGGAGGTCGATAGGTGAGTTATATGTATAGGAACGTAGTGTGATAATAAATAAGATATTTTAAAGTGAAGTAATTATATGAGCTACTATTTATATGTCGTTAATTATATCGTATGAAACATTAATGACAGGAAAAAAGTGTCACGAAGGAAGAGTGTTGAGATATTTTCATATCGCTTGCAAATGACATTAGTATTATATTAGTGTCTGAGTCGTAATCAAAAAGAACTGAACACTTCTCTCGAAATTCTTCGAGGCAAATATTTTTCACTCTCAATTCTCGTGGCAAAAGACAAACTTCAATTCGAGCACAGACATAGATTCTTTCTTACTTTATTCAAGCAAGTGTTCTCGGCGAGTTAAGAAAAGAAACGTGGGATTATAGCTTTGAACAGCCAGCCCCCAAGAAAACAAAACACCTGTCGCTAATACGATTATGCATTCTGGTCTTATAGCTTCTAACGTGCCGCCCCTCGGCAAACCGCGAAACACCCTGTATACAACATCGTAGTCGTAGTATATACGCTTTCTATCGATAATGCCCGGATTCTCTAACGGATTACGGTCAATAACGTGCATATCGAATCCATAAGTTATTAAGACTTCGTGTGCGTTCGTCAGTGGCTGGCCGGCTGTAGCTAGACCACTGTCACACGGATGGCTTCGAAGATCGGTTACAATAGAAAGCTCACCACTTCTCCCTCGCGTCCTCCGGCACGCTCTCCATATCCCCGTTTTTCCTTGTAGCTATCGGCGAAATGGAATTACCTATATCCTGCGGCCCGTCCGGCCATTCGACTTGCGTATTAAAAGAACCCTTACGTGGACCATACGACGAGATAGCACGGCGCTATTCATTTCGCTCTGCTCTCACGATTCTTTTTTTCCACTTCGTTCTCTTTCCGTGCTCTTTCCGCTGCTCTTCCGTATGACGAATTTCCATGGAAAATCTGCGCAATCGTTTTAAGCACTCGCAGACGTCGCCGGTCTGTCATTGTTCCTAGCTCGTGATTTTCATTGTGTACATTATATATGTATTTGCATGTGCACACATATTCTCATATAAAAGATAATTTTTACCCGACAATATATTTTTACACTTATCAAAAAAAATTTCAAAAAAGCTTTATAAAAAAGAATCTGTCAATTTCCTCCGGCACGCTCTCCATCCCCGTTTTTCCTTGTAGCTATCGGCGAAATGGAATTACCTATATCCTGCGGCCCGTCCGGCCATTCGACTTGCGTATTAAAAGAACCCTTACGTGGACCATACGACGAGATAGCACGGCGCTATTCATTTCGCTCTGCTCTCACGATTCTTTTTTTCCACTTCGTTCTCTTTCCGTGCTCTTTCCGCTGCTCTTCCGTATGACGAATTTCCATGGAAAATCTGCGCAATCGTTTTAAGCACTCGCAGACGTCGCCGGTCTGTCATTGTTCCTAGCTCGTGATTTTCATTGTGTACATTATATATGTATTTGCATGTGCACACATATTCTCATATAAAAGATAATTTTTACCCGACAATATATTTTTACACTTATCAAAAAAAATTTCAAAAAAGCTTTATAAAAAAGAATCTGTCAATTATTCTTTGTAGCAAAATTTGTTGAATTAGATTTTGTACGTTGGAATATTTGATCATCGTTATTCGGGTCATAATGATTAATTATTATAACAAACGTTTGATATAACAAAAATAAGTAATCGAAAGAATATATGTGTATGTGTTTGCTCAAAGACAATATGCTCGTTATGTAGGTATTGGCGTGTCCAGAAATATTTTTTCTCGAACTTGCGTATACAACCGTGGCAATAATAGAACCGTGCAATTTTTTATTACCATCCACGGCTGCGATAATACCATCGTACGTTGCCGTATCTATTTTAGTATTTGCAAATATCTGCTTGTCACGTGGCGAATTTATAGGAAACAACAGGCCGGCATGAAACAGGCATAAAGAAGACATTGTATAGGATAACGCAAACATATTATAGGAAAATAATAAGTACCAGCTACTTAAACAATGATTTAAGATCGCAAACTGGTCCGCAATAGCAGTCTTCGTCATCCTCACCACCCCCGCGTGCCAACTTTCGTGAATCGTGCAGAAATAAACCCTTCGCTTCTCTCGCGATGATTGTAACAAAGAAGACGGGAAAAACAAGGGAAAAAAGAAAGATACGTACGAGCGGTAACTGAATCGCGTGCCGCGAGGTCGTGGCGTAGCGGGATGAAGGACAGAGTCCTTGTCGATTTGTTTTCTCCTCGCTTCGCGGAGGGAAGACGAGAACGAGGATACGCATTCAAACAACCAAATCGTGAAAAACTGGATCAGTACAACGAGACAGCTGTAGATTTGCGGTGGGGAAAGATGGACACGATCGCTCAGAGAATAAGGCTCATAAAATCTCTCAAAGCCTCGAGTTCCGTTTCGTTAGGTACGTAAATGCGGGAATAGGAAAAGAAGAAGGGTTTTCCCTGCCTTTCTATATTTACGAGGGTGACTGGTCGATGAGAAAACTTTTGCATAATTGCCGCCGACTTTTCCTCCGATCTAATGACGTTTGTCCGTAAATGTGGGTTACGCGAGAAGAAATCAATTTCTAAAAAATTATATATTATATTATATAAAAATATGTAGTAAATAAAATAGAGCCTACTGTGCGTTCGTGGCTAAGTTTTCAGAAATTCAAGATGTATTTTGCTCCATTTCGTGTGTCATCTGCGCCTATGCTCTCGCGCTACATTTGTTTCTTATATTCTTCATGTGTTACGACGCCTTAGGAAGAGGGAAGGAACCATACGGCAATCGGTGCAAAAAAGTTCTCCCCGCATTCTTCAAATGACATTAATAGCCTTCCTTTATCTTCCCACGGTTTAGCGGCGCTATAAGAAGACGCGGATCCATTGGACGATCGCGGTCATTTATCCGGTGATTCGATAATTATATTGAAGTTACTTTGGTAAATTTTTGCACGTTGCAAGCGTACTACGAAATTTTCGCTCGAACTTTCGGTCTCTTGAGTCTCTTTCTTGCTCATTTGTTATTACAATTTTTACTACATTATTTATCATCGTTATAATCTATTAAATCACAACTGAGTTAAATAAAGATATCACTCTATGCAATAATAGAAATCCCGCGCTCCGCTGAAGTTTTATCGATGTTCATTCACCCCGACTCGCGAGACAGCGCAATCACTTCCAATTTGAATAGATTAAGGCTCGTGCGCTATTGGCCAATCGGGAATAGCTTTTTTTGGCTTCTTTCGCTTTTCCTGGGCAAAACATTAGTTGGCAGCGAAGATCTACGGAGGTCGATATGCCGCGACGATACCCACGGGGCCAACTGGGCTGAGCCATTTGAATATCTCAGGTTAATCTCGGCCGTCGAATGTTTACCTGGGTTCTATCAACCACTTCTCTCTCACCCTCTCTCTCTCCCTGTCGAGCGTCTTACCCCCATCAGCCACTCTCTTTGAGTCAGGACTCTCGAACGGAAAAGCTGCCGAGGACCGAGCGCGAGAAGACCGGAAGGGCCCTCGACGAAGTGAAAACAGTCGCAGAACAGACCTTTCAAATCGTCGGTCTCTCGATCGGCCGAGGGTTAAATAAGTGATTCTTGCCAATTTTATTAGGCGGTTCTTTTGCCTTCGGTTGGAACATCGGAACCCCCTCAGCTGTGCCAAACCCCAAGGGTAGTCGGCGGTTAAGAACCGTGGAAGGAGAAACCGACCAAGAATCAGAAGAAGTCGCGGCAGGAGAAGCGGAAAAGAATGAGTCAGATGGAAAACGAAAGATGAAGAGGAGGGAGAGGGAGGGGGTAGGGGTAGGACGAGAGGCGAGCGGGGGAATCGCTTGGATATTGATACCTACCTACCCCGCTATTAAACTAATGAATTTAATCAGGCCGGATTGAAAATGCGATAGCTTGAGACGACTGCTCCGGGGCCCCTCTCGACATTGTGGATCGTATTTTTTATCTCACGGACACTCCGAACGATCATTGGAGATTAGATTTTTAAATTGGGGACGATATAGGTACGATCGTTTCTCCTCTTTTTCTCTTTCTCTCTCTTCCTCTTCTCTGTCTCTCGCTCCTCTTCTCTCCATCTTGCTCTTACACATCGAGTCTCCCTGCACCATACCACTCTCCCTCCCCGCTTTCCATCGGCAACAACCATAGTTAGTACAGTTCTACGGGTAGCGGGTCTCAGCGTGGAATTAGCATATCTCGGAAAGTGATCCCCGGGCCCTAATTGAATTATTCTTAAATTCCCATAAAATCGTGCGAAAATTACAGGGAGCGACACCGCGCGATGTAGCGCCAACTGAGTATTCTCCGTTCCTCCATCCCTCCGTCCCTCCCTCCTTCTCCAACCGCCCTTCGCCGCAGGGCCGAACGGGCTTCGACGTAATATCGGACACGATTAATTTTCTGGGACGTTACGCCACTTCCGCTTACAGGACGCATTTCGCGGTACCTCGATTGGCGAATTGCCTCTCTTTCCGATATTCCTACCGTCTTAATTCGCATAGATTGCATTATTAAGATATAAGCATTCCTTAATTTATAGTAATTATAAATAATCGCATTTGCATATATAGATAGGGTAATTAAAACTGTAAAATTTGGCAATTAACGATAATCTTAAATACAATCATTTTGACTCTCATCTTACATAATATTTTAAAAATTAATTTATATTTTGCGATATTTTCGATGTTCAACGATTCAATAATGCATCTCAGAATAGAAGTGATGGAATATATCAAGATAACCGAACGTTGCGCTCGATTTGTGAACTCATGACGACTCAAACTGAGACATTTAATTGGATAGGACCAATGAGAAGCACACGAGATATATATCTCGGATCGCATTCATCCACTTAAAACTAACTGCACGCCGGAGACCGTGAAAATCTCGATTAGAAGAGGCGGAGTTGAGGCACATTCGGCGACCCTACAATAATTTTAATTTTAATTTCGATCGAATCTCCGGCACACCCTCGCCAAGTTCATCCCTCACGAGGAGGCTAAGGAGCCGATCTAAAAACGTAATCCGCGTGAGTTCCGCACAGGAATATATCCCACTCCGTTTCTTATTCTGATCCTCTTCCTCTCTTTCTCTTTCCAAACGATGTCTATTTGCTTAACTAGTTTTGAAACCCTGCTCCAACCAGAATTCGCCTAACGATATGCGCGGATACATTAGTACAGGAAGACGAATTAATTTCGTTGGTAGCGAGATTAGAGATTCCGTTGAAAAGGGGAGGGCAACTGGTGCGCCGTCTTACTTTGATTACATTGCCATTAGCTGGTTTTAGCTGAGCGTGAAGCCGTGTCGAATGAACCACAAAGATGTTGAGGCGCCAATATTTTAACGGAATATTTCAAATAAAATAATAAAATTTTTACTACTTTATATCTTAAACTATTTTTCAATTGGTTTTTTAAAATAATATAAATAATTATTTACATAAATATTATGTGTATGTATGTAATAGAGTCGAATTTAGTCACGTGTGAATGCCGATAATTACACGAATAAGAGACGTTGAATGGTAAAGCTATCGACGCGGTGGTAGAATGCGCGTTCCTGAAGCAGAAAATCGCACGGATCGTTCAATCGTTAATAATCGACTACTCGCGGGTGTGCGTGCCTTCATCTAATTGCCTCGTCCCCACTTCGTCGAGCATCATGGGGAATTTCTTCGACGACGTACGAATTCTCGATTGAGAACCGGTGATTGATAGTTAGCATGGTACGATGATGGTTTCGAACGATCCACCGTGAGAAATTCTGCGACTGGATCGATAGTTTCAACGTGGATGGAACTTCACTGAGATCGAGGATTCTCTCGTCAGCATAATTAATCGACAGCGAGGGCGATTATTTTACATCGCATTATCATATTATAGATATAATATTGTTATATGAATAAACGAGAAAGATGTTATAATGATATAATTTGCTTAATCGTAAATGATTTTATTGAATTTATTTTGATCCATTTCTTCTTGTAATTTCTACTTGTAATAAATTATTCATCAGTGGGGTTGCAGACTGAAAAGAAATATATACGTAGTCGTTCTTGATCTACTCTGTTTATACATGCTAGCGATCACCACGGGCGCCAGCATGTCAGTACATTGTCGTAACAATGCTTTATAGATTTTTCGCAATGCATATGTGACGTGGCGATCGTATGAGCGCTTATGTTTATTTCAAGTGACTGCTTGCTTATAGGCTGCCTATCAGAGCAAACTTTAATGCCTGCGTTAATCGATAGTTGTATCACATTGCTACTTGGTCAATTCGGTCACGTTTCACGCATTTAATAGACTTTCAAATTTCAGAAAGAGAAAAAGAGAGAAAGAGAGAGAGAGGGAGATAGATAGAGAAAGAACACAAATATGTATTGCATATTAAAAATATTAGTATAATAAAACTAGAATTTTACATCACAAAAATTCAAATTGAGATCATCGAGATAATGATGTTGCGTATAATCATTTATATCCCGACATGTACTCTTTGCAAATTTTTATGAAGTATTTCATTCTTTACAAAATCCATTTACGTATAAAATTTCCCAACTGCCACCTGTTATATTCTCGTTGTTCCAACGCGTATCATACCTCTCAATTGACAGCTTTCAATTAAGCGGTATCCGATCGTAATGCAAATGCGCCATCAAAATTGCCAGATCGTATGTGAAAATGCATTACGCAAGGTTATTGTGAAAAAAGTCGGATGCACAAAATGTCACCGGTTCATTCGTCGTTGTCTTACGTACGGTATTTACAACGTGCTGGAAATATAGTTATGAAGAAAACACACACGCGTACTTGGACTAAACTGTAAATAACTTAACGCTGCGGGAACGCACGCATCGGTCTCTCTAATGCAGACAATTCTTTAATAGAGTGTAACGCGCGATATATTAAAAATAACGAAGCGATCGTGTCTCTTTCGCGAGTATAATCGGCGAGCATTAATAAATGGCATGAGAAAATGAGCGAAAATATTAATACGAGACGTCACACATTTGTCATATCCATAGGAAATTCTTATGTGACGCACGTGCGCGCGCTCATCTCACGTTTAAGCGTGCGTTTTTTTTTTTGCGTGCAACGCGGCCCATAAGTCTCAAAGTGCATGTGCACTCATGATGTTACGTGACGTGTGCGAGCACGACGCGTACGTCGCCCTTACGTCGGACGTCTATCTGACGTATGACGACTCCGATTTATTCCCAAATCATCGTTTAATCCGCTGCTAATGTCAATTTTCACAAAGTTCATTACGCTCGTTAAGAGCCTGACAGTCGCGGTTCTTCGCGATAATCGAAGGCGGTTGGAATTTCTGTCTAATTATCGATAGTCGAGAGATCTCTTCCTGTAGCGTGCGATAAAATGATTATAATCCTTATATACCGTGCCGCGAAATAGGCACTTGATTATCGTCCATGTCGGATGGTCGGGAAACGAACAATCTTAATAATTGAGTAATGAATGTATTATTCATCGGGTTATATTTACACAATCTTAATTTTAACCTAACCATCATCATCGTATAAGATATATATATATATGTATATAAGTACATTCAAACCAATGATATGTACCTTTCTTATAACGAATTAATCGTTATAATCGATTAATTGCTTCTTCGCACAGATTCATGTTTGCTAAAGATAGATTAGCAAACGTCCGAAAGTTTAACGTATAGAACAAACATGAAATCTCTTCCGGCGACCGCGAAGGAAATCAAATTAATCTCGCGAACGATAAACCTTGAAGTGATCGAACGCGGGCGCGGTGGGTAGAGGGTGTGATTTAAAAGTTTCTCTGTCAATCAACGGCAGCCGGGGTTCTGCTGCGAATAGCTGGAAGGGTCGATGCGATTGATCCGGGGCTATCGAGAGAAAGGGCGGTAAGCAGGAGGAAAGCGGATGGAACGACGGAGTACGCGAACAGGACGACGGTGGGAGGGGAAAGCCTTTCGGCTCTAATTGCCGTAATTAAATTCGAGAACTTACCCGATCCTTCGCCGACCAAGATCTTACGCCTCCGGATTTCAAATCGTTCCGGCTTACTCTCAGTATTGCCACGCGCCCAAGCGGATTATTTCCAGGCACTTTGGGGAGCTCTGTCGCCGCGCGATCGTTTTTCGAAAAATCACACATTTAGCCGAGAAACTCACCGGCGATTGGTGTCTTTCAATTTCGCGGCGAATCGCCTTTCACGTATAGCTTTTATATCTTAATCGCACAGAGTTCAAATAATTTCTTTTTATTATACAAACTTTTTCACTTTTGTTATTATATCTTACACTTTTCATTTAACATTTGCAAATATTTTCATAATATGTTAAGTAGAGAATATCGCTGATATTTTTACATAATATTGCAAGTAAAATAAATGCATATTTTTATGCTTATTTTTTTTTTTTTTATTACTTTTCCATAAATAAACACGATTTTCCGATCGCTCGCAATTGTATTGAGAACATCGCGTGTGCGCAGCCGAATTTCAAATGAATACGTTCGGTTTAGATATTATATCATTACTGGACCTTTCCATCCTTAATATGGGCGTCAAAGAACACAGTAACTTATTTTATAAGATCGAACGTTGACGCACGATTAGCCGAAATGTATAAACTTATTTTTTATTCATCTATCGATAACCCCAGTTTCCCGCAACAAGCTCGATATCCAATGGCGCCGAATTTATTTTTACCGATAAGAATTGACTCGATACTGGATAATTTTCATATCAATACTTTTGTGACATTGTTATATGAGAAATCGATAAATCCAATATGTTAAGAAAATATGTGTTATTTTTTATAAACTCATTAAAATGCAATATTATTACTCCCAATTGAAAAACATTTTATTGTTAAAATGTGTAATCGGGTAAAATATATATGATATAATTATAAAGATGCGATATGCACGATTATGAGCGTCACGTGGTGCATGGACCTTGTCGAACACACGAGGCTTGGAATTAACAATTGTTTAAGCAAATAAATTATTCTCGAAACAGCCACCACTGTATTCCGGAAAGGTCGAAGGTCATTTATTGCCCTCATTCGAAAAGACACTCACACTGTTATGTACCATCCGCCATATACGTTTCTATCATATCTTTTTCAGTCCCGCCTGATAAAGATTCTTCTCAAACTCTACTAATGTGCGTATGACAAGCGTGAAGATAATATACATGAGTGGGCAGGCGGCTTGATAATTAAGCCGAAAGTTATTGACCTATCCGAATTGACTGGCATATGAATTTAATATTGATCTCGAGCGATATATACTCTATAATATTTTTATTATATAAGATGTAATAACAAATAAGTTGCTTATGTAAATATATTAATATTTATAAATAAAAGTTTAAGACAGAGTGTATGCTTGAATATGTAAAAAAAAAAAATCAATTCACAAAAAAAATTGCATCCTTGCATATTTCTCTCATTAATCCGCAGTCTCTAAATCGGCAGTTTAGAAACGCATTAAAACCGTTTCTTGAATTGTACGTATCTTGTATGCAAAATGTATTCAAAATATTCTTTATATGCAACAATTCTTAAATTTAATTAATTACAATACAAATTATTTTAATTGGATATTATTGCACAAAGTAGTACAGTTTATATATAGCAGCAACTGTTCGATTTGTACAAATTACTGTTTATGTGTATGAGTATAAGACATTTGAAACATATTTAAGCTCGAAATATTCAAATGCAAATTTATTGGAAATATAAGCCTTCGATATTGAAATTTAATCGAGATGTATTATATATTTAGACACGTTTCAGATATATAATTTTAAATTTCAAATTCTGTTTTTTTTTTGTCTATTTTCTTGTATTGCGCGCGACACACATATTTTAGAATTTAAAAAAAAAGTAGTACATATACACAAATACTCTGCGTGCAAATTTGTATTTTCAATTTATTCGTATTTTTCATCTATTTCATATTTTTTATCTATTCTGGCCGAACCTAGATTAATCTTTATTACAAAGGAAGTCCTTCGAACAGTCGTGGGCGCGAATGCTTAATGAGAGGTATTGGCGAGCGTTGTACGAGCCTCGTCGATTGGACGTAGCCCGAAGGCGGCAGGCGATAAGCATTAGGATCGCAGGATGGGTGATCATTGGCCACCTTTGTGCTACGCCGCAGCCAGATCGAATTACGATCAGTGATCTCCTGGATAGAAGGTACTGCGGTCGCAGCAACCCGAAGGGATTTCCAGAGGACCAACGACACAGATTGACCCTAAGCAAATGACAAAGCGCGGATGCACGGCGGGATGCAGAGAAAGAGATCCAGGAGGGGTCGGTTAGAATATGGAGCAGAGAGAGAGTGAGAGAAAGGATGAATTTCAGAGACACAGGGTCAGCGAAGGAAATGCGGGAATGAGAAGAGAGAGAGGAAGAGGATGATGTTTTAGAAGCAACGGCATCCTAACCGAGAAGGGAGGGTAAAACGGGGTGAGATCAGAGGGCGATCTTCTCGGCTACCCGCAATCTGTCCGTTTGTCCACACAGCTTCCAAGAATCCTGGCAGCTACCTTTTCGGAGTTTAGGCTAGTTAGGCAATACAGCAGCAATCCCTTACGTTATCGACACTACTGGAAATCAACTTCGATCCCTATTTATCGCTGACCGACAGTGGTTCTCATTGCGAATAATATAGGCGATCTATCATATATGTACACATATATATTTAATTTTTTAAATATTCGTAACATACTACGTACGATCAATGCTATAAAAAGTCAAACATCTAAATCATTTTATAAATATAAAATCTTGATTAATTAAAAAAATAATAATAATTGTTATTTAAAGGAGGTAATAATAATTTTTTTTTTTTTTTTTTGTATATATATGTATAGAAAGAAGGATTATTATTTTAAATATATTTCAAAACTATTCATAATCGCAATTAAAGATTCATTAAAATCATTTTCTCATCTTGCTATCGTTATTACTGGTAACATCGGATACAACGACGGATTTCTGGCGTGACCGACTTAATCGCATATTATCTCGAGCTGTTGCGGTTGCAACTGATTGCAACCCGAGCGAACGACGAATTAAAAAGGCACGTTTGTCACTATTTAAATATTACTTTAACGTTTTCTGCTGCTAAGCTAATAGATTCCTTGAGGATTGTATTTCCGCACGTGCGCTGGCATTGCTACCTCTTGTCATCAAAATTAAACCATTAACGCCCACCGGCTTCGGCTTCGGCTTCGGCTGCCAAGAGTAATTGACTCCGCCATAGAGATTTGGATGGCTGCGCGGTATCAACATTTGTCAAACAAGCCGAAAGTTTTGCTTCAACAAGTACCTTTGGAAAGGACAGAGAAATATTGCGACACGTCGCGTACATTTTCGCGAAATATGAGCGACGCAGAGCGGTCGCGCGCTTGAAACGGCGAGTCGACGGATAATCGACGCGAAATGATGTAAAAGAAATCTCGGATGTGACACAGGATGAGTGGATACGTGGCACGGAAGCGAATAAAATATCGCGTTATAATTAGTACGCGATTGTAACGGGATTTATCTTCGCAGTATTCTTTCGTCCTATTAATTCTCTTATCGCAACTTTTATATGTACTTTTCCGAAATTATTTATACATTGAAACTCGTCTCGTGCGTTCTGTACACTTCATCTAAAAAACGATGAAGCCTTCAGAATAACGTCAAGATAAATTTATTTCATTCTGCGTGGATACAGACATATCAGAACGCATTGCGAAAATGAAGTGACACATGCAATTGCATCGTTGGCAATTGCGCCAGGAGAAAGACGGCGATAACAAAATGCAACGATATTTAAATAAGACGGACAGTTAAACGAGATTGTCTTGCACATGTAATTCAACGTGTCATATCGTAATCACGTTCTTGATTGTGATACTACGTCGCGAGAGAGTGTCGAGAAGAGCGAATTTAATTAACAATAATAACGCGAGCGATACAAATTACGGAGCAGAAGAGCGATTCGAAACTGTGCAAGGTGGAACAAACACGCGGAAGCGCAACGTTCTATTTACGCTTATGGTACTAAAAAATTTCCACGTTACGTGTCGCAAAGTAACGATGGGAAGCGTGAGAATAACAAGCGCGAAACGACCGAAGAGAACGAATAGCAGTAGAGAGAATAAATGGTAGAGAAACTGGTAGGAAAGAGGATCAGAGGGGGAGGAGATGAGAGTAAGAGAACGAAAGAGAGAGAGAAAGGACGAACGCCGGATAGGGGGGAGGGGGGACAGAAAGGTAACAGCCGTCAAAAGTTGCCGAACTAATAGGACGATTTTCAACGCGGAGCGTTTAATTAAATTAATTATATGCGCACCTCGCCCGTAATATAAATTGTGAGCAAGCGTCGAGGATGAACGCGTGAAGGGGGGTTGAGAGTATCGGGTGGTTGGCGAGCTGCAGCGCGGATGCAGACCGCGGGGAAGGGGGAGGGAGGGAGGGAGAGGCGGGGGCGAAATACCGTCGTGCAGCGATCGCCAACTTTGATAGTTACATTTCATCCATCTATCCCAGATACATTTGCCGCGGACTGCCGCGCGGCAAAGTTCGAAATCGGCTAACGGCACCGGCGGCGAAACGATTGCCTGGGTCGCGCCACACTTTCAGAGGCCGCGTTTACACGTACACGTACACATGTACGAATATGCGTTCACCCGATAAAAGTTAAGCTACCGACACTCAAGACAATAGCGCGCTACCGCGTCCGTAATCTGCACGTGTTATCGCGCGACGTGCTATATCCTGCGGCTAGCTTCTGATGCAATTTATCCATTTAATGTCCGACATACCGCAATCTATTTTCGCGCGATGGATTGTACCCTTTCATGCTCCTCCGAGCCGCCGAAAATTTCTATTAGAATCAGGAAAAGATAGCGGAATATTTTTACCGAGATTTATATCGAGAAGGAGTTGGCTCTTTGCTACGTTGAAGGAATGAAACTTTTTCTTAGATACAAATATAAACGAATAGAAATAAAATTTATAATTCTATAATTTTAAGACACTAACAATAACTTTTTTTATATATAATATAATGGAGATATAATTATTGCAATTCGACCTTCGTTCATACTTGATGCTCATATCCATCACGATTGCTACGAATTACGTCGAGGGTTATCAGTTTTCCCTTTGTCCGTCGTTTCAGTCTCGAATCCTACGTGCCTCCACGTCGATCTGAAAAGCTTTCGCCAGTCTGGCGTTCAAGCACGGAAAAGCGACAGACGGACGAAGGAGGCAAACGTCTACACGGACACGCGCACGCATACGCATACGTGTCGAGGCACACGTTTAGACATCAGAATAGGTAGATGCTCGCCCCCGAATGCATCCCTCCACGATTTCTACATCTCCGCGGATAAAGCGGTAAGCGGACTCGCGCGCGCACATACACACATGTATCAGACGCATACATACGTACCTATACAGAGACACGAAGCAGAAGGGTAAAAAGCGAACTTTCCAGGCGGATGGCGATTCTTGCGAGCCAGACGGTAAATACATTTTTAAATAAGAGTTTTTTGCCCCGATCACCCCGCGCCCTCCGCCCCGTTCCCCTCCTTTTCCCGCTCCTCTTCCGCTCGGATTTCGTCCCCGTATCGGGAATTATCCTTTGGTTTGTGCATTATCCTTCGGATCGCGGGTGGGGTAGCATCAAAAGGCATTCACAGACCGACCTGAGCCGCCTCCACCTTCTCTACCTCCTGGCTCGGATCCTACGAGCCCAACTCGAATCCTCATCCCTTCGGTCCACTGTCTGACTTGCGGCGGGCATCACTACTTAATGCTAGCATAACGGAGGGTGTATCCATCAGTCGCGATTTTGTATGTATTCTTATTCGCGATATATTATACATTATATGGTAAGCGATTTTATGTTATATAATTCAAAAATTCAATCTACATATCTAAAGTTAAGGAAAGTATATTTAAAAACCATTTCTCCAATATCAAAACACAATATTATTTTAAACGCAATTGGCAAGAACTAACCGTACGTAATTTGCGTTTTATTACGCATACATTCTTTCTAAACAAACGTTATTACACCTGTATCTAATATCCGAGATCCAATAATCCGCGCCTCATTGGCGTTGACGCCTCACCGCATCTTCCGTCCCATCTTTTTGCTCGAGCTATTTCCTTGCCGTTTTTTATCCTGCCGCGTCCTCATCGCTCGAGTTCAATTGTGATTGATCACCGGCGGTGATTGAGGATTCGAAATGAAAGCCTCACGGTACACCGGCAAAGACAAAAAGACGAATCGTCGCTCCCCTTCTTCCGGAATCAAACCACTCTCCCCTTCTGCCACTTCTCCGTCGCTCCTACTAACTCTCTCCTCCCCTTCCCCTCTCACCCGATCTCTCTTAACTCTGCGCCTCTTGCCCCCGACCCCAACCGCGAGCGGAACGAATAATGGAGTAAAATTTATACGACTCCATATCGGTACGATAAAAAGACAGGCAGACAGACAGCCGAGCGAGCGAGCGAGCGGGCAGCCAGCGAGGCAGCACAAAGGCAGGATTAATTTTAAATATCATATACTTGTGCCGACGTAAAAGCGAAGGTGGAGCCGAGAGGGCTCCATCGCGGAAAACCCCGGACTACGACTGATAAGTTATGTCTTCATCGGGGCTCGATACAACGTCGGCTTTGCGGAAGATTTTCCTTTCGGATGAGGAAAGATACAGAAGGATCAAGCAATTTATACGTTAGCTAAAAGAGTCATTCAGATATCTCGCTTTTATACCGATGTCTCGTCATGCGTGTTAATTGCTCTCGAGAGCGGAATGTGCCCTTTTATAGTACACGTAATTTTTATTAATATTACAACACAGAGCTTAATTCACTCAATGTTCTGAATTTATTTATATGCATTTCAATAAATAATTTATAAATCGTTTTTTTTTTTCGACAAATAGAAGAATATGTGCGCATAAACAAGAAGTATTTTTACATCACAAAATGATTTCAGTCGAAATATTTCGCATAATTTAAGCGATTACGAAAGAGTATCGTGGCGCGATTTCAGATCTTCGGAATTGGATACACTAGAGCTATATACATATTTAATTGGATTAGTAAGTATTATTTACTGGTGTTGCTCATCTCATCTGGCGACCAGTTTGTTCGATTTATTTAATATTTTGCATAAGATTCGCGCTGTTGCGCCAAGGAATGTCTCGTTATTATTACACTTTCAATTCTATATTTCTAAGTTTCGCGCAAACACCTCGCGAGTCAGCTAACAAGCCTTTGACATTCTGCCAATCGACGGGACTGCATATATATGTGGCATTCGACATTTGAACGTATGTATGCCGCGATAGATAATACCGCGCGTTCCATCGCGGAGGAAATGCTACTGACAATCCGCTGTTTTTCGTCGACGTTGTCGTTTATTATTATAACCATCGACCCGTGACGAGTTGCCGCTCGAAATAAATTCATCGCCGCGTCGAAAAACGCGTCGCTGCTGTGCTGCCGATGCGAATTATGTGTCCGACATACGTAGATATAAATGTGTCTTGAAAATAAATACCTTTAAAAATATGTATTTAAAAATATGTATTTCCAAATATTCTTGAGATATCAAAATTTATCTAATTTAAAATATGTCGAATAAAATAAAATATATATAAAATAAAGTAAAAAAAAAAAAAAAAAACGATATACTTCAGAATTAGAAATATCCTTTCTGAGCATCAATATAGGAATGCAATATAACGTAAAAATAAATAGTATTGCATTGCACATACGTGTATGTGCGATGTAATAAATATACGTGCTTGTTATTATCATATTTCATCATGAGAGTACAACTCGTTTTCAGAAAAGAAACTGGAGCTCAGCTATCAATTACGCCAAAGTTAGCAGTATCGATAATCGCAAACCGCAGAAACCGCGGCTCGTTATCATAGGAAGCCCGTTTAAAACCGTTCGATCGCGATTCACGTCGGTTAGAATCTGAATTCGCAACAAGGAGCAAGCGCGCATCCCCCTTTTTTCGTTCGTCTCCCGCGCGTCTCGGATTTCAAGTACAATGAAATTATCGGCTGCCACGAAATTCGCCGTGAACTCGAGGCAGAGCAGCCTCCAGGCGGCGTGGGAGAAGTCCGCTCTCGCGAGAAGGATTAATCGTGAATTATCAATCGGAGTCGAGTCGAGTCGAAAGCCGAAGGAGAAACGAGTGAGATAGAAGCGGCGAAACAGAAGAGGAGAAGGAGAAGGAAGGATATCCCTGCCGCTCGAGAGGGCCCGGAGGGCTTGCTGAACGACGTTTCTGGTTAATCGCGTTTGCGGAAAAACGGAGATAATTCCCGTCGTCCGTCTGGACGATGGAGGCGTGTAGGTTGTAGGTGGAGAAAGGTATAGGTAGGATATAAAATGTGCGCGCGAACCGTAGGAGAGTCGGGGGGAGGGGAAAAGGGTAGGAGAAGGAGAAGGAGGGCGAGAAGGAGGGTGTCGGTGCAGGAGGGTAGTCCACCACCTCTTGCATGTACGGTGGAGGTGGGATTTTTTATATAGATATATATATATATATATATATATATATATATATATACACATACATAGATATTATACAT
>NW_021851167.1:1224854-1277356 GCF_003651465.1 Formica exsecta
TATATATATATACACATACATATACGGAGAGAAGGCAAGCGGTAGAGGATGAGGATGAGAAGGAAGGGTGGAAGGAAGAGGAGGAGGTAGGGACTGATATTCGCGGGCACACGGAATTTTTAACTAGCCCGGGCAGCCTTTAGTCGTTCCGCCGCGAAAGCGCAGCAGAAAAGTTATGAATCTAATTTTCAGCGTATTTGTGTCTCGGCCGCACCCTCCTCTGCCCCCGGCCACCCCATGCTACTCCTCCAGCACCCCCGCGTCCATCCTTCGTCCTATCGCCATCGCCACCAGGACCACCTATATCAATCCCCCTCCCCGCGAGTGTCCCTGTATCTCTTCCCCGCTCTCTTCCGCTCTCATCTCCCGTTCTTCCTCACTCCCGGAGTCTCCACCTACGTCTCTTTCCGTCCGTATATACCTCCCTTCCGTCGTTCGCTTTCGCGTAATAAAGCTCGCGCGCGCAGCTTCGTTAGGTTTTTATCTCCCGGAGAAAAAAAGAATTAATTTCGAGAGACGCCACCGTTTTTCTGCCGGTACTCTCTTCCGTTTCGTGTACGCGAACGCGCGTTCGGGACGCCGACAGGAGCTTCATTCTTTCGGTATTATCTTCTTCGGTGGGATTGGAAGATACGGATGATAGCCGGCTGACCAATGGGGAAAAGTCGATGGAAAGAAGACAGTGGAAAAACGAATTTAACTACGTCCGTAAAGATGAATAATTTTCATTACCGAAAATTGTTGAATGTGCGATGAATTTCCGTAATTTACCGCAAATCAAAATTTTAGAAATACTATTGCTTAATATATATAGGTTTCAAGTCATATATCAGTTTTATTATAATTGTGTTCCTTTTTTATATTCATATAATTATTATTTTATATATTAAATATTTTTTGAAGTTTTCAATGTATAATTTAGAAAATAGAGAATTAATCACATTTATACAGATATTCTAATATCGTAAGCTAAAATTAATTAATAGAAACAAAAATCGGAGTAAATAAAAATAAAGATAAAGTAAATCAAATTTATCTGTGATTATTGTTAAACATAACTTATCTCATTATCAGAGCTTCTTGCAGTAATATTCGTAGTAATAAAACATTTTCTACGTTGTTCGATAATAAGCACGATCAATTTAGAATTGTTGCATAGAAAGCAGCATGTAGCGCAAGAAAGTCTCCATACATCAAGTTCGACTGGCCGGAACTATGTACGCCGCGTGCAGTAATAATTCAACGGCGCAAACGATCGCGAACTTCACAATCCTTTGATCGGCGCAATAGAGACCGGTATATATTTCGCAGTGTATCGTCTTTGCGGATCGAGCACGTAATTCTCAAGCCCGGCTTAGTCACGGTTGTGAGTAATAATTCCATCTGGTACCTACTTTCCGCCGTACCGACACACATAAATTCGATAGCATATATACACACACACCCACATATACACTCACACATATCGCGTTCCAGATCGACTTCACGTGCACGGGGCCAAGTCATGACAATACGCCATCGCGGCTCGTTTCTATAAATCTCCTGTGACCCGATAAGAAAAGATTGCCTACCGATGAGGTGGCCGAGCAGGCTGCCACCCCATCAACCACCCAGCCGACCGCCAGCCATCCCGGTTTCTTCCCTTCCTCTCTCCCGCCACCCTTTGCCCGAGAGCGTGCTGCCTGCAATACACCTCGGGCGCGCTCGTGTCGACGTTAAATCGAAGGGCACGGGCATTAACTGTCTCCTTTCACCTCCACCTTATTCCAGTGCCGACCACCAACCCCCATCGCCGACTTCGTAAGCTCGCGTGCTCGATGAAGTATATTTAAAACCGTAATTACGATACAATCAGCGGGCCCCGTGACCAGATACGCATCTCGATGTGGAGGTGAGTATGAGGTCGATCGATCGGTTCGAACTGGAGAACCTTTTTTTTAAAAAGCTAAGGGTAAAAGAGAGGCGAAAGGGTGAGTCCCCCCGCCGTCCGCTCTTTCCTCCTCCCCCTTACGTCGTCGCTGAGGTCGGCAGAGAGGAAAGCGGACTCCCACCGACAGTAGACTGCGGAACAGACGCAACCACGCACCTGCACACGTGTACGTGTGTTCATGCACGGATGAAGGATGGAGCGAGTGAGGCGAGGAGGGACGAGTTTTACACGTCGCGCAAAAGTTAGTTCCTAATTATTCAGATTTTCTAATTAATGTTTCAGCCGACGATGATGGAGCATGCGGGGTCGTCTTTCCTCTCCCTCTTTTTTCCTTTATCGCGTATACATACGCACAACTCGAGCGAGACCGCGGCCGTTCCTGATTGTACCGGTGAGTTAGGTGATATAGATCGAGGACCGTTGCCTATGAATAATTCGCCTTCAAGACACACCGCAACGCTAATGCACCGGGATATCTGCTTGCGCGTAATCAAGTTGACATACCGTTATCGATTGATGTAAATGATGTCAACAGCAATTTAAGATGCTACTAAGAAATCTCCCGAGATGATGTTAATATCTAAATTATAAATACGTATATTCGGAACATCGATGCCAGCAATAGCGATAAAATTGAGAGTTGTCAATCAGATCTAGGAATTGAAAACGAATGAAAAAAAAAGAGACAAAACAATGATAGAGAGAAGAGTTTTTGTTTTAAAAAAGGGGTTGATCGTGACAAGTTACATATCGCGAGTTTTTATATTTTGTACTACTTGAAACTTACGAAATGAGTTACATCTAATGATATAATATTGGCTGCCCCTGACGTCTCGAACAGACTAAGGGAGAAGCCGGTAGGCACTCGTTGCACTTCCAACCCACGTCATTTTCACTCGAGTGCAAATATTCCCAGGTTTTTGCCAGACGACCTCCCTCCCATCTCGTGTTTCACCGGCCGGTTGGTATCCTCGAGTCGGAACCCTCAATACCGCGAATCCTTTTTCGCAAATACCGCAAGGTGGATTTTAGATGAAACGTACGCAAATGTAATGTCTAGAAAAATTTCTGTATTCCAAATTGCATTGGTATGCATAAAGTCATATGGGAATTATGTATTAATTTTTTCTAAAGATTTCATATACATACATATAAAAATGTGTTAAATTATTTTCTGCAAATGAATAAGCATTTGCAGGGAAATCAATTAAAAAAATATATTAAAATGTATCGATTAAAATACATAAAGTAAAATAGTAAATAAGTAAATTTATAATTAAAGTACAAAGATTATAAATCTTGAACACGTCGATAACTTAATTTATTATTTTTAGATAAAAAGAAACACAGCTTGATCGCGTGGAATAAATTTTCATGTGTCATTCTCGCTTTACGTGTACGTCAAAAACCTGTGTCGCTAAATATAATCTTAAAAATGTGTCATATGACTCATAATTAAGATCTTACTTAGGAATGCTTATATAATCATAAAGATTCTAGTTTCTCCGCCCACCGATCGGTCTGTCAGTTCAACGTAAGTCTAATCTGTTTTATGGCGCATGGCGCCGCGGATACTTCACGGATAAGTGTGCCGTTATACGCTATATATCCGTTATATATACAGTGTATACATATAGACACGTAATCACTGTGCCGGAGGCACGATAAAATTTGTCGTTTCGTCCGAGCCGCTCGACCCGATTGTTTGTCGCGCCGTATCGCTGTGTGTTGCGCAGTCGATTGCTCCTTATCGCGCTAATTATCAGCAAATCTTCCTATCAGGGCAAATATGGTAATATCGTTATGGATATACTTACGGGCCTATCATCGGCGTTACCAATATGGCGGCCGTTACCGATATCTCGTTGCTCGATTCATATATCGCTACGTGATCATCGTTGATCGTAAATTGCGATGCACAGAAAGTACCAATTGGTTAATACAAATCTATCTTATCTAACGATATTTATTTTAATGTTAGTATATAATTTAAAAAATATATGTAATCTTTTTTAAAAGAAAGATAGAAAAAGAGAGAGAGAGAGAGAGAGAGAGAGGGAAGAGAGTAGTGTAATTATTAAGTTATAATTTAATTTTTATTTTAGTGCAGTATAAATAACATATTTAATATTAAATATAGAAATTATATAAAAAATATAAGGTATAAATATATAAATTGTACAGCATAATATTAAACAAAAAAACATTGTTCTAACAATCTACGTGCGACACTTTGTCAGCAGTATCATAAACATATCGATATCTGAATAATAATTAGCGCGACTTTCTGATAGGTTAATTACCGTTACAAAAACAAATTTTTATAAATTTTACGCATAATTTTAAATCGTCACTAAAACACAAGGCGAAAAAGAAAAAGAAATCCCATCGTTGCTCAAAGAAATTCCGTCTGTCGTCGTCATTGCAGTCACACCGGAAGTACAAAACAATAAAGTATTCGGTATTTCACAGATCGTCGACTGCACTTCTATTTATAAAAGAATAAGTGATATTCCGCCCTCTACAAAGTAGCTGAAGGATTTTTGAAAGTCAAGCTGTTAATTTATGCACGTAATTAACAAATAAAAAAAAATTTTTATGCATCCAAAAGTTATGTCTGAATTGCTGCGCGTTTACTCTAATAAGACATTGTATCTATTGCGAATGAGTATTTCGGTGCAACTTTACAGAAGGATATTACGAGAGAAAGAGATAGCCTGCTGTATACCTTTTGCAAGAAACGACAGGCCGCACGTTTGTTCCCGTGATAATCTCACTTCGTAGGACGATACGCGAGAATAGGATATGAGAAGGAGAAGGAGCGCGGATAACGCACTCGGTTATTTTTCGATCTACCGCGCTCGGTACATTAGCCAACGTGTTTTGAAACACTCGCCGAGCGTATTTGCCTTGGCACGAGTAGCACGGTGTCTCTTTCATCTCGCCACGCTGCCAGAAGTTCTACACTTCTTCTTCTCGCTCTCTCTCCCCCTACTTGCTTTTCTTTGTCGTCCCTTAAGCACCTCGCGAGAGTCGAAAGAAGACGATTCGAAATAAAATAATTCTGAATTTCGCCGAAGTCGTTAAAGACTCATTTGCGATACAATTCTCGGAGACATAAAATCGCTTGGGTTTCGCGGTATTATTATCATCATTATTATTACATACGGTACTATTGTTAATGAATTGATAGATATCCAAAGGACCATTATACTTTCTGATATAATTGCGCCGATAATATGAAAATGAATCAATTTATTGCGCTACAACGATCAATTGACTGAGTTTCCACCATGCCTTTTGGCAGCAATCACTGTCAATCACCTACATGCATCACGTTTGCGTTATCCCGAGATAATCGGTGAAATATTTGAGAATCGATGACAGGTAGGTTGAATAATTAATAATTTCCATTTACAATAAATGCAAATTAAACTCGTGTTATACAGTTATCTGATAATCGTATTTTCCGCAATTTAAAATTGTTATTTATAAATAATATGAAGAGATATTTTTATCATGTATCATGTAAAATTGTCTTTTAATATTGAAATTTTATATAATCAATCATTTTCAGACGACTTGTATCCGACTTGTATCGCAATTTGACGAATAATGTCAACGAAATACTCAGAGATTCTCTTTATTATTCGTTGGTAAAGCATAAGCATGATAATTTGATGCAAATATGACAGAAGGCCTACGATACGTAGAGCGTTAAAGATAAATAAATATCTATTACAAGTTTTAAAGCTGCCAGATTCTGGCGTTTAATTAAGATCAAGCAGCTGCGGGAGACAAGACGGGCGGTCGACGCGGCAAAATGCCGAAGATAAGTACAGCAACAAAATAGCGAGGATTTAGAACCGCAGCCGTGACGAATTCAATTTGTCGCCGCGATGCAAGCTACACAAAGGCCCAAAGGCTCTCTGCCACCTCGGCAATGCGTATGTTATTATTGCCACTATATCCAATTCCTCCAGCAACAGAGGCGAGGAGACACCAATGTTGATGGAACTCAAAGACTAAACATTGAGAACATTTCCGTTACTGCAATTTATTGTTCAGCCGTTGTTCGCATTGGGAGATAAATCTAGATGAGACATTTCAAGTACTTTGTGTACGTACTCGTTAATAATTATACGCGTGTGTTGAAAAGACGTTCTACGAACACTCAATAAAATCTCCTGTCTTACGATCTAAAAATTGGCAGAGATGTGCCAACGCCATCGTTATCGTGACAGTTTAAGCAAAGCAAACATTGCTAGAGCCTCACTTTGTTGAGGAACCTAATCGAGGATTCGCAAACGTCTGCTACCGTGGCATCGAATCGAGCACGCTCGTCCTACATCGATTCGATACCGTTCGTCGCGTGATTACGCGACAGGAAGCGGAAACGATGAATCGCGGACGAGCGCGCTTATCGCGTCGCTTTATCCATCGCGCCAATTTTTATTATTGCCATGTTTATAGGAAGTTACGCGGTTGCGACGATTTTAACATCTGGCCACATCCTATCCGGGAAAAAAAGCGTTTCTCTCTCTCTTCTCCCCTTCTGCGATCCCCTCCGACTAATAATACACTGCAGGAACAACTCCGTATCCGCCTGTATCGAATTTAAATTTGACGTTCAAACGTTCCGTAGATGTCACGTGCGAGTGACACGCAGACCTAACGGAACCGGCGCCGAAAATAAAGAAATCTCCGCGTTTTCTGGCAACGTCCGCGTGCTGCTCGCCACGGGTCCGTGATTCAGACGCGCGACAAGAGTGATTTATTTGCGGAATGGCGAACGGGGCGCTTCTCGGAGCGCACGATTTAAATACGCGAAACGCGAGCCTGTCTTCGGGGGTGACGGACAGGGTGTCGCGGAGACAGCGAGGATCGTTCACAATGTCTTGTTGAAATTACAGGCGTGCCGTGATAGAGCATTCGGCCGATGGTGCGGCCGAAGCTACGACTTGTATACGACAACGATGGCTCTAAAGCGTTGAGATAATGAGCCGCGGGACACGAACGACGGCTGCATTCGCAAATTATCGCCACTTCCTTTCGTGGGCGGATAATATATATTTACGCGAAAAGCAAAACGGGACGCTGTATACACGGTACTCGCGAACGGAGTAACCATCAGGATTTCCAATCGTCGTAATCATAATCGAGAGGGGAATTTTTCTTTAATCTAGAAAAGTACACGAAAAAGATCGCTAGCTCGAGATTAATTATTCAAGGTTGTCGAGAGGCAATTTAGCCTTTAATGATGTAAAAACTTGTTGATCGAAGTCGCAAAGTCAATTGATAAGTAATAAGTAATAAGTACATGATGATAAGTACAAAATGATAATTCTTATCAGTCGAAAAGAAAGATAGCTAATACTACTTGTCTTGTTTCATGATGTTTTTTTGAAATAAATAAGAGAAATATCTAGATTGCGTCACCGATATCAAGTGATGAGAATGTTATTAATTTACTGGAAAGCGCATGTGTAACTAATCAAAGCGGTTACGTGGAAATGAAGTACGTATTTACGAACACGTTTCTCTAAGATCTGTGGTTCGAAGTATATTATATTAGAAAACACACACATATCGCGTAAAATTAAATAGTACATATATTATTCGTAATACATAATACGTACTACAAAACGTTTAAAGAAACCAAGAGATTCACGTTTTATTTGCATAATTTTTCATATTCAGTCAAATGACGCGCGTCAGACATCTAAAACTATTAGCGGAGTAATGAGGATTCATAGTTACGTGACATGTATACATCGACACATACGCGTCTGATAATTATCGATCCGTCATAATGTACTTCCAAAGTCTCCATAATTCATGAACGTACTCCCGAATATCGCGCGAGTATCCCTCTCTCTCCGAGATATCCCGTTCCTCTTTCGGAGACACTATCGCATTATTTACTCCTCATTATCGTCCTTAAATCATCCCGTTGTTCGGGAGGGACTTGAGAGAAACTTCCATTACCTCTCTTTAATCGACGAATAATAAAAATCATTCCGGCGCTCTACGGCGCGCGATGGCTTCTCAATAAAGACATTGTCCGTGGAACAAATTCTTATCCGTTAAAAGACGTCGGTGAGAACAGAACGCCCGCCATCCCCTTTTCACTCTCTCCCATTCCCCTCCGAGGACAAGAGGACGGACGAACAAGGACCAAGGATACGACGTCGACAAGAGGAGGGACGGGATCGGAGATTATCGGCTCCGGGATTACAACGGGCTCGAAGGCTTCGAAACAAACGATTTTCCTCGCGCGGGGATGGAGGTACAGAGGAAGGGCGGACGATGGTTTGAAGGCGACAGAAATGGAGGAGTGGTTGTTATTGGCTCTAAGGAGGATACTTATTGAACTCTTAGCGGCGTTTTTATCACTCCTTTCTCACGCGCGCGCCGCTTTAAGTGTTTTTGGCTTTGTTTAAAGGCTCGTGTACACCCGCCCCCACCCTTCGCTCGCGCCGCCGTTTTCACCCCTATCGCATTATACACCCTTAACAGGTTACGCTTCCTTCTCCCTTCTACCCCTCCCCCCTTTCCAACCCCGTACCGTACTCCTTTTCCTTTACCGCAAGATTTTTACGGGCTCGACCTCCTTGCACGCCGCTTCGTAAACCACGCAAAGTGCACGGCACTAAAGGGTGCAACTACCACTTAGGCTCTTCCTGACCACTTCCGGGAGAAAAAAGGCTTCGAGTAGCGGCGGATAATTCGTATTCTGTATTACCTCTCGAAGATTTATCGACTTGGCTAGCTCTATATACCTTGTTCAATTGGCAGTTTAATCTATAGCGCGGATCCCTCTTCTGTGCCTCGATGTACGTGTAAAAAAGACAGATTCTTTTTTCGTAACATTAATAAATCATTATTATTTTTAGATTTGTTATTATTTATTAACAACATATGCATATTTTTTATATAACTAATAATTTTATCAATAATAATAAATCTCCTAAAAATATATCCACAAATTGCGTAAATCTTATTTAATGATGGCTTGTATGCCAGATACATATGTAGGGTAGGTGCAGTACTTTCTACGCACTGAATACACTTTCACGCAATTATGTACATGCAATTAATCCACTTTGATTGCACATCTGTGAGAAGCGTACTCGGCATACCTCGCGACGGCGACGCCGCCCATTCCTAGACAAAACAAAACGCGACGGAATCACCTGTCTCACGAGACGACCGTAGTTTATTAGGCCAAATATTCGGCGGTAAAAGTGAGGGATGACCGTCATTATCTCCATTCATCCGCGTCGCGCGGCAGCTGCGCATTGCAGCTCGGCGTTGCAGCGGGCGGATGCTGCGAGCAGAGCGCAGTTCGCGCAGTTTCTCAGAGACGGTTCGCGGCTATTTTTGCGCCGAGACCGAAACCGCGCGCACGCGGGTCCCTCCCCCGGGTTATTTACCCTCCCGATAAATATACGATAATGTTATCGCGCGCGGGGTTCCGAAGGAAACCGCGGACCGGCGAATCGTAATAAAAGGTCCGCCGCCGCATTCCGGCGTTTTAACGACCCAAGCGAGCAACCGTACCCGAAAGTCCCGACATGCCGTTACTAAATATATATTGGGATGCGTCTATTCAACCGGGCGCGACCACGTTAATGGACAACAAGAGCGAACTACGAAGAGAGAGAGAGAGATAGAGAGACAGAGAGAAAGAGGGAGAGATAGAGAGAGAAAGGGATAGGGCTTTTCCAAATTGACTTCGTTATCTATTTCGATAGCTGATCAGGCTATCGTTCGTTACACGTTCGCTACTCGTGTAGCCGCGAGCGCAGGGTTTGCGTGGTTCCACAAGAGCGAGTAATTTGAAACGTTTATCGCGAATCTAGGTCCCGATCGTGTATCTTTCGCAGAAAAAATGCCACGCGAGAGTTGTGAAACGGCTTCACCCGAATTCATTATCTGCCGTTCGTACGCCAAAGAGCGAACTACGAAGAGAGAGAGAGAGAGATAGAGAGACAGAGAGAAAGAGGGAGAGATAGAGAGAGAAAGGGATACGGCTTTTCCAAATTGACTTCGTTATCTATTTCGATAGCTGATCAGGCTATCGTTCGTTACACGTTCGCTACTCGTGTAGCCGCGAGCGCAGGGTTTGCGTGGTTCCACAAGAGCGAGTAATTTGAAACGTTTATCGCGAATCTAGGTCCCGATCGTGTATCTTTCGCAGAAAAAATGCCACGCGAGAGTTGTGAAACGGCTTCACCCGAATTCATTATCTGCCGTTCGTACGCCAATCATGTTGCTACTATTAAATGCGATTCGCCATGCGAAATCTACACAACTGCCCCTTTCTCTATAATTCATATATATAAGTCTACTTTATAAATATATATGATTTGTGAAATATAAGCACAAAATTATATGAAATAATGCACAAAAAAATAACTCGAGAGAGATTTCAATATTATAAGAAATATTACGTATACTTGTTATCAACTGATATTACGTTCACGCACATAATTTTTAAAATAGTAAATAAAATTCTTTTATATAATATTTCCTTTAATAATAATATAATGAAATAATTTTCTAAATGTAATACACGAGAAAGAGATATTGATTACACTTTTATTACTAATAAAACTTTTATCTATATTAAGATAAATATAGTTACTTTTTTTTGTGCGTCATCTTATTATCTATCAAATATGAAAATCAATTGATCGCTATTTGTTGCAACGCTAACAAACGTTCTTCCATATTTAACCTCACATTAAAATATCAATAAACCAGCTTTGAAAAAATCTGCCAAAATTTCCAATCTATAATCTTGCAATCATCAATTAAAAAATTTGATTGAAATTTGAAGGTGTCTGCGCGATGACAACAGCCAGTTATAAAGGGATGAGTGTCAGGCATGCATGCGGTATACGAACGTGATTGCGTGGAACAGAATGGTGCGGGCGAATGAAGAAGGAAGGGGGGACAATAAACCACCGAATACGGATATCGAACACGAGTAAGCAACGTTAGTCATTCACTTCGACATGCCGCGGCTCACGCATGTCTGCACGCGGAAATCGCGCTAACATACACGCGGTGGTTTTGCACGTTACAACCCCGAGTTGGTTAAGCCGCGCGACCGCTCGTAAACGAATGTTCGATTTATCAATCCTTTCGTAAGCCGTGAGAATCTGCCTCGCTTGTACACTATTTTATTACCTATATATATTGTTGTACGTGCGGTTACTAATAAAGAAAAGAAATTCATAAAAAAGATATATAAATGTGTTTATATATTTTTTTTTTTTTTTTTAGAGACGATTTAAGCGGTTGAATATCTTTTGTTGCGTTAATATATATTTCTCAATATTTAATTAAAAATAAGAAAGAATAAAATAATTTATTATAACAATATATATATATAAAAAGAGGAGTTCTCGAGAACTCCTCAGAGATTACAATCATTTTCGCATGGTATTACACGAGAGAGCAACATTTTAGCAAAAGGGCTCAAGTTTGATCCAACTCACCTCTTTGTCTTTGGCCTGCAGTTCCTGCTCGAGGTTGCTGTTCGGCGTCCTTCTGGGATTGCTGGCATCGTGTACCTGCTGTTGATCGCTTCCCTGCGGAGGCTGGGACAATTGGTGTCCCTCAGTCTTGGAATTGCTGTCATTCGTTGCGGCGAGCTGTTCTTTCAGTGCGGCTATTTCTTTCTCCGCCGAAGTCGCTCTCTGAAACGAGAAGGAGAGAGGATAATGAGTGCCTCACGAGCGTTAACATTCGCAATTTATATCAGCACGATTCGCTTGACGAGAACTCGTATTCGCGTTTTTAATTCTCTCGTCGATCTAATCAAGCACGCGAATGACTGAGATTGCATTATGTTAAATACAGTACTGATTCGAGTCGCGCCATTCATATCATGCGATATAAATGAGCGATATATTGGCATGATACTCTTAATAAATTCCATTGCTATAAGTTGCGGTGTAAATTCTTTACATCGCAGACGTTCGGTGAACTAGTTTCAAAATTAATTAACCGACGTGCGAAAAATCTCTCTCGCTGTCTTCGATCCAATAATAATAACTGATAACAGAGACGTATAATATTTTGTAATTCACGCGATTGTACACGCGGTTTAATTCTAGGACGCAAGTCGGAATTAACGGTACAGACGGTTTGCGCTCTATGCAAATTTTTCACGGCAGTCCCGATCGTTAAATTACCGTTGCGGAGCCGTGCGACGCGAAATCAATCAATTCTCGCCGGCTGCACCTAATTTCGCGGCTACGAAAAGCCGGCAAAAATAGAAACGGCGGCCCGCCGAGCCGTCATGCGAGATCGCTTTGATATTCTCAGCGCAGGAAATAGCGAGCTGGCGTCGCAGTTTCTTAGATCCCGAACATTGTAATGCACATACTCCGCCGCTCTCCGTAATGTAATTCTTTAATTCTGAAATCGAAATTTGAAAAAGTTTATATATGTATTGTATCAAACCACTCCCTTCCCGTAGCTCACATGGTGAGCTTGTAATACGTAATCGAAAATTACCTTTCTCTTAATTCCATGTAGCAAGTATTACACGTGGCTAATAATTACAGTAGCAACTAGAAATATTGTATATCGCTATCAATATATTTTTATATGTTTCTCTGTTAATTGACGTACGTAATTCAAACACAGTTGTCGCTGTATAATGTGCCAGTCATAATAATTAGCCTCGTGTGTCATGGCGTACCTTTCTGTTGAAACCGCTCGTGTATATCGGCGCGTAAAAGCACGACGCGCTGACAAGCGCGACGAAGGTGCAACTTTCTCTCTCTCTCTCTCTCCCTCTCTCTCTTTCTCTCTCTCTCTGTCTCTCTTTCTCTCGCGAAGAGAGACCATTAACGACGAAATACTTTCGGCGACTGCGTCTGCCTTTGCTAGATCTGCGGCAAAGCGCTCGTTAATTAGCATGCCAATCGCGACGCCTGCCGCGACGTTACCTCTTTACCGTTGATGTTACCGCGACCGTAAAGCACAAACGACTGTCTTAAGCGCGGAGACACATGACGCGAGATCGACCCTTTTATAAATCGAAGCTTTCGAAAAAAAAACGAGCAGAGTTCCCGTTGATACGAAAATAACGATGGTATCGCTAACGTTAAAAGTACAGAGAGAGGATTACCTTTTTAAACTTTTCACCGTGATGTATCTAACAAACATTGTCCCGCGCTTTTTCCCGCGATTTCTCCTGCCCTTTTTCTCCCGCACTTGGACATTAATTATAGCGGCTTTCAAAGTAACTCGACTCGATTCAGAAACGCCTCCTGTCTTCCATAGACGTAGTAATACTGCGCGTTCCGTTCGTAAATGCTGCGCGCGATTTAGAAAGAGGAGGAAAGTTTCGCCTTTTCTCTTTCTCTCTTTCTCCCTCTCTAAATGCAATACTTGGACAGAGATGAAAACTCTTTCTCCAATATCCGAACACACGCGCCACCTGCGATTAAGATAAGTACGCGATCTATTACACTTGTACATACATCTATGGTCTTTTTTTTTCGCTCTTTTCTCGCCGCCTTCGCGACAGTCCGATAGAGGGCGCTCGGGAAGGGACCCGCGATCGTTAGTAATTCAAACAAGTTATAACGTGCGTGTCCTACATCGTCGGCGTCGCGACGTGAATCAACAATTCGTCGGTGTAATCGGTGATTAATCGATATATTAATGATAGTTCTTCTCGCCGAAACATAAGTACGTCTCGCTTCGCGCGCGTAATTATATCTTAGTCCACGGTAAGCAGATTTAATTCGAGATTAAGAGCACAGACGATGCATCATGGTGTGCGTGCTTTTTTCACCAAAGTTCGGTGCGAACCGTGTGAAGCGAAATCAATTCTCTCTGGTAAGTCCGAATTATGTATATTAATAATCTCGATTAGAGTTTAACGATGTAGATAAAGAAAGTGGTTATTCAGGTTAATGTATGATAGTATTAATTTAGAATGAAAGAGAGAGAGAAAGAGATGAGAGAGAGAGAGAGAGAGAGAGAGAGAGAGATGAGAGAGACAGAGAAAGAAAGGGAGAAAGAGATGAGAGAGACAGAAAAAGAGAGGGAGAGAGAGAGTGCACAATTACTGAAAATAGAATTGTTAGTATCGGAAAATTTGGCATTAATTACATGAAGCGTGAAAAATCAATGTAAATAAAAGCCAATGATATCTCAATCGCGCGACTCTTCTTACTTATTGGATTTCTTTTTCAGCTTATGTAAACACGGATATCGTCAAGTAGTGGCATCGCGGCGTGTATCGATCTGTGTGAATATGTGTGACGTCTCGCGAGATACACATATGGTGTCGCAATCGGACGGGAGAGGTGAGGACGAGACGAGAGCGTGCTGCGCGGACAGAATCTCGGAGACAAGGAGAGAGGAGAAGGAGAAACACAGAGGCACCAGGCTACAGCGGGCAAGTAATGACCCATTGTTTCCTGCAAAAAGCCTTGACGATGTTATCGATAATTGCAAAATGATACGGGAAGCATAAATACATATCCGAGAGCGAGCCGTAATATACGGCTGTTCTAATAGCGGATGCGTATCGATAGCTGCCGTCTGGTGGCACATCCTGCGTATTTGTCACGTGGACATACGTCAGGAAACGGTGCGGGGAGGATATTCCGAGGACTCGCGGCGCGATAGAGAGACTCTAGAGAGAGGATCGCCGATAACGATCGTCCTCCCCCTCAGAACGATCGTTATATTAACAGCGGAAGTCGTTGGAGGATAATGGTTTTCTTCAAACGTCCCGAACGCGATCGAGCGTCGTAACGCGTGATTCAAGCGCAAAAGATTCTGACAACGATGATTTATAGCATCGAAATGCGTATCGCGTCGATGCGCATCGCGTTATTATTACACTAAATATTCAACCATCGCAAATAAGCGCGAACGGCGATAATTTGTAATTAAACTGCATTACGATGTATACGGCTAATTTATATTTCCTACCACTACATTTTTCCATCGCCGGAAATGAGACGAAACGCACTTTTGCAAAAAGCGTAATATAAGAATCACATCGTGCGATACGCTCTAATGTTTTCGCTTTAATGAAAAACGATATGAATATAAATTAAATTGCAGCGGAGATATATTTTTTTCTTGATGTTTAGCATTTGCTCGAATAATATTGTTCCACATTTAATCATAATAATATTACAGATATAAGTTAAATATAAGCTTTTTCCAAAATCTTTACGAGTAACCGTTGCTAAGAGTCGAAACGCATAATAATGATATTAATAACGAGATCGCGATATCGGGAATACTAGATTGGTCGTGCAATGTTAGCGCGCGGGGAACTTTACATTATTATCCTATAGCGGCAATATAAGTATCCCCGTTATAGTTTCGTAGAACAATCGATTGCCTTCAACATGACGGATGTCTGTAAAAACTGACGTGGTTCGGTTCTGTTGCGTGTATGCCATATAAGGCACCGAATCATTCGCCGCCGTAGCCGAGAGAGAGAGAGAGAGAGAAAGATAGTGCTTTTAAGACCGCGTTGCCCGTAGCGATATTTTACCGTCAAATTCGTAATTATTTTAATTGGCTCCAGATGCTAATTAATGACCTAAACATATGCCGCGTTATATAGATCCGGCCCGATAGGGCAACCTATGCCGCCATCACCCTGGAGGCAGGGGATCGGGGTGAGAACGCATGTGTTTGTCATTACATGCACTACGACGATTTTATCGCTTCTGAATAACATCCTCTGCCCCCCCCCCTCCTGCCGTCCCCCTCTCGCCTTCCGCTCTACACCTTTCGTATCAGACGCAGAAAGCGTCGATCGCCGATTAAAATAAAGTGCTTTCGCATCAATTTGTAATGTCACTATCCCGTTGAAAGGATATAAACGCTCGTTAATCATCCGATAAATTTCTAGAGCATGCACATGTAAAATTGCGATATTACATCGATTTCATTGATCTGACACAAACAAATTAACCTTTAACCGATGAAATTATGTAGTTCTAAGATTACGCTGCCTCGTTTGAGAACTTTATAATGTCGGGATAAAATGACAAACTTGTCGCACTCGTCGTTGCATCGTTCGCGTCAGCGAGAAAACTTATCGAAACTGCCGAGAGCAGCTGGTGTCGGGCCGCGAAAGGAATGAGCGAGCGTAACAGAATACTCGGAGCGGATTTCGTGACACGATCGAATTACTTCGTTACATCGGATCGGCGATTGGGCGCCCGTCGTCCTCGTCTATCATTACGAGATGCTACTGGCAGCCGCCGATTTCGATTCGATCGTCCGACAGCATCGATTACGCTATCCGGCGGTTCTTCGAATCTGAAAAGGGAAAAGACGGGCATCGCGATGTGTGCCGGCGCTCTTCCTTCGATCGGTTTGATCGCCGTGTGCCGCGTTGAATTGAGCCTCGACGTCCGTCTTACACCCCTTTTGCAAATTGACGGTTATCCGACTTCCACGGTGCCCGGCCGCGCCGATCGATCGGCACTCACCGATTCGACATAGGAACGTAGGGGAATCTCGGTGCTTCCTGCACCGCGCGCGGCGCAAGAACTCTAACTGCGGGATTTACACCTATACACGGTCACGCACTTTGTGCGATCGCCGCTTCTACCGCCCGGGACGAAAGTCGAAAGAATCGATTTCCGACGCGCTATCGCATTGTGCACATAATGGCCGACTGTAAATGCGTCTGGATGGGATACGTTTTACTCGTTACACCGGTGCGATCATTCCAGCTATCTTTTATTGTCGCGGTATTAATTTATTATCCGCAGGTCCACTGCTGTCGTTTATTTTTAAAGTTTTTTTTTTTTTCGGATATATTTCGTAAACATTTTCAATTCGCGTGAATAAATGTGCAGAAACTTGAATAACGACGAAATGATAGAAAAATGATAGTACAATATATTCTCGAGGAAAAATTATAGTATAATATATTCTCGACGGTTCTGAAAATTATGAAAATTGGCAGACGGATAGGATTTGTATATCATCGAGATTGACTGGTGGGATATTAATCTCTTCGCAGTCAATTTCAGGTAACTCCAGAGAATAAGATTTTTCGACTCTCGTCGTCTTCTTCCTTTTTTACCTTTCTCTCTCAGCCGTCGAGCAAGGAAGATTGAGAATAGCAAAAAGCAGCGGCTCTTTCAGACGACCGCCATGGCGAGAGAGTCAGGTTTACCTCGGATCATTATAAAGTCTCAAGGTTTAACAATAAAAGCGCGACGGCGATTTAAAATTAAAGCTTGTACGAAAAACTTTACCACTTTACCGCACTCCCTTTATAGATAACTTTTATGTAAAAAAAAAAAACCATCGTTTCTTACAATTTAAGAGTAACTGAAACTATCGCTTGCCTTTTTACGCGATGAAAAAAACATATACTCGCGTGTAAGTTGACAAAAGCACGTTCGGCATTTGCCCCGAATCGAACGCCGAGCATTCTTTGTGCGTCGAACAGAGAATCCCGAATAGATCACGCGCCTTCGGTCGCGCTCTCTCGCATCTATTTTTATCTGTGCGCCCGGTATCATCGACACCATTCTTCTTTTCCTTCGTTTATTTCTCGCCGGTTGACTAATATAAGAGGCACGGGGAATTCCGAGGCAAACGAAATCGCAGATTTGGCCGATCGCTCGCGCGAAATGTAAATCACAGATAAGACGAGTAATGAACGGCATAATGAGCGCAATAAAATGTCGCAGACGGTGAGTCGTAAGATCTTTTCGAATCGAGTCGTAAGGTCTTTTCGAATTCGAATGTCAAGTTTGCGGGAGATAAGAATCGCTTAGACGAATGCCGCTGGCAAAAATATAATCTTACGCTATTGCTAAATCGATATATGTGCTATTATTATCGAATTTGCGGTAGAGAAAAAAATATTCCAACGATACTCCGCACATTGTGGCGCAATTATGTTTTTCGCACACTCTTGCGTGACGTTTATAGCGCTCGACACACGCATATAAAAATACATCATTTTTCCTTCCATCTTAAAATAGCACAACTTTCCTTCAACTATGTATGTATATTTAAAAACGTGCGCATAGAGCAGCTGATAGAGTGCATTCCATCAATTCTCCGATACCGCCTTTCCGTGACAAACAATGACAAACGAGTAACCGTGGAAAGCCCGAAGTAACGTCGCGGTAGGCGGGGGCGAGTAAATTTATGCGGGCATAAAGAAGCGTAATGCGTCGCTTTTGAGTTACAACTGTCGGTTAAAACACATTGAGATCGCGCGCGCGATTCATTGAGGTTTACATATCGCGTCTGTATGAGCAAATCAAATCACGGATTAAACGTCGTGACCTATATTTCGGTCATCCGCGCTCCGATCGTGTCTGAATGTTCATTAAAACTACATCGATATTTTTACGACAGATGTTCGGGCGAGTTAAAGTTACCGTCGATCGATAGGTCGCCGCTGGTTGATCGCGCGTCGCGGCGGCGTCGCGGCGACGGGCGCGTAATCGCGGTTGTCCACGAAATCCCCTCGCCCGGTCGGCGGCAAAACGAGGCGACAGAGAAGAAACGGGGCAAACAAATACAGAAAGAGTAGGAAAGGAGAGGAGTGCCTTATACCAGGCGCCTTTATAATCTCCCACAGGGTGGCGGGGGAAGAGAGTGAAAAGGAGATGGGGGAGAGAAATGAGGAGATGGGGATACGCGGATCAGCCGTTTATGACTACCGGCGTTGTTATATTTTTTTAGGAGAAGGGGTTTGAGAGAGAAAGAAAAAGAGAGAGAGAGATAAGGGAGAAGAAAGATAGAGAGGAAGAGAAGAGCGGGAAGGCCCGCGATATTTCAAATTTTCTCATTACACCTCGAGGTGCGAATGATCTTCCTCTCTCTCTCTCTCTCTCTCTCTCTCACACCCTCCCTTGATCTCTCCCGTTTTCTCTTCGTCCCTTCCTTTCATCCTGCTTCGTCTCTCTCCCTCTGTCCTTGCCGTTTGCTCTATCTAGCGCAAATCCTCCGCGCCACCGATACAACGTGGCGTCATTCCATCCCCCAATCACCTCCCCACAATCCCCCTCTTCAATCTCACACCAACCAGCCATCAGAGTGAACCCCTCTTGTATTTATTATTAAGATATCGATCGGCTCTAAACCCTGGTACGTACTGCAATATGCGGCTAGCAACGCGGGAGACATATACGAGAAGTCGCCGAAGAGAAAGCCAAACGACTTCTTGCGAGTGCCCTCCCACTCCCTCTCTTTCTATCTTCAGTCAGAGTCATTCTCGTTAACGTATCGTGCATCGTTTATAGATGCTCTATAAGTTATATGATGCTCGAGCATCACAAGCGAAGAACGCGTGCGATCACTGACCATGTCACTATGCTTTCTCGTTACATTTTTAAACGATAACACGCAAAAGTAATGATATTTCACGTTTTATGATTAATATTTCACGTATCATTTAAATTAATGGATATCGTATTCTCATATTACAATGTGTAACAACGCGAATAAGTATTTCTGTTCAGAGTTAAAACAGATGATAAAAAATATTCAATATTATATATGCAGATATAAATCTAAATAAAGATTTACTTATATGAATACTGTTTCTCAATATATTGTTTAATATAGATTTTATTTATCAATGGAGAGAAATAGGAAATGGATCTCATAGAATAATAAATGCGCTATCGTATTGTCTTAAGAGAGACATTTTTCCAAGGGTCGTCGACCGTTTGCCGCGCTCTTTGCTCTGAACACACGCATATGCGCGGGCTCTTAATAGCTAAGGACGATCGTCCATGTGGTATAGGGAGCAGGTTCCCACGTGCACTGCTTCGGACTAGACTAGACGATGCAATCCGTTACGCGATGGGAGGGAAGAGACAGAACGAGCTTTCCGAGTACAAATAGAGGAGGCTGTCTCTCTCGATACTCGGACGCGTCGGGACGGCAATATTTAAGAAATGTCAATACGTCGTTCAGCCGGGGGTGTCGGTTGAAGAGTTTTGAACGGAAGCCGGGAACGGATAATATACCAGTGGCTGTGCGGCAAACCAGCCTCGGGGCATTGGTTAAAAAATAAAGGAACGCCTTTGATGTTCCCCGTTGTCCTAATGAAAAATTAAAGCCCTTTCTTAAACATCATTAGACACGAGCACTCTTTCAAGTTCCTAGTCTCTCTTCCCCCCTTCTTATCTTTGGTCTTTCTTTTCTCCCACTTTGCGATACGCCCGAAGCGTCCAATCACGGCCTCTTGTTTTGGATTTGCGTTGACGTCGCCGATGCTTCGAAATACGAAAGAGAGACAGAGCCTCGCAGCGACTTCCGAAAATACACTGATATCGACATAATAATCTACGCCTCGAGCCAAGATCGATAATGTCATTTTATCCAACTATAATACAATCAACATCTATATTGCTAATGCATTAGCAGTTGCTATTGAATTCTAATTTGACGTATCTGCATAGTACCATTATGTAGCATTATGCATTGCAGTGAAATGAGTCTTGTATTTCCAAACTGATGTGTAAGTCACTTTGAAATTAGATTGAGTTCGAATAACATTAAATCGATCAAATATTACTCTCATCTTAAGAATATGTCTATTGGAAAATATATCTCAAATTTTATCCCTACGTCTCATATACAAAATCAGAGTGTCGATATAAACGCTTCATATAAAGAAGTAATGGGATTAATGCCAAAAAAAAACTATTCCTTCATCCTCGACAATGAAACGATGGAATTCCCCGATTCAATTTAACGAGCAATGTAAACGTCCGGGTGTAATATATGTAGTATCTGAACACGCTTTTCGTGTCTCTCCGTCTGCAACGTTGTAGCGAGTTATATCGGTGTCTTTGGAATGCATAAGCGCGACGGCGGCGACGAAACAGAACCGGATATCTTCTCACGCGCGCTGCACTAATAAATCATGATGGCAGCGGAAAAAAAGATTGGTGATCATCTGCCAAGGAGAGCAGCAGCAGAAAACATGAAGCGATCCGCTGCGAGGGGGAATCTTTCTTTCTAGCGGCTTTCTCGCGTCGCGACGGCGTTGATTTCCTCTGCCAACGCAAGAAGAACAAAAAACGTAGTCTCGATGACGTTTCTCTTTTAACGATTGCCGAACCAAACTTAGTTTTTCAAGAAAGAAGTAAAAAAAAAAAAACACTCCGTCTTGTACTCATTAATATTGTTAATTGTTTAAGTGGAGAAATTTGAGTAAAAGTCAAACTATACTTGTGATGATCTTTCCAAATTATTTTATATATTGATAGAAAAAAAAGAGAGCTTTTTATATATTTTTTAAAATAATAGATAATGAATGAGATGATAAATATCGCGAATCTCATACTGTTCATGAAGATTCCTTCGATATTTTGCATATTACTCACCAACTGAACAATTTGTATTATACAACGAGGATCTACCATCGGAAAATTGTCCGCGCAAGGGAAGGCGGGATGACGCGTCCACGTATACGCGAGGAGAATGCAGACGCTAGCTGGGACAGACGCCATAAATATCGGGGCGTTCTTATATTTTCATCACGGCCATCATTAAAATTTATGTTATGATCAGAAGTGCACGTATATATCAGAGGACGCGTACCGCCGCGGCGGCGTCGCGTCGTTCGCTGCGAAAAAGAGGGAGAGACGCGGGACAGAAGAAGGGGTGGGTGGCAAAGCCTGAGAGAGAGAGAGAGAAAGAGGGGTAGGTGGTAATATTGTAATCTATGTGTGGAAGAACGCGCGGGAAGAGAAACAGAGGAGAGATGAAAAAGTAGCCTGAATGGCAGGCACCCCGTTGTAAGGGGGTAGTTTTCGGCCGGGGCGGCACGCCGTGGCGAGGCGAGGAGGGGAGGGGACTTAGGCGCGCGGGGGCGAACGCGGAGAAAAGAGGAGCGAGAAGGGTGGCGAACGGAAACAATGACGTCTATACCAAATCCCTGTTCTTCTTTTTTCCACCCGCACTTCCTCACCTTCTATGACTCTCTGTCTCTCCCTTTTTCTCCCCCTTTTTCTCTTTCCTTCTCTCTTTCAGCTCTTTCTCTCGCACACGTACGCTCGCTTTTTTTTTTTTTTTTCATCTCCCTGTCTCTCCACCCGCGGGGTGCCATTAGACCCCCACGGCGGTCCCATAAAAATATAGCCCGTATTGTGCTCGCTCAGGTACCGATCCTCGCGCACTAAAAGTAACCTACTGTCTCCCGCGCGCGAAATGTATATTTGTACACATGCGCGCGTCTGTCTATCTATATGTGTACATTTATTCGCGTGTCAAGTTACCGGACATCGACGACTCTAGTACCGGAGACGATCGTTTGTGAACTGCGGCTCTGCGTTAATAAGCTTTTTAATTGAGTATAATCAGTCTGTCGAGAGAAAGAAAGAGAGAGAGAGAGAGGGGGAGAACAGCCAGCTGCGCTGCCATACTCGTAATAATATTTTATGTACGTTTTTTATTCGTCGAGAGCTTCGGGAATATCGCTTGCGCGCGAGTAGAACAATTCCGACACATACGAGCAAAATTACCAGTATTGATAATTGTATGTCGTAATAACTCGTGGAATCTATAAATATGTCCACTCGCGATAATGACGAGTTCGTGGTCCGATGATAATATTCGAATATTGTTTCACGTTGGTCGTCATCAACGCGTCGATCGGCGCGCAATTAAAAGAGCAAGACATGTTCGCGTTTCGAATATAACGGAAATAATTTCATATTATTAATTATTCCATTTTTTTGAAAAATAAAATTTAATTTATTTTCGTAAATTTACAACTTATTTGCGCGTGATATTAGTTGATTAGTTCCGGATTCGCAAAACTCATCGAGCGTAGAATAGATCCGGCGAGTCGAGAGAATCGTAATAACGCGGAATCTCAGGGACCGCGGTATATAGTTCAATTGACAAAAAAAAAAAAAAAAAAAAAGAAAAATAGTGTGCAGTGCAAAAACCAGCGTGAGCATCTGAACGACCGGCACCGTGATCAGTCGGCTCAGGACAGATCACAAAGATGATTCGCTTTTGGCGGAGGGCCATTGTCGTCCGTTGGACCGAGCAGAATCGAAATGGCAAACGGTAACTCGATTGCTCGGCCTGCACACGGATTGCGAATTATTTCTCCTGTGGTGGCGTGCTCATTCCGCGGCCAAACAATCGTGATCGATTCATGCAAATTTCAACAATCGTCCCATCCCCTTCGCCCTTCTCTCTCTCTCTCTCTCTCTCTCTCTCTCTCTCTCTCTTGCCCTTTCTCGTTTTCCCTCGCCTCCGCGGCCCTGCATTCACCGTCCCTTTGCTGATTCCGCCGCGCCGTATATCGAGTCCTCCATTGTTCGGAGCGAAATTCGTTTCTGTACGGCACGAGCCTCGAGTGTTTTCCTGGCTACACGTGCGGTCGATCGGCTAACCCGCTAACTTCTCTTCTTTCGCAGAAACAAAAAAAAAAGTACCGCGTACAATCGCGAGCGAAGCTCGAATCAGAGTTAACGCGCGAGAAATAATGTCGGAGATGATTAAGCGATGGCAAGTTTTTTAAATTTTTGTCGGAATAATTTAACATTTTCTCTACCACTATTCCAACATCTTATTTCTTAATAATATGATGCTATATAAATTGTGAATATATAATTATAAATATTAATATTATAGATACTAATGAGAGAATATAGTATTTGTGAGATTCTTGTCTGTCTATCAAGTAACTTTTTCAATCAAATGTATATTTAAATTCTACATAACAACGGCATACTTTAATGCCTATAATCGAGCCTCTCGCTCAATCTCGGAATTAAAACGTGAAGAGTAATCACGCCGTTACTGCGTAATCAAACTTTATAATACCCCAGGAGAAATAAAGAAAAATAAATCGAGTCTTAACAGGTTAATAAACGTCTTCTCTCCCTTCGTGAACCTCCCTCCTCTCCCCGCCCCTCGCCATCATCTCGTCTGCTCGTTACCTATCTCGGTCTCGTTCCTCCCCCCTTTCAGCCCCGGTCCTCCTCCGCACTTTTGACGCTTCGCCCTGGAAATCCTTTGATTCTCATCTTTTCGGGAGGCTTGGAAACGTCGATGCGCCTCTTGCATGAAAAGGGGTTCCTCCCAGGACGTCCCCTGATTGGGACGATAAAAGAGGCCCCCAGTTAAGCATGGAAAGGGTAAAGGGAAGAGAGAGGGAGGTAAAACACTAATTAGTTATCAAAGGGCGAGGAAGGGTTTGGTGACAAAATAGTAGATCCTGGAACGAGGAACCCGCGCACCCTCTTCCACTACGTAACCCGTCCACACTCCCTCCATCCCCCCGCCCCTCTCTCCTCCTCTCGCTCGCGTCTAACGGATATACTACCACCGTCACCACCACCATAACCCCAACCTTCGTTCTATCAAGCCCTCTCCCCCGCGCTACACCGCGCTCCTACTAGCACCCATCCAACACCTCCGCATCCCCCTCCGCCCCGCTCTCAAGCCTCCTTTCACCTCCTTCTCTCTATCGCGCTCTGTCTTTGGATGGCATCCCCCACAGTGTCTTAATACTCTCGGGAGAACGGCCCTGTATTGATTTTCGAATCATTAATTCTACGTCTAATCAGAACTTGCGCCAGATATACGTACGCGTGCCTGTGTGTGCTGTACGTATACACGTATATAGGTGTACAACGCCAACGGGGGGAGGGGGAGGGGGAAGGGGACGCCGGCTGATGACGCCTACGATACTGGCGGATGGGAGCCGCGTTTACTCTTGACTGGTACGTCAAACTCCGGACGCGCACCGCGAGCGCATGCCGATATACGCTGACAGATTTGTGCCGACGAGTATAGGTGATTCATAAGTAGGAAGGCGGTGCGCGACTTCACCGATTCAGTAGATTCGACGAGCGAATCGAGAAGTCGCGCTGTAATATGCACTTCGTCTTAGCTACGAACGTCAACGAATGACGACGTCGATATTACTTCGAATAGATCAAGAGAGATATGGAGGCAAGATATACTATACATATATTATTTACTTAATTACCGAATAAATGTAACATATAGTTTATTTAATTAATATTTTATTCTGGTTTTCTACGATTTATTATAATAAAGCGTTTCGCAAATTTAGAAAATGGATCGTTGACCCATAACCGAAATTCAATTCCCGAAGCAGAGCGGCGTCTATCTATCCGATCAGGTGTTTGTCAATCCGACGAGCGTGATTGAAAGCATTGTACGGAAATACCCGATTGGAAATTCATTCCTGGCCTTCCTCGGACGAAGAGTCCCTCGTTCTATTCTCGACAGATAAATCACGTTATAACGATCGCAGTATTCTCGACATTGTGCATCAATAATTAATTATATAATAATTCATTCTAAAGATACGTTAAAAAATTATTAATTTTATTTCTCAAAAGAAAAATTTTCTTTTTTTTTTTTTTTTTTTTTTTTTTTAATAAATAATGTGACTCGTGTTACGCGCGGACGGTTATGAAAACACTGTAAAGCGTTAAGCGTTTTGATTTGTATTCCTTGGGAGTGTTTGCGCCAAAGATCAAAGCAGCGTCGAATTCGTGAATTCGGCCAGAAATGAAAGACGAGCTGCCTCGTGACTCATCGACCGTCGACGATTCTCGATTCGACTTAGTCACTGGCCGATTTCTTCTCGATGGAGGCGCGTAAATTCACGATATCGCATGAAATCTATTGGAAGGTCGATTCCCGGAACGGATCATATATAACGTCGCAAATAGGCCTAATTATAACGATGACTAACGCTGACAAGCGAGAGTTGACGTATGCAGCGCTGATCGGCCGCAGTATTCTACGCGATTCGAATTGTCTCGCAATTAGCCAGAACACTCTGGTAGCCGATAATAAAAAGTAATTGCCTCGCCGTCTTTGAAGCTCGTAAAAACAGCAGCTCGTATCTCTTTTGCTCGATTCGATAGAGCCATTAATCGCGTTACAAGCTTTATTATCGGCGAATTAATTATATTGATTTATCAACGAAGGGAGAGGGGGAAGGCAATTAGGGCAAGTAAATTAACAGAACAAGAATAGCATATATATCGCGCACTTTGATAATACATAATTAATTTAACGCATTACCACACGGGTAAAATGATCGGATTTCCGCGCGTGTAATATACAACGAGAGAACGAAACGCATCAAGTTTCGCGATTGCAACGCGGTGCAGAAGTCGATGGAAATATTTTAATAGGATCGTCAGCGACTTTATTAACATTGCGCTTGTCCCCGTCGGGGGCCGTTTTATCTCGCGAAAGAGAAAACGGTTCGAAAGCGAATTAATTCGATCGCCACGCCGCGGCCGGCATCTATACGCCGCCTCGCCATAACAGATCACATTAAAATTCATTCGTACGGATAATACTAATTAACCGAGAGAGATCGGGAACTCCCCGTAGGAGTTTCCGCGACGATTACCGACCCGGCCGCGTAAGAACGGGCGTTACGCACCTAACAGTGGAAAATTGCCAATTTTCCCGATAATGAAAACTCCCGTCGTGGTTAATTCAATTCCCTTAATTTCTCCGCATTGAATTCTACCGAGGAGCTTAGAGCAAGCGCGCGGCGGAAAGATTACGATTGGAAATGTTACGATTGAAATCACTTGGCCCGCCAGGGCGCCTTGCTAAAGGAAATTTCGTTCATTCGCTCGTTATTACACACGCCGTATAAATTACAAGGCGGTTACCCGGGCCGCGATGTCGCAAAATCGCCGGTTACAGCGCCGTGTAATTTCCCAATTCAATCTTGCATTATCGAAGTGGCCACATTGCGTAGCGAATCAATTCTCCTCTGTTATGCATTGTGTTTGTGATAAAATTATGTGATAGAATTGTACGAACAGACATGACGATGAATACGATTATATGAACATTGCATGTTTGACCATTCATATTCACGGCTTAATTTATCCTCCAAACTATCATTTTTCGTTAGCAATTTGATATCTTTCTTCCATACTTATACGCAACAATTGTTTTCTTTCACTGTTAACTATGTTCGATGATTCGCGTTTATTCGGAATTGATTTATTACCGGCCAAGATAAAACCATCTCCAAATGATATTGATATAAGACGAGTTTGCCTCTATCTCTCTCTTTTTTTTTCCTTACGTTTGACGCGATCACAAACAAAAGTACGATTTATGTTCGCTTCGATAACGAAACGTCATTACATTGCTGAGATATGGAAGAATTATAATATCTATTCTTGATTTTGTTGATTTCTCATTTTACACAACAGATTATACCGTCAAGCGTCTACGCATTAGATCAGTTCCGAGTTATATTATGTCGCAAAGTATATATTTGCTCGCACTATCGAAACATTGAGAGAAAATTCGCAGTATTTCTTATCATCTGTAACGAAATATTAAGCGGAACTAATGTTATCGATCGTCCACGTGTGTAACGAGCAATATCGAAAGAACGTTTCGAATAAGCGATATCAGTGAACATAATAAATAAATTAGTATCGTTTATAATTTATATCAATTAGAACGAAGGTTCTTGTGATCGATGAACGAATCCCGTCAATTTTGTCCACTCGTAATACAGATATTCATAAGTGAAGTTTTTCGTGTCTGTTGTTCTGAAATATTTAAGCACATTAACATGAAATTTTCTCGGATAAAATAGTATCAATTTTGCACAAACTACATATCTGTCGACCGATTCAATTAATCAGACGATCGATTTGGCTTATTATTGCGATAGTATATACACGATATATATATTTCCTTACATTTCTTTTATTAAAAAACACTAAATGAAGAAAAAATACTGTCGACGTTATATGTTCCGTTTTTAAAAACGAGTAATATTCTAGCAATTCAAATTTTCCGATGCAAGTCGCGAGACACGTTGACCGCAAGTGTGATGAGAGATCAACGTCGCGCGTGAGTGTATCGAACGAATATCGCACATACACCTGCAAGTGTATAATTGAATGCATTCAACACACGACACGCAATCGATGCGGTATCGAGGACAGGGGGCGGCACGGCGAGAAAAACGGGGGTGCGTTGGCAAAGAAGAACGAATGCAGGGGGATCCTCTATCGATTTTATCCATGTTTTAAATTATTACCTGCTCATTGTGGCCGTCGTGCGTAGGCGAAGGGACGATGTATCGGTGAACGGAAAGGGTTAAGGGGGTAGCGAGCCAAGTTTACCGCGGCTTTTTGTTTCGACGCTCGTGGGTATCGAGACGAGCGAAAAGACGAGAGGGAACGAATAAAAGGACGTGGGGGTAACGATAAACGGCAAAGGGTTACGGGGAAAACGATCTTGTTCTCGGTAATCAACCTGTCTCCTGAGAGATACAATTTTTTTTCGGTCTTTCCCCCCCATCGCAATTATATGCGTTGCGACGTACCAAATGCGTGGCTGCGTCGAGATAAAATACTCTCGACGAGAGCTTCGCCCTCCATTGGGACTCGTTGTAGCGTGGAATAGTGTTGATTTCATTTTTGCGTTAATCCGTCTCGGTAATCAGAGAAATACCGCATATAAGAAATACTTTTTCTCGCCGTAATATTCGGTTGTATTAGAAACGAAGAAAGAAAATTTTCTCGCGCGACAAAATGAGGCCTTTCAATATCGCGGAAAAAATCGTTGAATCTGTAAAATCTCAAAACGACGCGCTCACAATTCGCGACAATTACGAAATAATCGCCGGCAAACTTTCACAGAACGTGCCGCTCGCGTTCCTCAGTTCCATCGGCTAGATCCATCGTTGCAACGTTACAAAACTTATCGGCCATGATCTAATTTAAAAATAAAAAAAAAAAAGAAACAAATAGGAATGATCGATGAACTGGCACGCTATCACAATTTCCAAGCAACGATCAAGCCATAACAGGCTTCGAAGGCCGGCTATCGAGCGACTTCTGAGACGCGGGGCGACTTGGATTTTCACGTCGCAAGAGAAACATGACAGGCGATAAAAGATGTAGAAACGACTATAAAACGAATATAAGATGAGGGAGAAAGAGAGGAGAGGGAGGGAAAGAAAGAGAGAGAGAGAGAGAAGACAGGAAAGGAAGTATGGAACTGAAAATCGCTCCTACCGTCGGGATTTCAAAGCTATGGACGCGGCTGATGAGGGTGGTAATAAGGCTGAAGAGCGAAACTCTGGGGTTCGAATCAAAGGATTGCCAAGCTGTATGGCCAAGCGAGAGAGGAGAGGTTAGTGAAAGTGGAGAGGGGGAAAGGAACGGCAGGAAACTCGGTTAATTATCTTTATCAATCATTATAGAAACCCATTCCTCGAAAAAGTGCCTTTTTTCCTCCCTCCTCTCCCCACCCCTTCCTCCCCCGATATCACAGTTATGATTTTATCGTTTAGTTTGCGATGCCGTGTATAATCATAACACAACGTATAGAAAAGTAAGAATATTACCGGATACGGGCGAGTAAAAATGTTAAATGTTATTTGAGTGAGAGTTAATTACACCGTGCGTTCTCTCGCGCGATCGGAACGCGGAATGGAATTATTACATTCGCGGCTGCGTTTCATTTTTCCGATTGACGAGAAATAAAAAGAGCGGATATTCGACGACCGGTAGATACTTGTCATTGTAGGCATTTACTATTTCTTTTTTTTTTTTTGCGTGTTACGGGGTTTTGTTTCATCTCTCGTTCTGCTTGTATCTTATCGGAAATATATTTGATCTCTCCGATATCTTTTTTTGTCGGTATATTTCGGCAAAAATTCCGCGAAAGGATTCTTAACAAGAGTGTTACACAATTTAAAATAGCTTATTTTTGTTATTATTCAAAAAGTGTTAATTTTGATATTTTGTCCTTTTTATATTTTTTCAATTCACACACGATTCTAATTTTTATGATCTCTTTGTATTGAAATTAAATCAAAATCTTTGTAAATTTTAATCAATATATTTATATTATTAGCTTATATGTTTTTTTTTCACATATACATAACAGTTTCTATAACGATATTTGTCTAAAGTCAAATAGCTTTTAATTATCGTCTAACGACACACCCATTCAATCTTCATATGATCACGATACGTATCGTCCAAAGGCTACACGATACATGTATTCTGGATCATCGCGGAAGAGAAATGCAGATCTTTGCGCACGCGTTACTCAGTTCAATGCATGCACCGTAGACACCCCACGCATTCAAGGGAGGCGTCATAAAACTATCTGTCGATCTCCACAGCTGATCGCAGTTTTGAATCGGAAAAAAACTCAACGTAAAAGAGGGAAGCCAAAAGAGAGAAGTTTAGCTGGAAGTAAAGGGAGGTTGGGGGATGGTGCATCACCCTAGAGAGCGAGATAGAGAGAACGGCGGATGATCTGATGGCAGGATAGAGAAAAGGAAAGGGGGATGGAAATTCGAATTGCAACGCGATATTCTGTACGGGCAAAGTTACGTACGAGACGAAGAGAAACTTGCCATTTTCGTTGTGGATGGAGGAGAGTGAGTGGGGTAGCCGGAAAGGGTTGAAAATAAGCGATAATGCGCCGGCTTTACTTAGCTAATTAGCGCTTCTCTCTCTCTTTCTCTTTCGTGTTCTCTCTCGCTCCCGCCTGCTTCGCTTTGCCGTGCCAAGTGAGTTCTGTGTCTGTTCATCCTGCATCCAGCTGGAGTCGATCCTTCACTCTTTGGCCCGTTTTTCCTCCGTTCCACACCGCTCCTGCCGTCCTTCCTTTGGGCAACCCCCTTTCACCGTGCCGACGGCGGGTATTAATTCATTTAGATATTATTTTGCGAGGCAGGCATTAACATTCTCAATCAGATTAATTAAATTATTTTTCTCGTCCGCACAGTGCCTATCTCGGCTTCCGCGCCCTCTCGTTACCTTCTTCTCGTTGTGTCGGATGCGTCGCGACGCGGCGATGCGTGTACGTATGTATGCGGCTACGTGCACGCGAGCGCCTTATTTCATGGCAATTGATTACGACGCTTTTAATGTGCGACCAGAATTACGAAGATATTCCGAGAATACGTAGCTCAATGTATGGATGCGTTCGAGTGAAAAAGCAGTTTTGCACAGGCACGACGCGTTTGTGGACGATACGGTACGTTTAAAAACACGCCACTAAGAAAGAAGGCAGTAATCTAGCTGTTATGATAAAGGATTCGTTGTGGCAGGAGTTATAATGTCAATCGAATTTTATAAACGCACGAATTAGTTTTCGTAATGGCGTTCAATATAATTATCACAAAAGTCAATTGCATACAGTCGATAATTTAATTGATATAATATTTATAATAGATCGGTTATAAATTTTATTTCGTTAATTATTTACACTGATCCTTTCTCTTTTTTTTCCAAGTTATTTCGTGACTTCGACACGATAAAAATACACGCCGTCAAATATATGATTCACGAACGTTCAGATCTTCGAAAGAATATTCTTCGTTGTGATTATTCGAGAATTTTACCCCAGAGAAATATTCCAGAGCCGCGGACCGTATCACCCGGACTTCGTTTTAAGGTTTCATTATAATTCCAGTGGTAGATAGAATTAATCGTAATCACCTGGATTCGTATGCGTGAGCCTGAAACGAGCTTGATATGCCGCTGAAGGTACACTGAAAACGAATCCAAGTTAGCACGGAGGATAAGAGGAATGCAGGCGCGGGATGGCCGGGAATCCCGAGGTGGATCCCCGACGATGTGCGAGGGTAGGTAGGTAGGTAGGTAGGAAAATCCGTAGGGTGTGAGGGAACAGCGCTGGACGACGGGGAGCGAGGTAAGAGGGAGGACGGCTCGCGGGGGCGGCTCGCCCGATGAGAACGGGAAGGAAGAAGGGGTTAATGCAAAGGTCCAGGATAATTACCCACATGGCTGGCAATGCGTATTTCACTTTGATCAAGTCTGTGTTTTTCTTCGCTCGCCTATCAGACCTCCTCCCGAGCCGGTCCCACACCTCTTCCCTCTTTCCTCGACTCATCCTTCCGCTTTCTTCTTTCCCTCTGCCCTTACATCATCGCGGGGTTTGATGGGTAGGTAACCGGCTTTTGTCTTTTCTCCCCGGGACGTTTTAATTATTTTAAACTCTGACCCGCGAGCGTCTAATTTGTGATGTACCTTGCCGCGGCAAGGAAGCCACCCTTACCGTATACACGTGTATCGTTGAGGATATCTGTTAATTGAAAGTTTGCAAATACGTACAAAAGTACGTACAAGAATTCGAACTAGTACTATTAGTGTGGTCCTTTTAATATTACCAACGGGGAAATTATCTTTGCTATTATATTTCACGTTCGAGCAGAATTGCTTTAAATTATTATTGTAGATTTATTATTATTAAACCTGCCATTCAATTCCATTTATAACAAATGACACACTGAATAATTGTCATATGCTATTTGAAGAAGTCTCGACGAATCAGATATTGAGAAGTTATAAGACGACGATTAATCTCATTTATAGAATGCAAGAATCGCCAAAAACGGGTCCTCCATCTCATCGAAAATACATTTTGCATCGAAATTAATTAAACTTGTTTCTTTCGAACACGGTCGACGGATGAGCGATGAATACCTAATTTATTAAGTCGACGATGGAAGCCCGCTAATGATCTGCAGGATCCAATTATTAGACTCGTTATCATTACTATTATTAACGAAAGATAAAGGAAAGCCAACGCCGTACCGGCGGCAGAAGTACCCGAAGAATACGGAACCGCGATAATTAATGCATCGCCATATAATAAATATCGAGTGCAGGTCCCATTTCGCGTCACGGCGTTCCATTAAATTGAATTCAGTATCGTCAGCTTGCGCCACTCAATACCAATATGCTTACCGCACCTCCTCTCCTCTCCTTCTCTCCTCCATTTCCTGTTCCCCCTTTCCTTTCCTGATTTTGCCGTTCCGCAACCCCTCTTTCTAAGCGTCCTTAAAGCTTAAAGCGACAAACAAGCCCGATACGGTGGCGCCAATCAAGGTTTAGCATCAAGCGAAGATAAGTTGATTTATAATCAGAGCAGACGATGCGTATGCTTCTGAAGATAATTGTTATTTTGTATTATTATTGATGCTGAATACACATTGCAGACTCAAAAATAGCAAGCAACTGTCCTGTATGATATGCTAAATAGCTATTTAATTGTTAAACTGCGTGACAAAACATCGTGCACGCACTCACACACAACAGTGGCAATTTTATTTTATATAGACATTATTATAATTTCAGAGTAATTACATAGTGAAAAGCAATATTTTATTAATATTATTATAAATACTGCTTTTAAATAATTATTCCGTCTGACAGAAATCATACAGCAGTAATCAATTCTGCTTTTCAATCGCCATTATGCTTAATGATAATTACTTATGATTGTTAGAATAATTGCAATCGATTATTACAACTAATAATAATGAGAAAGATAATGCAATATTAATTTGTAATGGAAATTTAGTACGCATCAACTGCCGCGTTTACTTATTGTTACAAATATAATCAAATGTTCATATAACTATTAAATTATGTGATAAGTACTATTTCAACAAGGATATGAGAGAATGACCAATTATCTATTAATATATACGATAACAGATGATAAAAAAGTTTTTCAGACATTAATTATTAATCAAACAATTATGATAATTTATTAAAAGCATTAAATGTTAGATATTTATAAGGCTTCTCGATTAATTCTAATCGTACGTATAGCATACCGACTGGACGTACAATCCTATTTAAAAGCCTTCGTATTCACAGCCGCGGTGTCGACGCGGAATATATTTTTTCTCAATCGAGCGACCGAGGAATGCAAAAAGAATCAAAGCGTACGAGACAGTTTGGGCAGTTATCCGATCATTTCGCCCCGAAGAGACAGCCGCTTTCTCTTCTCCGCGTTTATACCGCGGATCGCATCGACAAAAGGGGATATCCCGGTGTACTCCGTAGAGACCCCACCGTGGTGAAATAATAAAAAAAAAAAAAAAAAAAAAGAAAAAGTATCAAAAAGAAATGGAGAAAGAGAAAATGCTATACGGCAAGGGGAGGAAGAACGTCTCTCTCAAAGCGTGCCTTGTTCACGAATAATGGCACGCACTCATTGTTCTAATTATTCGTGCATACGATTAACGCCGCTGTCTGCCGAACCCGCCGGACGTGGGACATGTGTGACAAATATGCGCGCACGCCCGCGCCACCGACGCTTGTACGTATACGCATATATGGATGTATGTATGTGTGCGTGCGCGCGTAAAGAAACGGACGAAAAAACAAACCGCGTCAAGGAACGGCGCTAGTCGGACGTGTAGACGAGAGAAAAGAAGAAACGACCAGCAGCGCGCGCTATATGGTCCCACACGTACATCTATAAATACACATACACACACACACATACGAGCGGGAAGTTTCAGAGCGCGCGTGCGTGCACGACGTACGTGCATTGCGCGGGTACAAAGCGTGTCAGCCGGATACAATGCCCGCCATCTGACGCTCAATTAACGAGTTAATGCGGTACCGTTGATAATTAAACAAATACGCGTGTTTTTTTTTTCATCATCGCTCGTCCCTACCGCAAAGCACACGTACATAGACTATTCTGTATGTGTGTATGCGCGTCGCGTTCGATCTTCTACTTTTACCACGTAAACGAGCTCCATGTCACGTTTTCTCTGTCTCTCTCCTTCACTCTGTCCTTCTGTCTCAATCACTCCCACGAGCTCCCGTTTCGTGTCTCACGCTATAATCCAATGGTTTCTGACCTCCATCCTCCTTGCTTGGCCTTTAATCGCGAATCCATCTTTCCTTCGTGGTTTTTGCCGCTCTTATTTTTCTTTTATTTCCCTTACTTTCGCGCGCGCGCGCGCGCGCGCTGACCTATCGTCGCAAATAATGTGCGTACGTATTGTACCGGTCGACCGATTATTATATTATCCCCGGCCGGAAGCGGATGTGTGAACCGTATGTGGGCAGGGGGAGAGGGGATAATGAGCGCGGCGTTCCTTCTCTCGTGCTGGAACGAGGATCGAAAATGGTCGTGAAAAGTTTGCGAGGAGCGAGGAGGGACAGAACGGAGGGAGTTGTCCTCGTTCCCGACATAATGCGAAGTCGAGGAATGCGATCGTTAGGGGTAGATTGTGTTTGGAATTCTGTTTGTCTGATTTCAATTAGCAGCGAAGTTCTTAAGTTTCGCATTGCACGATATGAGATTAACAGGATGCTCTGCTTGAACAATGCGTAGAACGATTAATACGGATCGCTTGAATGTATATATTTTATCGTTTAACATTTAAAAAATATGTGCAAATACTGTAATGCTTAAAAAAGAAATATGTAGATATTTTTCTTATTTTTCTATCAAAATCAATTTTTTCGTTCTTTTTTATCTTTATTGTCGCTAGTAAACAATCTTTCATTTATAACATATGATTGTCAATTCAGTAAAAATAATCCTAAAATTTTTTCCGATTTTAATTCTGAGTTTTCGATTATTTTAATTTTAATTGAAAAATTTATTGTCGAGGTAAAAATGCTTTATGTCAAATAACGATTTTTTTCGCCTCTCTTCGCTACATACATGATTTAATTGTATGATGAAAGAGAGAACATCAAAAGATTGAAATGTGCATCGTATTTTATTAACGAGTTAATGCGGTACCGTTGATAATTAAACAAATACGCGTGTTTTTTTTTCATCATCGCCCGTCCCTACCGCAAAGCACACGTACATAGACTATTCTGTATGTGTGTGTGCGCGTCGCGTTCGATCTTCTACTTTTACCACGTAAACGAGCTCCATGTCACGTTTTCTCTGTCTCTCTCCTTCACTCTGTCCTTCTGTCTCAATCACTCCCACGAGCTCCCGTTTCGTGTCTCACGCTATAATCCAATGGTTTCTGACCTCCATCCTCCTTGCTTGGCCTTTAATCGCGAATCCATCTTTCCTTCGTGGTTTTTGCCGCTCTTATTTTTCTTTTATTTCCCTTACTTTCGCGCGCGCGCGCGCGCGCGCTGACCTATCGTCGCAAATAATGTGCGTACGTATTGTACCGGTCGACCGATTATTATATTATCCCCGGCCGGAAGCGGATGTGTGAACCGTATGTGGGCAGGGGGAGAGGGGATAATGAGCGCGGCGTTCCTTCTCTCGTGCTGGAACGAGGATCGAAAATGGTCGTGAAAAGTTTGCGAGGAGCGAGGAGGGACAGAACGGAGGGAGTTGTCCTCGTTCCCGACATAATGCGAAGTCGAGGAATGCGATCGTTAGGGGTAGATTGTGTTTGGAATTCTGTTTGTCTGATTTCAATTAGCAGCGAAGTTCTTAAGTTTCGCATTGCACGATATGAGATTAACAGGATGCTCTGCTTGAACAATGCGTAGAACGATTAATACGGATCGCTTGAATGTATATATTTTATCGTTTAACATTTAAAAAATATGTGCAAATACTGTAATGCTTAAAAAAGAAATATGTAGATATTTTTCTTATTTTTCTATCAAAATCAATTTTTTCGTTCTTTTTTATCTTTATTGTCGCTAGTAAACAATCTTTCATTTATAACATATGATTGTCAATTCAGTAAAAATAATCCTAAAATTTTTTCCGATTTTAATTCTGAGTTTTCGATTATTTTAATTTTAATTGAAAAATTTATTGTCGAGGTAAAAATGCTTTATGTCAAATAACGATTTTTTTCGCCTCTCTTCGCTATATACATGATTTAATTGTATGATGAAAGAGAGAACATCAAAAGATTGAAATGTGCATCGTATTTTATGCCTTTGATGAGTAGAATTGAGTCGCAATAGAAGTACGTAGTACGTATATATAGAGAGCATAGGGACCGTACAAATACCGTCGATACCATACTTCCGGTAGCCGGTAGTGGTCGCACCACTGAGAACAATTCGAGTCGATAGTGGTATCGAAGCTGATAAGCCAACCCGATACGATATGGTCCATGAGAAAGACAAAACACATAGCCTTTGACGAAGGCGCGGCGCGTATTATGATTAAAAATGTTTTTATTCCTCGGTAAAGCATTCGACACCTTCGATCTCGACTTTACAATCTCGAAGCCGCTGCGATAAAAATCGAAATCAATCTCCAATTGTTACTCTTTCGTTATTGACAAAATATCAGATAACGCTACAATGGTAATGTACATTCATTTATGTACAAAAGTTACAAAATGCTAAATTAATTTGACTAATTTGATTTAAATTGCAGTAACTATTTGTGTATACTTATTTGTATTTACTTCTCTTCGTATTATATCATTCATTTTACTATACGATTACTAAAACGCATTGAACAATATATATATTATAAATGTTCGTTAAAAAATATCAATAAAAATAAAACTAGAATTCAAATATATTTTTACACCGACATCTATTTTAGCATAGATTGATATCTAGCATTAACTACGATATATATATATATATATAATTATATTTTAATATATAAACATATACAATTGTAAATTATTCATGAAGCTCAATTGCATCAAAAGTTACGAAAGATCGATATGAAATTAATCTCATGTCGAATGATCCCGCGATCGAACGATCGCTTCTTCAATTCGCAGAATATATATACACTCCGGTGTTCCGGCGTGGGTGGTGGCACCCTAAGATCTTTATCTAATGAGCATAGTGACACTTAAACACTACGGAATCAACATCAAACAACATGCCAGTCGATCTTCTCTCTGTAAACACACTCAAGTATTGTATTCGCATGCATTGCATAAGCGTGTAACTGACAAGAAAGACATTAATAAGGGTAGGAGGGACCCGACGGTAGTGATTGTCCAAAGGTGACTTATGAAAAACGATACTTGTATAGGAGAGAGAGAGGGAAGGAAAGAAAGAGAGAGAGAGAGAAAAAAAGAAAGAGAGAGAGAAAGAAAGAAAGAGAAAGAGAGAGAGAGAAAAAGAAAGAGAGAGAGAAAAAAAGAAAGAGAGAAAGAAAGAGAAAGAGAGAGAGAGAAGAGTTCGTAAAACGATTTGGTGACTTCGGTTTCAAACAAACATCGATTTTATCACTCAACGTACTTTTCTATTAATTCAAGACAATTTTGCAATTTTTCAAATAATCGTATTTATTGAAACAATAAAAATATAGAAAAGTATAATTTTCTCACAATTATTCTATAGTAATTTATGAATATAATCAATAGTTGAATTTAATATTAGAAAGTATGATTTTTAAATGTCTGCTTATTATAATAATTATTATTATATTTTTGGTGAGAAACTAAAATTTAAATTTAAATGCGATTAAATGTATGTTTGTACAAAAATGGTACAAAAATGGTACAAACAGTGTCATAATTAACGTTACAGATTACAGTTCATGTAACTAATATGCACGCTTCTTCGCGGAATTACAAACTCGTCCCGAATTCGCGCGGCCACAAACGTGGCAACCGAAGATATTGCGAGATAAGCGTTTTGCAATTAGCGGGATATACTGCAGCTGCACTCGGGAAAGAAGCGCAACGTTTCCTTAATAAAACGAATTTTGTGCCGGTTGCCTAATGCACCACTGACGACAGAGTAACGCCGTGCAATGTGTAATAATAGCTCTTACCGCGTTGGCAAATAACGTTTAGCGAGATAATTAATATCGTCCTATTTGGCATAATATTAGGCGTACAAAAACGTAGAATAGATAACTATAATTTGGATTATTACATCGACAGCGAAGCGGAGCGAGAAAAAGATTTTATATAGAAGGCACAAAATTTATATTAATCTCATATGTCTTTTCGTAAAATATATTTATCTTTCAAAGCGCTCTTAGTATTTTGATATCTGATACATTGATTATCATAATATTTTGATAAAATCGATGTAATTTCTCTGTAAAAATTAAAACTAAAAGAAACTGAGAGTATATTTTTGAGAGATTTCTGATATATATGTGAAGTTATTTTACAAAAGAATTATCACAAGTCATTTACTTCACTATACATTAGGAATCCCGCTTGGGTAAATATACGTACAAGTGTTTATTTTTACATTATAATTTTTTTTCGCGAGATTCTAATGAACAAAAGCATTTAAAATTTTTCGTCACATATTTTTACAATCCAGTTTAATGATCGTTTCAAAAACTATTTCAAACTACAGAAAATATCGTTGATCATCAAATGAATATTCGCGCAAAGAACGAAAATTATCGAGATGCGAGAAGAGTACTTAGGATGAGGGGGCTAGAGCGAGAGAGAGAAAGAAAAAGAGGGAGAGAGAAAGAGAGAATAAAAAAACAGAAAAATCGGAGAAAAAAACGCGGAAGAGAAAGAGGATAAAAACCGCTGACGGCGTCAGGTGCAACGCTGACCCCGACACGTCGCCTGTCAAATCTCTATTTACCGAGCGACCAAAATGACCAAACTCAAACGAACGGCCCGATTCCGACGGCCGACAGCCAATCATACGCCGTCCGGACTTCGACGTTTTTCGTTCCCGGATTTATTCGCCGACGTAACATTTCCACCGTGGATGCAAATCGAGAAAAATCCCGCCCCCGGAAGCGTGCCGGCCCGCAACGCGACGAATTTCGTGCAGCCGTTAAACCGGGACGACGAATTATATGCGAAACATGGAGATTCGCGTCACGGGAAAATATTAGGATTTTTATTCAACTCCCACCGACCGTGCTTGACGATTAACTTCGTTGTTATTACCGGCTTTTCGAGAACGTTAATCGCGTAAATCAAAATGAGAAAAACGCGAGTGACAGTATACATTGCACTTGTAATTCCTTGAATCATTCAGTGATGCATTGATGTTTGCAAATTTACTCGCAAAAAAGATTATTCGACGATTAATTAAATCATAAATTAAACACTTTCTTTAAACCAATATATATATAAAATTTTATTTTTCTTTATTTTTTATATGTAATCATAATCTCACTATAATTATTTTTATCTGAATATTGGAAAATATTAACCCAAATTTTTTTAACAATTTCCTTCAATATCTTTGCTCTCGCATGACTTTGTGTAGATGTAAAGCTTCCCCCAAAAAATATAATTCAATTTCCGAATCACTGCCATATTTTCTTGAGCGCGATCGTTGAACGGCGTTCGAGCTTCGAGAATCGAAAGGCGAACGATCTGCATGGTTTAGCGGGCAAAGTATCTGCCAGGCTCTCTCACAGAGGCCTAAAGAAAGGTCGGCACGAAACATCTGTTTGACATCCCTGTTTGTCAAGGCGTGACTCGGCACTTGCGGCGTTCTCATACAAAAGCGATCTACAGCGCTTGACGAGCGATCCTTTCGTTTTCTCGGTAGTCGATGACGCTACGTATGATCAATCTATAAACTCTAACCATTCGTCTGCAATTGCGCGTGAAAATCGTAAACAAAAGTTATCGGGCCGTCCCGAAGGGTGGAAGAGCTAACTTGGAGATTGCAACATCGTGAATCGTTAAAAACTCGATCATTTCAAGGGACCTCCCTATATATGTGTTGTAGATACACAATCTTGTTAAGAGATTTCGATCTATTGGAATCAACTTATATCAACGGTTAAGGATAGTTAAAAATTAAATTATTATATTAATTTATTTAATAAACGCAAAGTAAATTTTGAGATCCGTTTTTATAACAGATACTTTTCAATTATATTCATTTTCTCAAAACTATTATGTCAGTATAAAAGTCTTGAGTACCTGCGCTAGAATATAAAAATTCCAAGTTTCTAATAGTTTCAAAGAAACGTCGTGAATTTCATTCTCGTATTAATAGAGGAGATGAATGAGAAGGGAATGCCGCAGAATAGAAGGTAATAGAAGGGTTAAAAGGTAAACTTGGCTTGTAGGGCATCTAGCCTAACTATTGTGACACGACGCCAGCGTGCCTTTGTACTACGATAACGACGAGGTGGAACTTCCGTCGCGGCGCACGTGGATCACTTGTTGCTGGGATGTACGTTAATCCTATGTAGAATCATGAGCTATCATTTGAAGCTATAGAGCAAATTTCTCTCATGATTCATTCTGTAAACTATTCAAGAATTGCACCATTTTTTGACAGATAAAAATATAGCTATTTGACTTTTTAAAGTTACTACATTAATATTTCAAAGTTTAAATTATTTATATCATTCTCTCTCTGTGACAAGATATTAATCTATATAAATTTTAATGTTGAGCAAGATTTATACAATTATTAAATCGATCTTAAAATTATTAAATATACATATAGAGGTGTTATGTAATTAAAATTGATAGGGGGAAACCGATAATGACGCCTCAAGTTAAAGGAAACTCCATTACAACTTTCGAGACTTGCTGCATAAATAATGTAATAGGCATCTTTCGCGCCGCGAAGAGTATTTCGAAATCGACAACGAGCAAAACGAAGACCGGGAGAGACTCGCGCGACGCACATGGTCCCAATCTCGGCGAAGATACCCGCCAGAAAAATCAAAGGGGGGTGACAGACATCTCCGAAAATTGGATTCTCGTATTCTTCGGATTGCACCGTCTCGAGAGACGCGCGAGCTGCAGCTGAGACGTATCGACTGCACGTGTTTCTCTCGAATCCGATCGTCGTCTAAAGCCATTTCCTCTCCGTCCACCCCAGCGGGAGCTTCTGCTTTTTCTCTTTTTCTTTTCTTGTTTTTTTTTTTTTATACGCGGCGCTTCTTCTCGTCGAAGCCCAAGGGGAGAGAGTAGTCGAAGAGTCCCCCCTCGCGTCTAAAAATATTTTTATGGAGCCCCCGCTGCGATCCCAGGCGAGTGTCGCGGCTGCGCCTAGCTTCTGTTTTGATGTCCTCAGCGTGCTGCATCGACTCACCCCCGAATGGGACCGCGATTGTAAACCGGACGGAAGTCCCCGGCTATTAGTGACAAAATATGTGTAATATTTCCGGCGTATCCCGCACATGTCGATATCACCATTTGTTAAACGTACGGCATCATTTTCGCGTCACATGCCTATGCGATCGACACGGATTATAAAAATTCAACTTGATAGAGTTGACAAAAATAGCGGTAACGATTTTTTTTACAAGAAAAAATATTATGGAATAATCAATTACAAGTAATGTAATAGCGTGATAGATACTTCTATTGTCATTTTGATCTATTAATTTTGATATACGAGTATTTGTATTTCATCACAATAATTTGATATAAATTACAAATTGAACTGTTTCCCGTATTAATTTAGCTCATTTTACAATTCGTTATTTATTATTGTTATATATATATAATGAAATTTTGCATATATATATTATAATAATATCGGATTTTGCATATATCTCTAACTAAATTTCAAAATATGTTTACTGTTCGCAAATCATTTACATATATTTCCTAAAAGATCGGTCGCGCGTGTATCCGTGATTAGTGGCTCCAATAATTTCCATCGTTCAAACCGACGTCTTTTCGAGCGAACGATAGCGCCTCAATTCTCATATTCGATATCACAATATGTTGTCATAATAAAACTATCATTCTTACTACAATACATCTATCGAGATGCTCAACAGTGATACCGCGAAAATATCATTTCGTCATTTTGATATACAGTATAAATAAACATTTTGAATTTTTTTATTCTATCTCTTTCTTCTCCCTCTCTTACTGTATGTATGTGTAATTATTTTTTACATTATTATTATTTTTTGTAATAGTATTGAAAAGAATGAGCGCGTTCTTTTTCTTTTTTTAGCATAATATTAATATTTCCATGCATTTCGATATCGATATCAATCAGACATAATTTGTTTCGATACAATAATCTTATGTAAATGCTATGTAATATAGTGCACGCGTAGTGCACGCCTACGGTTCGCGTGTGCGCGCACGCAATACGGTCAATACATTCTCGGCGGCTCTTGGTGCGCGCATCCGTGCGCGAATATAAAACGCTCGTGCACCGAGAGATAAGCGTATCAAGATAAAACCGTACAATATCATTGGTCGAAGGTCTCCCGCGGCCCTTCTACCTCGTCGGCAGCTTCCTATCCGCGTGCGCCGGCCGCACACTTACATATCGGCATCCGTGGAGATAAGTACATCGAATGGATAAGTACCTCGAATGGAAAAATAGAAAAGAATATGGCACGTGTATGTGCGTGTCTCAATAATCGTTCATCGGAAATTAAAGATAAATGAAATAAAGATCCGAGAATATTATATATAATTCCAAACATCTTAATGATTAAAGCACTGCGTCAAATATCTCATTTAGTGTTCAACGTGCATAGAAGATAAGAAAGGTTACTCACACATGAACACACCGTCATAATGTAGGAGAAGAGAAACACGTTAGAACGAGATAGAGACAATCTCGATGATATAGCAGCGGATACAGCTCGCGACGTTGCAGCTGCATCCCTCTTCCTCCGCGCCGCATCTATCTATAACCCTGCCTCCCTCCCCTCTTCCCACTCTTCTCTTTCTTCTTCAGACGCGCCGCACGAAGTTAAAGTATTCCAAGTGTGTGTTGGTGAATCAAGATAAAACCGTACAATATCATTGGTCGAAGGTCTCCCGCGGCCCTTCTATCTCGTCGGCAGCTTCCTATCCGCGTGCGCCGGCCGCACACTTATATATCGGCATCCGTGGATGCCGCGTAAGTATCCATCGCGAGGTTCGATGCGTACAAGATAAATACAGCATATGGAAAAATAGAAAAGAATATGGCACGTGTATGTGCGTGTCTCAATAATCGTTCATCGGAAATTAAAGATGTTCTTATGAATAAAATCGATGAAATGAAATAAAGATCCGAGAATATTATATATAATTCCAAACATCTTAATGATTAAAGCACTGCGTCAAATATCTCATTTAGTGTTCAACGTGCATAGAAGATAAGAAAGGTTACTCACACATGAACACACCGTCATAATGTAGGAGAAGAGAAACACGTTAGAACGAGATAGAGACAATCTCGATGATATAGCAGCGGATACAGCTCGCGACGTTGCAGCTGCATCCCTCTTCCTCCGCGCCGCATCTATCTATAACCCTGCCTCCCTCCCCTCTTCCCACTCTTCTCTTTCTTCTTCAGACGCGCCGCACGAAGTTAAAGTGTTCCAAGTGTGTGTTGGTGAAGGACTCGATCCGCGGTCCTGAGTTCGATGCCACGGCACACACCGAGAGAGGAGAGGGAACATTATAGCAAGACGGAGAGGGCTGCAGTGAGATGCAGGGAGAAAGGGGAGGGGGAGCATGGCGAGCAAACGGGAAAGAGCGAGAGAATGAGTATCACGGGTTCCGCCCCCTTTTTTAAACCACGCCTACTCTCGATATAATATTATATCCATCTCTACCACCTCCTGTGTATGTGGTGTCGCCGTCTCTCTTTCTCACAACCGCCGACTGTATACGCGCACCGATAGATACGTTTATGTAGGACGCGCACACACAGAGAGAGCGTACACACGATACAATGCGCGTATTTGTCACGATAGTTCTCGCGCGCCAATCCCCTCTCTCTCATCATCATTTGTAGCCTTCTTCCTCTAACACTGAATCGTATTCTAACTCCGGCAGCTTCCCCCTCGATATAGTTGACCCCTCTCAATTCGCGCGGCCACTCTTCGTCGAGCGTCTTTTCTCTGACAGCACCGATCACATCCGCAGTGTCCCGCATTTAACGACGCATTTTCCGATCTGGTCGAGGCGAAGACAATTATTCGATATCTGATAAACATTTTTGATCTCTGATGTTTCTAACGGATGTACGGCATAATTTATAATACTATATTGTTTTGTAAAAAATGTAATAACTTTTCTAAAGTACTTAATTAATGGTAAAATAATCCATATTTTAAATATTACATAATGTCGTTTTTTTTTTTTTTTTTTTTTTTAAACTCCCCCTTTTTTTTTTTTTATTCTCTTTCGTTACAATTTAATTTTGAAAGATTTAAAATTAAAATTATAAGAAAGAATTGTGTTTTAATGTCATGTTTATATGCCATATATTACAGCTGTTCTGTGATAGAAAGATTTTATTCTATTTAGAATGAAATATATTGTTAGAACTTTACATAATGTCGTTTTTTTTTTTTTTTTTTACTTTAAACATCACCTATTTGTTTTTTATAGTTCTATTAGTAGTTATATATTCCAGAGATTAAGATAAAAAAAATGATATCTCACCTCTTGATTGCTTCGCTGTCGTCCTCGGGCCTTTTCCCTTTTTTCTCTTACTATTCTTTGGTGCTCCTTTATAGCACTTACTCGCGAAAACAGTTAATTACAATCGCGCGCACTAATCACGAAAATACGACGATTATGCAGTATTTTATAGAGCATTCCCGATTAATCGTGCACAATATGCACTTTATTTTATGCGACGTGAGATCGCCAAAAATCACGTTACACGAAGCTACGATACGCACACACTGAAAAATCATGCGATCACATGTTATCTCTCTTGTTAAGAAATCATATACATACACATTTCACATATACGTTTAGTTAAGGCGTGATAATCGCGAGAATTGACAAATTGATAATAATTGTAAGGAATGCGATCGGATTTGATATATATTTCCTAGTACTTATACCAAGATCTTATTTCTTTCGAGAGATAATATGTATATCCTGACCATAGACATATAATATATAGACCGCGCGTCTCTACATTTCCCGTAATCAGAACTCATCAAAAAATAGAAAGAGATAACTGCTGTACGATCACCAATTTATCTTTTTCTAACGACGCGTGATAGGGCGACTCCCACTCCTTAACACTCGGTCTAGATATACCATGTTTATGATTCTGACTCCTGTCATATAGAGTGACGACCTTGCGTCGTCACCCCACCCGACTCTCACAGTGCGAATGAAAACAAGACGACGAGTATTAGAAGATATCAACCGTGATCGTTTTCTACAATTATATGTTATAATTAGATAGTCAATCCGTGCGATTAATCAACGTCGTCATAAATGCGTGCGTATACATATTATTCGTTAGCAATATAGAGGTAGTGTAAATTCGGCCGTGCGATTTTTTAATGCTGAACGGATCGTAGCTTCGTGTAACATGATTTTTGGCGATCTCGCGTCGTATAAAATAAAATGCGCGTCGTACGCAATTAATCGGGAGTGCTCTATAAAGTACTGCGCGATCATCATATTTTCGTGATTAGTGCGCACTATCGTAATTAAATACGTTTTCGCGAGTGAGTGCTATAAGGGAGTAGCAAAGAATAAACGAGAGAAGATAAGAAGGAGGTCCGGGGAGGCATAATCATATGGTGAGCGATTATTATAATTTTATTAATTTTATTAATCGCTCACTAATTTTCGCAATAATATATGACTTTACATCATTGTAATATATTGTATATAAAATATTCTAGGTTTTATATATTTTTTGAAATACTTCAAATATTTAATAAAATGTTTATAATTATAATAATTTTTATATAAAAATTAAATTTCTGTTTATCATATTTTATATACAAGAGCTTATAATTAAAATAAATTTTTTCGGAGGTTTTGTAATTTCTTTTATTAAATATTTGTTCAAAAGGATGAATAAGAAATTAATTGTGCGCAATAATTATTTTTTAAAATATTAATTGCTTTCATTGCTTAATTATGTTCATTGTTTTATATATGTATTTGTATTTTACAGATCAACGTTGTGTTCTCCGCTGCTGCGCATTGTGTGTCGGTGAGAGTTAAATGATTTTTTTATCTAAAATTTAAAAAAATCAAATTGTTCAGACGAATAATCTCAGGTGACATGTTGCACCTACATGGCAAAAATGATTGAGGCACTACAAACGCCTATACACGTTATAAATGATAACTTAGGATAGTTAAACCCAATTAAAGCGAAGCTAAGCATGTTTTACCTTGAACAAGAGACGGCATACTATTGATTCTAAGATTATGTCTACTTGATAGCCATCAGTTCACTAATTCATATTCAATCGTTCAAGACATTAGCTAGTTGTGCGTGGCGATATTTATAATCTTTTTTTTTTCGAAAAAGTAATAATTGAAAAAACTGTAAGTCAATATCTATTTTTTTCTCTTTAACTATGACTTTTAAATATTGCGTTTCCGGGCCCAAATCGTTCTTCCGCAAGTCTTTCCATCGTAGAACAATACTTTAGAGAAACATCCGGGCGAGAAGGAAAGTGCCGTCCCTCAAAAAGACTCGTAAATCGTACGACTGCAATCGATACTTGCCTTCGGAAGTGCACACTCGCTTGCCGAACGATCGGGCACGTACATATTAATCCATAGGCCAGACAGGAAACACGTAATTCGATGTTCTTACCACGATGTCATCTGTCCATGGCAGCGTTTTACGTAACCTGGCGACTTCGCGATCCGACACGGCGAACGCGTCCCCGTTTTGTTTTCTTTTAAATTCTTTTTTTTCTCTTTTACTCATGATCGTTTTACTCATGAGCGGGGAACGTCGCTCATTTTTAACGCAGCTACGATAAGAATGGTAGTAAATCCCGAGAATGTCTATTAGTATTCCGCCTGTTTGGCGATAGAACGATCCGCGGAATGAATGATTTTCCGCGATTAGCATTTCCGTGTGCTAAGTAATTCGGCGCGTCTGCTCGCCGACCGTTATCGTATCGTTACATCACCGATCCCGGATCGATGCCGGTGAAATTTATTTCCAACGTATATGGATGAATGAGCCGTCTTGGGTAATTGAATTATACTTCAACATTTCTCTGCTGGTTTTTGTTCTAATTCAATAATAATTATAATAGCGAATAATGGGATTAATAAATTCTATATTAATTTTTTTCGCATTCTTTACATGTAGATAGGAATATTTATATATATTGCGCGTATTAGCGTTCTTAAATATTAAGGATAATTGCCTAATAACAACTCTACTTTCGTGTCGCAAATTAATTTTTTTATTAAAGAAATTATTCGTATGAAATCTACTCGCGTTTCACTGCTATGCGGCGCGCAGTGTCTCTAAAACGTTCATGCACCTGTGCCGTATCTATGTGTCGAGTTAAAGGGGTAAGTAAAAGTGATGTTTGCAGACAACGTGTTTACGTGCTAAATGTAAAGTGGCTGACTCTCACCCTCTCTAACCGCTAGCGCGCACGGTAACAGCGCGGAGGATCGGTGAGGGTAGAGAGTGGCAAAGCTGTGACATGTACGTGTGTAAACACGTGCACATTTAATGCGCACATGTATATACCGTGTATATATGTAGGATGAGACTGTATCACGTATGCATAGGCGCAGTGTATGCGTATATATTAGCATAAGTCGAGTAAATGTTATACTCGACGATATATAAATGTAGTGCTGGTAATCTTTCAAACAACATTATTTACTCGCACGTATATTAATGCTTCTGGAAGAGAAAGAGAAAGAGAAAATGCATAGCACAGTGCAAAGATAAAATATTCATTCGGCAATGATTACCTCCGTCTCGGACATTATGCGACACGCATTTCGAGGGGAGTTGCGTAATTCCTATAAAAACGACTTCCGTAAAATTTCGTTTCTGAGAATATCGAGTGGCGTGCAAATCGCCCCGGCGAATCACCCTCTATGTGCATCGCGCGTGGTAACCACGTGGTGCGGTTCACCCCTTTCGCGCAGCCCACAACAGCCCCGTCTCTCTCGCTTCGTTCCCTTTCACGTGACGAGCGCAAAAAAAAAAAAAAAAAAAAAAAAAAAAAAAGAAAAAAAGAGGAGAAATGTGCGGGAAAAAAGAGAATACCGAAGCGCGGATAAAAAGAGAAACGGAATCGAACGGTCACCGTCCCACCGCAGCGGTGTAGTACGGATCCTGTTTGCTAGAGGCAAACGCGAAATACGGAATTCTGCCGGGCGGAAGCGTATCGTGCCGACTCTCAAAAGTGCCGCATCAACGTAATTATCGCGAATTATACTTGGCCGTTCGCGCCGGTGCGAGTTTATCCTTTCCGTAAACGGTGAGTCAATTTCCGATCGCGATAACAACAATTGCGATCAACAAATACTTGAGCCGTTGAATAATCTATGATAATTACTAGTTGATTGATCGTCAAACATTTTGTGCGATACAAATTTTCTATGTGATGTTTTATTGTGACGTGTAACGATCATTAATAGTTAATTCCTTTTGTATACAATGTGCTTATCGTTAGGAAGATGCCATGCAAAAAATGCGCACGCATAATTGCAAAAATTAATCTAAATTCTCGAATTTTATTATCACATGATGTTATATCGCGCACGTTAAATATACATCTATATCTCTTTGTTGCCAAGCGTCGGAAGAATTAATCGCAATTTTAACAGAATATTTCCGTTTTATGACACAACTTTCCAAATATGATTGCGAGAGAGGAAGAATCAAGGAGAACGAGAGTTGACGAAAAGAAAAAAAAAAATCTCGCACGCACAGGCAAACATCCGCGAGATCGTTCGAGCGAGAGAAGGCACTCTCGAATTTCCAGTTTTCGCAATCAGGCCCGAAGATACGCGATCATGCCCCGGTAATGGCGGAGGTGCAGTGAGGCATAGATCCTTTCTGACCTCCGTGCCATAATCACGCGTCAGAATGCATCAGGCAGAATCCCCTTCCCTCCCTCCACGAGCACCCGATCCCCCCTCGCTTCCCCCCTTCTATCGCCCTGCTTTGCGACTTCCCCCTTCCCGTCACCGCTCGCAGCGGCTCTCGGCAGGCCACGTCCGTTCGCAGATGGTGTTTTAAACGCAGCCATGAACTTGAAGACGTTACCCGTCCTCCTACCCCTCCTATCCGGCGTCCCCCCTTCCGCCAAGTCTCCCCTCGCATGGACATAATTCTCCCGACGATTTGTCTGTCGCATACTGCACGACTCCGCAACGTGGGAATCGCTTTCTTTCACGGACGCGTCGACTAACGTCAAGTTTATTCGCGGGCCTTCGGTAATCATACCGTGAGGTCTTTTTATTGCTACGTGAGATTGGTTGTAGAGGCAAGAGTAATAATACGATTTGTGTGAGAGAAGGACGTAGCTCGGGCATCGCGATCGTTAGCGATAAAATGTGGAAAGAAACGGAAAAGCGCACTCCGCGGTTATATTATACAAGTATGTACATACGTACTGCTTTCGTTCCTATTTTATCCGTAATTATACCGATAATTTTTTTCACGACTTGTAAATTCTCGTTATAATTTGATCAGGCCGGTTACTTGCTTACAAAGTTTTCCGGTTAGCTTTTAGTCATTTATAGTCGTGGAACAATAATTGTTAGATTAACGATCGTAAATAGCAGCAATATATATCGAAGAAACCACGTGATTGCGGTTATCCGAGTTAAAGATAATGAATTCCTAGTACACACCTAATAATTAAAATAAACGATCACGTGCCGACCAATACAGATTCTGACGTTGCGGTTTACCATAGCTTTATCATCTCACATTATTGTTAAACAACAGTTGACAAGAGAGATTGCAATCTCAATCTTCTCCTTCTACGTCATGTTACACTAATTAACTTACCCAATTCTGTCTCAAGTTTACGGTTAAAGATAAGTAAACGTCATCGCACATGCGACGCGCGCGTTTTACATCTGCCGTGGATCAGCATGTTCCTTAAAAATGTTCTTCGTGCATACGATATATCGCCGGTGGACGCGAAGACGCTGAAAATGGATCGCGGCGATGCGGATGACGCCGCCGGGTGTAAACACTCGCGCGAGGGAAACGCGCGCGGATGATGTCGACGCGGCGACGATCTATATAAACGTTGAACCGGACGCATATTGCTCGTTAACACACGGCCGAGGATCACCGGTGAAGAACGGGTCTGAGCCTCCCCTCGTTGCCGCTGATATATATGCGTGCATACGCGTGTCTCGTGCGCTCTCCCTCTCTCTTTATCTCTATCTCTGTCTCGGAAAACCGCCTGCCCGCTCGCACGCGGAGATGAAGAAACGGACACTCGCGACGCGGCGCCAAAAAACGAAGCGCATTAGCCCGCGTGTATGAGCGCCGAGGGAATACTAAACGGCCATCGTTTCAAATGTTAAAGCGAACGAGAAATCATATCCGATCTCACACACACAAAAATAAATCATCTCTTTTTATACTTCGTATAAATAACTTCGTCCGCCTTAATTCGCAATTTCTCATCTCTTAATTTATACCAAAGTCTTGCATTTGACGCGATTATTCATTTCCGAGATATGCATAATAAAAAAAATAATAATCGTTGTAAGATAGAATGATGAGGTTGAATCTGGTTGAACACCCGGCTTGAGAAAAGTTACACCGTCGGCAAGACGGTTGTCGGATGAACGCGGATGGTCCAACCGAAAGGAAAATTATTTAAAGTGAAAAAACTGCTCCCAAGGAGGAGCCCTTGACATCGCGAGCAGCGATGATAGGAACTGGAACTTCGAGTGGGAAAAACCACTTCAAAGCCGCAGGCGCTAATTGGATTTACAACGAGTCAGTCCTCGGGACGTTCGTGGACGAAGTTTCGAGTAGCTGCGGAGGACCGGCGAGAAATGTGTGTTGGCGTGTATGTACGTACACGTGTGCGTGTATATTTTTTTGTTCCTCTGTGGAGGGGAAGGAGTAGAGATGCCCGATAAGTCGCCGGCCAAATGAACCACGGCGATGATTTTCCTCGATTCAGTTCTCTCGTTTTCACTTTCTCGCAATTGACGGTTTATTCCATTTTTTGAAATTAACCAAGTTTTCACGCCACGTTTGAAGTAAAAAGTTTATTACATCGAGAATTGAAATGTTATAATTAATAATTATATCTTTTAAATGAATATCAGGGTATGTTATTAATAATAATATATAAGAAACTTGTATTCGGCGCGTTATATATTTAGGCGATACTTAATTCAGATAACATTAACAAGTTGATGAAAAAGGAAGATATCATCTCGTTTTTACAAATATAGAAAATGTAGAAACGTCTTTCTCGGATCGTTCCCGTCTGATACGTCAACAAAAGCCCGAAGACCCAGCGAAGGATATAATCAGCTCCGATTTATTTCAAGAGTCCGGCCCGGGATCGCTCCGACGACTCGATCGTTAGCGCGTACATTCGATGCTAATTGAAGCGAGAGAACCGAAGCGGCAATTAAATGATCTAAAACTAGCAAAGAGATTAATCACGGCGTCGCCTGCTTACCGGTGGTAATTAGAAAAGTCCGCTCATTAGGCGCGCCAATTAAAAAGAGTCGTCGGCGCGCGCTTCCGTTTGTGGAATAGCGCGAAACATGAGAATCGAATTGATTCGTCGTCGTTTAAAGCGCGTACCAGTAAGAACCCTCTTCGCATTCCGTCCTGGGCTTTCACACGCGCGTCCCGTCGTCTCTGGGACGAATCTGAACATGTCACACACGCATACTAGCGCGATGAAAGCGAGCATTAGGTATGCATTCGTATTAGCGCGCGTAAAATCTTTTATCCCCGTTCGTTGGTAAATAAAATACAAAAGCCGATCTATAAAACATAAAACACGAAGAACGAAGGAGCTGATATATTATCGGGTAGCTATATTCTCTCCTGCGCGCGCGCGCGCGCGTATATTCATTCGCGAAGAGGAATAAGTAAAAGAGAGACAGAGTTAGATCAGGCATATACAAGAACCAGTTTAGGGGACCAATTCTTTTTTTTTTTTTTTTTTT